>NC_056582.1:13958511-14289761 GCF_018340385.1 Cyprinus carpio | reverse complement strand
TTTTCTTTTGGGTCCTACTGAAAACTGTGCAATTTACTCTGTAGTTTTCCAAAGTAATGCATCCTGCCCACTATGACAGATACAAAACAACTATAACATAAAAAATCTTGATTAAAAAAAAATAAAAAATTCATCAAATAATGAACAAAACATTATGAATCATGCTTGACACTAGGAATGAACTGTGATCAAAAAGGCCACCAAATCTCCAAAACATCTTTAACTTAACTTCATCAGTCTCACAGGTCTGTTTTGTGTTGCGGATGTCACTCAGTCCTCACATTCTGACGACTCTGTGACATAAAAATATGCTTTCATAGTCTCTCGTAATCCTTCACTGACCAGACTCTCCTGGTTAGATCCGTTTAGCTGGCTTTGAACCATCGACCTGATGATAAACATAAAAGTTACTTCTATGGTAATACAGAACAACTAATACAAGAATCGTACTAAATTATAGTAAAAGACTAGAAAGTGTGATCCAAATAAAAACTGAACCTGGACAAATCTCTCCAGTTAAGGCTGGACCTCTGGATTGTTACAGGTGTGGGTCTGTGTGCTACAGCTGTGCTGGAGTTGTGAAGTAAGCAAGGTTCAGTCAGCTGACAGTACGTACCATTAGAAGACCCTTTAAATGAATGAAATTGAACATTTGTTGTCTCTGATTTATTTTAACATTCAATTGCTATTTTTATCTTCATTAAAATGCATCGGACTGTCTTTTAAAGGTGGAATAGGACTAATATTGAGTTTAAAGCACCCTTGCCATTTGATCTTACGTGAGTAATAGTCCACCAGCTGGGTGAGAGTGGAGAAGTAGTGGCTTTGGTGGATGTAGAACCAGCCATTGTGGAGCTGATGGATTCTGTAGTGCTTAACATTGTGCACATGGCCTCCATCTTGCCGCATTGAAAGTGAGTAGGAACCTACAACCAAAGGCAATGCATTTAAAGCAACTGTGAATAATTAGTATATTTTGGACCCCCTACAGTTAAAAGAGTGGAATTCATTGTGGTAAATATATCACTGTGGTAAATACAGTGGATGGCTGTACACGTGGGTTTGGTCTATCAGAAGTCAGTATACCATCGCAGTGATTTTGAAACTGATATTTTTTAAGTAAAAAAAACATACAGTTGCTTTTAGAAATAGACATTTTTAAATACAAAAGAGGCCAATCAATAAATGATTTTTGGAGCAGGGAACTAACCAGGGCGTGACTGGCTTTCCCGAATTAGAAAACATCCAGAGTAGTTTGGAGGCAGCATAAGAAGTTGTTCTGCATTTTTCCTTGTGATCCTTTCAAACAGCCACCTTTATTGAAATAGACAAGACCTGGCGAAGTTATTAAAGGACATAATTACACAATTTCCTAAAACTCTTAATCAGAAGTGATCAAATTGTATGATATGATTAATTCACTCCTTAATTATGATGATGACAACAATTAACACACTCTCCCTGCACTCTCCCTGCTTATGTTTTTCTTTTGTTTTCTCATTTTTATTGATAGATATACAATGATAGAGAAAAAGTAAAGAGAATCTAATCTAATCTAATCTAATCTAATGCAGGCCGGACTAAAACCCAGGTCTCCCAAGAGCATAAAAAGTCTAAAATGCCTTTAGCACTCACTTATTTCCTTTTGTAACTTTAATAAATAAATAAATGTTTAAATATGACTGACCGATTATGCACTTTGGAAACGTAGTTGTGAGGAATGAAAAACTCTGGGCCAGTTGATGTAGAACGAACCGTCAACATGCCATTATCTCTGTAACAGAAACGAACCCATTACAAACCCTGCATTCACTTTAGCAAATACTTACATATTTGTATGTCTCAAAATAATCTTTACTTACTCTGATATAATGTGCAGTCTGTCTCCTAACAATATAGTGTGTTCATCAGACCTTCGGGGTGAAAAGTTACACAAGGCTACCGCCGTGTACATGTGATTTCCTGGTGCTAAAGTAAAACAGACACAAGTGAGGGAAATGTATTCACAAACTAGATTTGAAAGTGTTTTTCATTTGTCATCGAACAACATTAGGGTTAATGATGAATAAAAAAAATACAGAGTAACAGCTAATTGTACAGTAAAAGTGTTCATATCCCCTTTCCCCCCCCCCCAATGTATGTTTGAGACTTTATCTGTATGTTTCTGGACATTGGAGTAACTGACCAATAATAATAAAAAAAAAGTGTTAGTATATGGAAGTTTGATAGCATAATCATGCCCATACCTTCATCAGATATCAAGACGGGGTCTTCCAGTCTGTGAACAGCAGATCGATGCCAGAGTCTGCTTGTTAGACAGCCCATGTTTATTTTATGACCATGTCTGATAGATTTATTCACAGAAGCCTACTTGAAAACACAGCTGAAGAAACAACACTGTACTTAAAAGTGTGTATAAGCTTCTTTACCTTTTACATACAAGCGTATCTAAAAAAAAAAAAAAAAACACATACCTTATTAAAAATTTTAATGCAATAAATTAAAAATAAAGAAAAAATAAAAACAACAAAACCACATATCCGAGCAATAATAAAAAAACAGCACACACCATATCCGAAAAACAAATAAATAATACACATGAAGAATGAAAAATACAATAAATTTAAAATCAAATCAAAATAAAAGTAAAATAAAAAATCTGGAACGTTCATAGAAGAAAATAGGTATCTCCTAAACATTTAACCGGACCATAGCTGCATAAAAATACTTACTGTAGTCTGTTTCAACTGTGTGCGAATATGCTGAAATTATAAGATGATTTTCTTTGCCAAAAATAGTGGGCCATATAAAAAAGCATCCACTATAGAGATCCCATCGTGAGTGCACATCGATGTTAATGCGACCTTCATCCTCTGTTGTGCGTGTGAATTGAACTGTGTTCTCTTGAGTAGGAGTTGTGGTGAACAAACCAATATGCAGATGAAATTTCCTGTGCTAATAGACTATACAAATCAGTAATCTTATGATAGTCAGAAATAAACTGCTGTAAAGGACTAAGTGTGCAAGATGCAGTTCCTTCAGTTACAGTAAATTTCATGGAATGGATATAGATATGTAGATTGTACATGTATGTGAAAGTTAAGCATGTGCCATATCAATCATAAAGACAACTTCTTGTGTTTTGAGCTTCTAACATTTTCTTGGCACTGTAACATGCATCTTTTATTATTTTAAGGGGTATTAAAATAGTCTAACCACAACCTGAGGAAAAGGGTTGCTCGATGTGAGCAAAAAAAAAAAAAAAAAGTACATTTGTGGTCGGAAACTTTGCGACTTGATGATCTTCCATCTCCTACACCGTTGAGAAGTTTTTTTTTTTTGAGTAATTCTGAAAATATTAATATTTTGAAAGCAAAAGTAAAGTTATAAACGTTTATTATTTATTAAAAATAAGCCAGAAAGTTTTTATTTTCCATGATCTAACTTTATTTAGTAATTGACATTCAGTGGACAGTGACTTAGTCAGACATTATTTCATACTCATATTCATGTCTATGAAAGCTGTCATTCTATGTGTACATCAATTTATGTTTGGATTAACAATAATAATGTTAAAAAATGGTTAGGGAGTAAAAGCACAAAAGAAAAACATGATTTTATGTCATACTAAGTCCTTGCTATGTTGGCTTTGGATATTTAAAAGAGTGTTGTCCTAATTTAACTATAAAAATAAAAATAAAAAAATCAATTAAAATGAATAATGGTATTCCACTTCTTTTGTCTGATGAGTCACACAAAGTAATAGCTGACGGCTTTTAGTATAACCTATAATAGTTCTTAATATAAATACAACAAAAAGTGTGTGTTTTTATATTTTTATGATGTGAAGGGGAGTTTTAATGGGATGACAAATTAAACAATATCACACAGTGTAGCAAGAAAAGAGTACAGGAAAGGTCACAGGTCACACCATCAAACAAAAACTAACATTTTAATGCGTGTGTTTTTTAAGTGAGAGTGGTTTAAAAAAAGGGAAACTTTTCACTCTAACAATAAAAAATGAGTTGGAATGTAATGCTAACAAATAAAAAATTAATATTAAAATGAAAGCCTGGTGGAAGACCCTTCATGTGTAAATATATATTAGTATTTCATTTTATCTGCTTTTATGACTTGCGTATATTAACATGTAAATATTTAATATGCATACCATCAGTATTTCATACATTTAATTCAAGCCTCCCCTGCCTCACTATTAAAGGGTTTAGAAACATGGGAATCTAGAACACAAATAACAGGAGGTTATGGGTGAAAGGACAGCAGACTGCAGCTTCTGGGCCCCGGGCTTTAGCAGGAGACCTCCATAGTTTGTGGCCTGCCCTGGTTGTCCAGGACTCCAGAGTTGGGGCCGTCCAGAGGGCTGTTCATGTTGCGGTTACGTGAGCCATCCGTGGAAGTGATGCTGGACGAGGAGGATCGGGATCGAGACAGACGGGTCATGCCAGCCGCTGGTACTGTGAGATGGGAGAGAGATATGAGAATGTGAGTCCCTCAGTCTTCAGTATAATCGGGGATTGCAAGCAGAACGAAAGAACAAGCTTCATGCAAGAGGAAACCAAACCGAGAATGTAATAATAGATAATCACAAGCTCATCTCGCGTCTGCCTACACAGAGTATAAATGTGTATACAGAAGCATTTCTGGCAAAATTTAGACCTAGCAAACGCAAAGTAAAGACACACACAAGCTAAACTAAAAAAACAGCAACACATACCTTTTGGAAAGAAAGAATATGTTCAATAAAAAATGTAATTAAAATGATCTAAAAAGAATTATAAATCAAATAAAAAATTTATATATATATACAATAATAATAAAAACATCACATACCATAGTGGATAAATAATAAATAATAAAGATGAAGAATATAATAAATAAATAAATAAATAAATAAATAAAACAAGGTTTACACAGCTAACAAAATCTTACAAAAGTCTTACAAAACTTTAGTAATTGTAGTGACAGACTGATATGTTGACAAGGCCGTGTATTTTTTACTTTATCTGTAACAGTGGTACTGAATCACTACATAGTTTAAAAACCTAACAACAGCTTTTTAAAATGGAAAATAGTCATTTTAGGATTTTAACCAGTTTTATTGAAATCGTTTAAACATAAAATATTTTTGATATAATTAAAAGTGTGTATCAACTATTCACCACCGTGCTTTCTAGATATCTGCATAGGCCACTGAAAAACTCATATCGGTCGAGCACTAAATATTACCATGGCAAATATCTACATGCAAATAAGTCTAAACACAATCACAGAAGTGAACCATGCAAGCATGTATACAGCACTCATTAGTTAGATCACTTCCTGGGTACCTGATTCAATGCCCAGATGGCTGAGCAAAACATGAGGAACTGTTTGCAAAGGTTGAAGGGACACAGAGAGAACAAGAAGATATCTGTACAACATAGATTCTGATTCAAAAAAGTGAAGTAGTTCATGGAAAAGCTTTCAGTATTTCTGAAAACAGACCAGATACTGTTAAGGGATGTCCGTTTTAAAATGTGACCTTGCAAGTTACGACCTCAACCCTGCAAACTGCCACTGTAAATCTTGCATGTGTTTACAGCTTAAGTCTTACATCGCAAATCTTTTTCTGCCTTGACATTAAACCACCTGAGCCTTATACTGCATTCAAGGCTCTTCACCTACAGAGGGCATCAAGAAGCAAAAAACATGCTTATATATCCTTAGATGATCATAAATATTTTTGGAACCTAAGCCAATTAAAGAGGACATATACATTTCTATTTATTTTTTCCTTGAGATTCGCAATCAAGTTCTTCATAAACATTATCAAGCTTCACTCTAACTTCCAGTCATCTGTTCCTTTTCTGGGACCATCAGGTACCCTGCCACCCCCTAGTGGGGGTCATGATGAACTTCAATTTATTTACTTCAAAAAATGCACTTTTTGGACCTGTTTGGAAGTTTACTGTATGTTTTTGTAGCACAATGATCTCTCTAATTTCAAGACTGAGCAAAATTAGATTCCTCATGACCCCTTTAAAAACTCTCTAGAGCTTTGATGGCTTAATTTATAAGTCTGGAATGAATTTTAGAAACATTATGCTCTTGAAAAGCCACTTTTGGTCCGACTCCTGTCATGACGTAAATTCCTGCCTGATTGGAACAAGGAATAAACAACAGTGCAGAAATGAAACAGCAAGTATCTTTGGAGGGGGAGGTACAGGGTCAGAGAGAGGGTGACATCTTTTCACACAGAGCCCTGGCAGCACATCGAGCGCTTTACTGGAGCGGCAAAACCTGTCAACAAATATGTGAGGAGGGCTCATTCAGAGAGCATTGTGATGTGGCGCACGTCTGTAGTTTGGAAGCAAAACTAATCAAAACACGGTGCGTGGGAAGACTTGCTGAGTTGTGTGCGGTAAAAAAAAAAAAGAAGGAAAGAACCAAAGACAGACTCCCTGAGCCGGATTTGTCTTAATAAAAGATGTCCATTAGTCACGGTGTTGTGCTGAATTGCTAAGTAGCATATAGCCTAGCGTCTGAGAAAGAGGGAAATTTGTAAGTGGTTTATATGCTGGTTTATGAGAAATGTGGATTCAGATTCACATGTTAGAAAAAAGTCAAACGTTAAGGTAAACTGATAAAAATACTCACTGTATCCCATTCCCTGTACAAAGTATTTGAAGGCTTCCGCCAGCTTTCCAGGCTGTTGGGAGATTAGAGGTCATTACTACATTATGCATATGAAGGTGAAGATAATAGTAAGGGCATAGTTGTTTAATATGATGTTTAATATCAAGAAATAATGATGGAACAAGACTAACCTGAACAACCTGAGGCAGACCGCCACAGTCAGCCATCTGACACAGAGAGAGAATAAAAATAATGTATAGGGTGAATACAGATACAAATAACACTGTAAAGAACGTGCAGTTCACAATGTACCATTTCAGCAGAGCAGAAAGTTTAAAGAGTTAAATGCTGAAGTTAGGGTTTTGCAAAATATCCATGTCATCTTACCTTCAGCAAAGTGGTCTTTGTTGGATTTAACCTAGAGTTGCATTCAACCTGTAAAATAAAATATTCAACAGACCAAAAATAGTGAAGGGCAGAGCAACAAAGAAAAAAAAAAACTGACCTTGTACTTGGAAACTTACCACAGCCTCCACAGCAGGGGACGTGTCTCCAACCACCAGCAGAGAAGGGCATCTGTACAGGAACAAGCAGTCGTTAAAAAACAGCACACTATTACATGACATGACATAAAATAAAATACTTACGTAAGTGTCTTCACTGTATTCTCATTGAGACCGACAACTGGCCTCTCGATTCCAAGGTCTTGACGCCTATTAAAAACAGTCACCTGATTTAAAAGGTTTGCCAACATAGGTAATAACCAATATAGACTATATTTTAATTAAATGTCACTCACGCATTGTATGAGCCACAGAAGAGGGCCAGGTTGTCCTGGTTGATGTCCTGGGCAATGTGCAGGCGGTACGTCTGAATCAGTTCTTGGTTGTCAGTCAACTCCTCCTAATTGATCAGAATAACAAATGAAAAACATTGTGTTAAATGAGAAAAAAAAAGCCAGCTGGCTCTCATGGTGCTCACAAAGCATTATGGTATTGATTGATATACAGTCAAAGGGGTTTACTCACAGTGCTGAAGTGATGAGCCATCACAATGTCCACGAGATTGCTAGTCCACCCAGTGAGCTAGAAGCGAATCCGAATAATATTCTTGTGGGGTTAATATCATAAATTGTCTGTGTGTGTGTTTTTTTTTATAATATATATATATATAATTACATATTATATTGTAATATACATATTATTAAACAAACATTTATATTATATTATATTAAATATAATAAAATACTGTATATTAAGCTATAGAATTACAGAATCATCATGTTTGTTCAAATCGTTTACTGACCTTAGAAGCAGCCCAGTCTATCCAGCCCTCAGCGCAGGGGTCCACATTGATCAAAACCAGCCCCTCCACCAGGGACGGCTGATTCAGCTGCAGACAGAGCAAAGGATTTAGTCTTTAATGAGGATGACATGTGGAGAGTGGTTTAAAAATGCATGTAGTCATGGCAGAAGAGGAGCTTTTAGCAGCAGGACTCAAAGCGTCTGCCTTCAGCACCCACTGCTTCTGCTGACTGTCACTGACATTAACATTAACTTTTCAGTGTATCAGTCTATACTCTATACACACACACACACACAAGCATAAAGGATGAGAGAGCAAGGCACAGAGAATGACACAGGGCACTTGAGTAAATGAGAAAAGAGAAGGGATGTATTATGGGTTGTATTGCATAAAAAGAAATGCTGAATATATTAGGCTTGTGAGTGTGTCAGAGGTATTTAGACTTTGATCAATAGCTTCATATGCTTGAGGCTGCAGTGCATGCAGTATAATAACAGTCCTGCATTCACAGCCTCTGGGGCCAATGCAGTTTTGCAGCACTATTTTGACTCTGCTCTAAAAGGGCAGGTGGGGATGATATAAAAATATGTGATATAGCAGTTTTGATATAGGCCTTGTACACGCAGTTAAGCTTTTGCTGGAAAATGATGCAGTGTTCAATTAGATTTTAGGTAGTTGCACCAGTTTTGTAAAATTTGTTATTTTTGTAATTTAAATGTTATTATTTCAATTATTATTATTATATTAAAACAAATTTTAAAGAAAACATTTAATAAAAAAAAAAAAGTAACAAAAATATTTTGTAATGGACCGGTGATGATGTTTCACGAAAAGTACAATTTTAACTAGACATGACACAGCAGAAAGAAATCTTTCTTGCTGAGCTATGCACTTAATTTGCAAATTGTAGCATTACAATCCACAGAGAGTTTAAAATACCTCTGTTGATAGAGCTTACTAATAATTTATCTCCAGTAGTTGTTATTTCTTCTTAGCTAATGCCAAATGGGTTAAACTGTTGGCATCCATGTTCCTTGTTTACAGCAGATGCCAAAATGTTCCTATGGTTAATGCTGATGGGTTTGGGGTGGAATTCAGTATTCTGTACACACACAGAATGCTAATTTAGTGGATTCAGTCCCGTAAGAAAGAAAGGAAGAATGAGTAAGTGAAACAGAGACAGAGAGACACACAAACAGACAAGGTTTTAAGACAATAAAAAATCAAAGTGATGTGAAATGAAAAAGCTGTAAACTGTCGGGGAACTCACAGCAAAGCAGGTTAAGATGTACGCTCCTGCTCCCACACCAATGCCAATCACGCTGTTCACCCTGCAAACGGACACACACACACATCCTGTGTCACCTTCAACAACTGCAGTATTTCAATAGAGAAATATTGTAATTCACTCAATCCATGACAAAATGCCATTGTGTGCAGTTCTGCCAGGATGAGTTCTACATATACAGTGATGTCCTGCAAACCGCAGGTTCACACACAGACCTCACTGATTGATGTGGTAGAATGTAATTTATTACTAATGGACCGGCTTGACTTTGTTACTCACTTCAGCTGAGTCAGGACTGAGGGTAACATCTCTGCCAGCTCATCCATGGTGGGGTATTGGTACCTAAAGATCAACAGACAGAAAATCAGGATTTAAGAGAATTTTTAGAATTTTAAGGGAATACTTTCAGCCATATTCTGGGCACATCTAATGAACGATTATCATCCCATGAGGCCACGGTAGTGAATTTGTGAATGGCAGTGAAGCAACGCAACTGGTTGGTCACATGACAATGACAACATGGTGAATGTATTAGACAGCATTTATAATACACACATTTTTACTATATAGTACTTTTTAACAGTGACGAAGTAATAACTTATTCAAAAGAAGTACCTACTCAGAGTATGCAATTTCAGACTATGTTTAATGGCAACATTGCCTCATTGGCTGTGGAGATGTACTACTCACCCTGTGGGAAAGGGAGGTGCTCCCTCCTGCTGGCCAGGGGCGTCCACGTGCACAACGGCAAAGTGCTGAGTGATCTCCATCATGTCCTCAAAGTTAAACAGCGTGTTGAAGCAGGACTTGTCTGAAAACCAACCAAACACCATCATCATCCATCTCAGATTTATGATAAGTATAAAATTGGTCTGTCGTTTGATATTTTCCACATACGGTTGAGGCCGATGTCATGGTAGGTCAGAATGACAGGACGGTTGCCCTTAGGGGTTCCTCTCATAGTCACATGGAGCACACCGTGGGGCGTCTCAATGTCATGCTCCTGGAACAAAGAACAAGAGTTCAAATACACAGATACAGACAATAAAATCTCTCCTTAAAACCTCCTCAAGCTGCCGGGAAATGCAACTAAGTGAGTGAAGTGTTGGTGCTGCTGCTTTCAGGAAGCATGTATTTGTGTAGTAAGTGATGTCTCCCATGACGAGATTCCGGCAGATGGCTGTAGGATCAATAAAAAGATCTAGAGGGAAGGCTAAGCAGCTGCATAGAGTCACGATTCAGTTCCACCACACATCAGTACTGTTGCATTAAGGGTATGTGCCTTAGAAATGTTTTTTCATTGCAATATACACTGATTTGGGCGGCTGGTTTATATAAAGAATCCCTCAGCATTCGATTAACAATTGAAGATTAGTGAAATGATCTAATGAATATATCCAGTGATTAATATCCATCGCTTAGATTAAATACATTGGCTTTATGTAAGTAATCTAAATCCAGAGCTCTAATGCTGTAATATAAATATACATGAACCACAGACTCTTTATACTTTAGTTTCACTCATCACCATCCAAATCTGTTTAGGAAGTAATCCAGTAATCCAAATCTATAATACATCCTTCCAATAGCCCAATTAGTGCAGTAATAATGTAGTTTTTTTATCCTGCCATTAGATATAAAGGCAATCATATACACTCACATCCACTACCATTCAAAAGTTTGGGCACAGTAAAGATTGGTTTTTAAAAAGAAATACTACTTTTAATAAGCAAGGATGCATTAAATTGATTTCTATTTAAAAAATATTATCAAAGTTTACAGAGAGAAAGAGAGAAAAAAAATCACAGTTTCCACAAAAATATTGTGCAGCACAGGGTTTATTTTTATTTTTATTGATAATAAGTAAAGTTACCTGAGCACCAAATCAGCACATTATAATTATTTCTAAAGGATCATGTGACACTGAAGACTGGAGTAATGGCTGCTGAAAATTTAGCCTTGCCATCACAGGAATAAATTATATTTTAAAATATACATAAATAGCAAACAGTTATTTTCATTTTATTTTGTCTCACTTTCACTGTATTTTTTTCAATAAATGCAGCCGTGATGAGCATAAGGGTCTTCTTTGAAAAAAAACATTAACCTTACCGACACCAAACTTTTAAAAATGGTAACATATGTGACGAGATGATCTCTAAACAGAAACACCTTCCTTGGATAAAATCAACAAAGCTACTGATGTGTATAGTGGCCAGATGCTTTCGGAGTCATCACAGGGAGCGGCTGCAGAACTGTGGAGAGTTACAATACCATCATCCTGACCGTATGACTTTGCAGAACTGTAACAGACTGCAGCCCTCATGAGTCTCAATAGTCCATTCGCTGAACTGTGTCTGAGTCATGCTGTAAAAAAAATTAATAAAAAAAGCAAAATTGCTGAAATCACACAAGGCTATCGGCAGTTTGTTTTTATTTTTTTATTTTATTCATTTATTTTTGAGGTAAGTAGCAAGTAAACTAGAAGATGTATATCACAATTTGTATGGACAGAAATTCTCATTAAAATCTAAACATTTTCCGCCATTTTTACAGCGTGAGTCGCTCTATTATTTTTAATAATATATTTAAAATAACCCCACCCCTAAATGAAATGTAAAAACAAATCTTCACAGATTGGTTGCTTTACATGTCAGGCATGTGATCTCTTCCAGAAAAGGTGCACACTGCCACAAATCAAAAGTCTGGCTATGTGAGACGGTGCCTTGTCTCACCATATGACCCTTTAAACCCAAATGGCCTTTCTCAATTCCTCAACTTTCCTAAACCCAAATAGAGATTTCTCTAAGAAAAACTAAATAAGATATTAATAACACACAAAAGGGACAGACGCAAGGACAGAAAGTCTCAGATCAGTTTCTGCTGACATAAAATGTAATTGTTTTAATGTTTTATTCACTCTCTATATTAACTGAGGGAGACAGGGCTGTTGTCAAGAGGGAAGACTGGTAAAGTTGTCTTGGGAATTGTGCTGATGGGAGCCAACCATGATCCTGGTGGTCCTGGACGGAGTGACATGTTCAGTGATGTATATACTGACGTCACAAGGTTGGACTATAGGTGTGTGTATAAATATATATAGACACTTAAGGGAGCACTTATGTGTGTGAGAGAGAGAGAATTGTGCGCATCACAGCTTCCTCTGCATCAGTAATAGAATGAGTCACAGCAGAGGGACACACAGAGATGAGATTAGAAAAATTAACTTCTATTCTGAAGCTCTTCATGTGAATTAAAGTCACATAATTGTGACTGGCTATTCTTTGCCGGATGTCTATGCCGGACTTCTCCAATCTTTTAGAAGCTTGCATTCAGATCAAGTCCTGGCTCTACATTTGTTTATTTTTCAATTTCTGTTTTACTAATATATATATCATTATATGGAAGAGAATCTCTGCCGCTACTTCAGTTTCATCAACTTTTTTAAACACTGACAAAATTTCGCAGACATACATAAAATGAACCATCCTTCTCTTACAGGAAGGCAAAAATATTGATGACTCATTCTGCACTACACAAATTTTGTCCAATGAAATGCTCTCTAGAGACCGTCCTGCTTCTTATTACCACCTGCAACTGCAAGTAACAAATTAAATTCATGTCTGTGATATAACTAAAACCTGGCATTCATTAAACATATCCCATTCAGATTTAAATATGCTTAAATAGCAAATATATCAATATGGGAAAAATAAAATTGTCAAATGATTTTATGGGGTCTTTAATATAATACTTGCATCTCCATACAGGGAAAGATAAAAATGGGCAGTTTTTTTCATAATTGAGCAGTGCATCCTGTAAGGCATTCTGACTGAATGAATATCTGGTGTTTGCTTTTAAAATCAGTTGCACTGGAACGAATCCAAACATTTTCAGCTCTCGGGGACATGTACGATCAAGGCCAAAGAGTGGGAGAGTCTGAAATGTAACATTTAAAAAAAAAAGTCTCTCCGGTTCACTCTGCAAAACACACTCTCTATTTTCCAGACACATACACACACTTACACTCTGCATGTGGGTCTAGAAAGTGTGGGAGAGTCTGGAAAGAGGAGCAGAATAGAAATGAACCCGAAAAAAGAAGACTAATTCAAAGAGACAAATAGTGATGGAACATCATGATCCCTAAAAATCTGATCTAAAATCTGAAACGTACTCATTACAAACCATAAACGCACTAAAATATGATCTGATATCAAACGCTTGCATCATCTTCCTCTCTGTACTCTTCAAAAGAGAAAATCAGACTAGGGAGCACTGAAACTGCAGCCTGATTATCACAATCAAAAAATGCTGATCAACCAGCATAGTCTTTCTGGTGAAAATCAAACATGATGTTGGTTTGACTAGTTAAGAAGCCTAGTGAAATTCTTGGTATTTTCAACTGGGTAAAGATGTTTCCTACATCCAGACAGTGCTATACCAACCACTGACATTAAAAGGGACACATTTCGCCCAATATTCAAATTATTATTGGACTAATATGGGTTTTTAAATGGTTGATTCTTAAATAATTCCATATAGTACCTCTATATCTTGAATATGTGGTTACATCGTTGGGTGCTGACGTTCAAACATAAGGGAAATGACAATCAAAGCAGCTTTCTCTTGGGAAACACAGGCTAAGCCAAGGTGAATGAATGAATGAATGAATAAATATAAGCCAACATTCTCAGTCTTTGCCCCCCACCCTGCTCCCTAACTAATAGCATCAATCACACACCACAAGCCTGAGAGCCATTACACAGCACAAACTTGATGGCAGATCATTATTACACACACACACAGATCCTAATACACACCATCCATCCTAGAAACACACACAGTACATACTCACTACCACACCCTGCCAGTAATGCTTGTGCTTTTAAGTTCTCCAAATGTCCTTGTTTTGCATGACCTATAAGACTGCTTGATGATCATCGGGAAGTGTGCCATATTTAAATGACTGATTTTTCGGACAATTCCACGACTGCACCAATATATCATTTCAGTGTACATCATGTACATTTGAAGCGCCTGAACTAGAGATCTCTATAACTAACAGTTTAGTCTCAGACTGGTTTAATCTGTGGTAGGTAAACAAGCCAAGAGGCACATGACTTGCATGACTAATGCAAGAAAACAGACATCCCTCGTTGGAAAGAATCACATTTACTGGCACACACATCAACCACAACATGCATGCACATGGAAACATTTCTGCAAGAATATCAATGCTAAAATACTCAGAAATCAGGATTCAGGAATCAGTCTTGGCTGTCAGTTGTAGCGGCCACACACACTCTCTTACACACACACACACACACACACACACACTCACCACTGCATCTCCAGTGCACGCATTCTGCTCCACATCTAGAACGGTTGACATGTTTCCACACACAAGACAGTGACAGCTTCAGAGAGGAGACAGGAAGAGATGGGAGGATTCACGAGAGAAACACAGAGTGGCTGAAGGAGGGATGGAGGAGAACGGACAGGGAGAGCAGTAGCTAGGCAGAGATCCAAGAGGGAGGGGAGAGAGAGGAGGAGAGGGAGATAAATGAAGAGAGGAGGTATGTTTTGAGAGAGAGAGAGAGAGAGAGAGAGAGAGGGTTGAGATGCAGAGTGAGGAGAGGTAAGAAGTGACTGCGGTTTGTGCGGGGAGGCAGTGCTTGCTCATGCATACGGCAGCGCTGAAAGAGCCCTGCTCTGATTGGACGAGGGGGAGTCAGGTGGACGGGAGGTGGCAGGAGCAGGGAAGAGAGGGGTGGGGCAGACACAGAGAGGACGAGGATGGAATGATGCTCTCCACTGCACTTTATTATTTGTTTTTGGGTGGGGTCAACTGGTTCACTTCTCACATTCACAAGAGAAGAGATGCAGAGAGATTTGACCTTGCAAATCAATTGATTGATAATTATTGATTATATTAATTATCTTTATTCATGGAAGTGGTTCTCAACTAGTTCTGCCTCAGGACAGTACTGATTTTATCAAGTGGGACAAAATATTAAAACAACTGATTATCATAGAACTATACAAAATGCCCTTACAATTTATTAATATTTCTTTTACCTTTGCATACGGTCATTTTCAAGATTTGCCAGGATGTCAGTGTTGGAATGTAACACATGGTTTGTCCTCACTGAAGGAATTATGACATGCAGCACGTCTGCGACCCAGCAGAGGTGCAGTGTGGTCTCATCTGTGCGATCTCTCTTTACGGATCTCGGTCTCTGATAGGTTATTGATCTGCCTTGCCTCCTTTTATCAGTAGATGAGGCTGAAACATTGTTTTTCATACAATAAGCCTCTTTGTCGTTCCTCAGGGGCCACCATAGACAAACACAATCTGAGAAGTAGTAGTCAGGGAAGGGAAACAACTGAAGCTCGCAAAAGAATTCACCATTCGTGGATTGGAGTACAACACTGCGTTATAAAGGTATGTAGAGTGTTTTTGTGTATCAGATGATTAGCTAAAATGCATTATTTGGATAACTGAGACTGCACAACACAACAAAATACACACTGCTCTTGCCATCTATTTTACACAAAAAGTCATACATCAAATATACAGCAAAAGTATCCAAAGGTTAAGAAGTAACGGTTTTATTACTTATTGATGTATCTGCAGCTTCAGTAATGAATCAGATTGTGTTAGTCACTATTTCCATCTCACTGAGCAGTCTTGTGGAGCGTGCTGTACCCGAGTGACCTTCAGGCAAGTATGTGCACATCAGAGGGCAAAATGGACAGACACAGCCTCTGTAGGCCTGTCAAGATAAACTACCAAGAAATTAAAAAAAAACAGCAACATATAATTTATAATAGAAACAAAATGCACACAGTAAGGGAGAGAGGTCAATATGATTGTAGACGTTTGGGCTACATTTTTACATCACTGTTTGATAGCTGAGACTGATGGAAGGCCACTAAGAAACTGGGGATCAGAGATTAAATAATGTTCCTTTCTCCCGGAAAGTGGTCTGTTGTTATTTCAGATTATTTTGAATATTATCTAATAAGTTACTGACACTGTATTGGAGTCAACAGGGTATGAGTAAGGAGATGACTTTGTCTACTCTGAGCTTCTGATGCCCTCTATAGGATAAAATTGTCTCTGAAAAATGATAAACCTCTTGTGATGACTTGCAGTATTAACACAGATGCTTTAGCTATAGCTTTAACCTTTAACTAGTGGCTAAGAGCTAAAGGAAAAAGATGATCTCCTATATCAGTAGATATAGGTGTGTGTGTGTGTGTGTGTGTGTGTGTGTGTGTGTGTGTGTGTATGTATGTATGTATGTATGTATATATACATATATATATATATATATATATATATATATATATATATATATATATATACAGCCAATCCTAAATTTATTCAGACACCAACATTTCACAAATTATCACCATTTATTCGCTATAGTTTAGAAAATGGTAATAAAATATGACAAAAACTCAAGAGTTAAACTTTGTCAGAACAAATTCATCTTGATAATGTCAGATAACATGCAAGTAAAACATGGTCAGGTCAAAGTGTCTGAATAATTTTTGTCCCACATTTTTATAAATTTTACTGGTAGTCCACTATATAAAGAATTTTTGGATATAATACGTCACAGTTTAATTTATTTTGCTATCCTCACTTACATAAATAAACTATAGTATGCTGCACCCACTAGTAAAAATAATATAAAAAAATTATATCTGGTGTCTGAATAATTTTTGGTTTGACTGTATACATACAGTTTATATTTGATATATATATATAGATATATATATATATATATATATATATATATATATATATTTTTTTTTTTTAAATGTACGTATACAAATATTTTAAATGTCTCAATTGTCTCTAGTGAGCCAAAATAAATAAATACAATAAGAATAAGAATAAACCCATACAAACAGCATAAACAAATCTAAAATACATTTATATAAATTTGAAAATTCATATAAAAATCCACAAAAGAAATCATTTCTTAAAAATTGTCCAAAAATTCTTCAGTATCACTTGGATTATCACAGTTTTAACATAATATAATATATATTGTTTTGATTTATTAATTTTCTATCTATAAGCTCTATACAAAACAATTTAAGAAGTAACAGTAACTAAACAATGAAGGCAATGCACTTTTAACAAAAAACCTATCAAAGAAAAAAAGTTGCAATGTTGACACAAATTTGTCTCCTTTTAAATTTGTTCAATACTGCTTTGGACAAAACCATATCAAAACAGAATTTGATTTTTATCTCCTGGCTTTTTGCAAGATATTTTACAAGATGGATGGTGAGAGAGATAGATTGCATTTCCTCTCTTTTCGCCAGCAGAGAGCAGTCAAACATAATTTGAGAGCTTTCTCACACATGAGGTGCAGGTTCAGCAGCATCAGTGCTTATATGAGACTGGATTGGCTGGCCTGGTGTCAGCCCATCACTGGACTAACACTTAAAGTGTGTGAGCTCCTGTATTCGCTTGTTAAGTCTGATGTCACGTGTCACCTCTTCCGTGTCCAAATGCTCTATCAGATACCACGAGAAAACAACAAAAGGTGCTAATATACACTCACAATGTGATATAATATTACCAAAAAAAATGATAATCCTAACCTTTAACATAAAAATGATTTGTGTTTGGGACGCTGTGAGCATGGAGACTGTAGTGTACACCGTAAGTTTGAAAACGTTTAGCTTAAATGTTTAATATAAATAAACAGTGCTCATAAACGGCTGCTAAGGTAGTATTCTCAAGTGAAGCGGGTTGAGGCTTGGACCCGGAAACAGCACTTCTTACGTCACCACTTAACAACCGAATAGAGGCTTGCTGAGTAAGGAATACTAAAGTCACTATATAATATAGAGCAGGTCATGCCTGAGTCTCAGCATGCTCACTGCAGGCACTATATTTAGCTCATCAGAGACCCCTGGACTGAAAGAGGAGGATGTGATTTACAAAGAATGGTTTTCTCATTGCTAAAGAGACATTAAAAACACAGATATGAACTCACAAATTATGTATAAATCTAAATTATTTCAAGATGGCAACCATCATCATATCATCCATTACTCAACAGAATAGATAGTGATCAATGCGGATAATCCTGATACGTTTTACAGGAAGATGCATTAAGTCCAGAATACCTGCTCAAATTAGAACAATATCATGATCATCTTATTTTCTTTTAAATGGACTGATTTCCACTAAACAAAATCAGTTTATGGCCGTCTGAGCTGATACAGAGTCCTTGAGTGAAAAAGGTAGAACACATAGTAGCATCAAATCACAGATTCTCAAATTGAAGTTTATTTCAACATCGGAATGTGATTGTTTTTTGATGATTTTTACCTTTGTTACTCATTTTTTTATTAAATTTATATTAAATGATATTAAATTAGTCTTAATTAGTCATCTTGTCTGTTTCAGCACACACAAACCTCTAAAGAGAATCTAAGAATAACTCATTTTTATCTCATCCACCAAAGAAATTCTTAAATAAAGTCTTATCTTACCTGACAGTCAAAGTCTTGGAAGTTTTGAGAGTTCTGTAGGAGAAAGAGATGACATTTGATTATTCTACACTCATTAACTTACATAAAAATGTCTAACAGTATTAAATTTTGATCATATCATCAATTATTCTCTGTCCAGCTTCTGCTGCTCTTTATATTGACGCCACTAGGTGGAGTAAGAGGTCAGTGAGTCTCCAGTTCAATCATTTAAATCAGGGGTGTCCAAACTCTGCAGGACACCGGCCCTCCAGGACCGAGTTTGGACACCTCTGATTTAAATGAATGGTTCACCGATTATCTATCATAATTTACTTGTTGTCATGTCATTTTTTTTAGTGAAAAGCAGAAAATTAAGACTTGGAGTTTGTGCATAAGATGCATGGACAATTTTTATAACACTTTTATGGTGCATTGTTGGTGTTTTATGGAGCTTGACAGCCGGTCATTACAAACTGCGGCTGTGTGGCAAGAACTGCATAACTCTTTTTTTATTATTATTATTTCAAGAAAATAAGTAAATAAATAAATAAACACGTTGGGTTTGAAACAACATACACATGATAAAGTCCAACATTATTTTTAATAAATTACCCACCTGCAGTTCTAATGAAATTATAATTTTGTACGACAATTGTGTGTTTTTGTCATTTTTAGTAGTTTAATTAAAACAAGAAATAAGTTTGTTTTATTTCATTTCAGTTCAAATGTTTTTTATGGTTTAAGTTTTAATTTCAGCTTTGTCTTTAAATTGTCTAAATATTATCTCAAAATATTATACAATTACAAATTACAAATACTTTCTATTAAGCTGACACTATCTTTTTCTATCCAACATTTGTTTTCTGTTAGATGTATAAACCAGAAGGAACACGTAAAATAAAATATAAAATAAAATTAACATTACCAACTAGTATTTCAAAAGAAACAGTAATGTGTTTCATTCATTAGTTCAAAGGGAGATGAAGCTACACATAAAAAGTTTGTCCCTTGACTTGTGAATTATACTGGCGGTGTTACTCACTGCTAATGGGTGTATAACATTTACATTTCTATTTTTAGAGTTTCTGAAATGGATGTTGTGTGGCAAAGAAGGATGGCAAGATTAAAACTGACAAACCCTGCGGATGCCGTGATGCTAATTCCTGCCATCAAGGGCTACAGGAAGAATAATAATTATGAAGAAGACAGAAATATCTATAATTGTGCAGAATTTTTTTACACCTCAACTCCACCCATCCTTTCTTTTTCTATTCCTGTCCTTTCAATTTTGTTCTTCCACTTTTACTCTCTCTTAAAACCATTTCACTAATATTCCACCACTTCCACCTTTTTTTTCCATCTCCATTCGTTTTCTCTTGCTACAGTACATGAATTATTCAGTTTGATGAAGTGAAGCCAGACACGGGGTAGAGAGGAACTTTGCTTCAGATAGAGGAAAACAGAGACCTTGAACATGGGGAGACGTGTGTGGGAGTGTTTTCACGTGGCATAGATGTGTAACACGAGTCGTGAGACTTGACGTGTGTAAGAGCATCACTATGGTTTACGCTGTGTAACTAGTGATGAGCTGTGCCGTGTCTACAGGCTTTTTATTGTGTTAGATCTTGCTCCTCATACATTTATGTATATACATCAACAATGGCTCAAGGTCTGGCTGTAAATTCTGCTGTTTTAAACTAAATATCTAGCTTACTTATAAGACATTTTACAATTGATTTTGTAAAAATTGAGGATTTACATTATATTACATTATAGCTGATTTCAAGCAATTTTTTTTGTAATTATTATTTTGGTCAGCTTATTAAAAATATCATTAATTTAAATTTTTTAAATCTTGGTATTCATTCATGTATATACTTGGGTCAGTACTTTAAAGAATATTTTTTTTTTAATTATCTACATGACCAAATCTCAATTTCCATAATCTGATATTAATATTGTACAATTATTCAAAAATGTATTAATAAATAAATAAATTAATAAATAAATAATAATAATAATAAAAAAAAAACATAGTACTACTAAGATAAAACATGCACCTTTTGACTTCCAGGGTATATAAATCTGGGCATTTACAAGATAAAAGACTCAAATTAGACCAAAATATAACTATAGCTTGTTCATGATTGTGTATATGTAGACAAGCATGCTAGTGTGTGTGTGTCTGCATACCAGACCGATATTTCTGACAGGTTTATCTCACCTTGTAGGTCAGCAGAGGCTTGATCTCAGTCAGCTGAACGTCTTGTAGCTCATCCATCTCGGTGTCTGTCTGCACTATAAAAAGAAAAATACACACGTCATTTATTATTGTGAATAAAAATCAATGTGTACACTGTTTGAGTTGAATGGAATCTAGTCTAATAATGTCTAAAATTCCCAGACAGCTCTCACATTGCGTCACTTTTTCCAGCAGACCTCACCAAGTCAGTACAGAGGCCTTGTATTGAATTTCTGCTAATAGAACACGCTTTGCAACGTACTCAGCAGAGTTCTAATAATTTCCTCAAGTGTAAGTGTAGTCACCCTTTTAGTTTTAATTAACCTGGAAGACCTGAGATTGTGTATAAGCCCACAACAGCCTTTAGTCGCACACACACACACACACACACACACACACACACACACACACACACACACACACACACACACACACACACACACACACTCAGTAAACAGTAATAAAAGCTGAGCGCCAAAGGAAATGTCTCTACAATTAAATCTGCTCTTTTTAGTTGCCTTGGGAACAGGGATGTTTTGATGATAGGGTACAGTCTGCTAGCTAGCAAATATATAAATGTTACATGATTCTGGTCTGCGATTAATATTCTGAAGGCTGAGAGGTAAGCAAAGATGCACAATGTAATTAAAACATCAGTTTCTATTCATCATTCTTTCAGCAAAATCGCTAATTGTATTCATTACAAGGACTGAGTCTGTAATGAGCAACTAAGTGGCTAAGCAAATGAAGCCCCACTTTATGTTTTTTTTAATTTATGTCTATCCAAGGAGAAAAGATGATGTATTATGTTATATAAAAAAGTATTCAAATTTTCAGTTTGAATTCGAATAGGACAAAATACTGACCTAGATGCTACAAAAATTTGGCATTTGGTATGAATGAGGTGCCTATAGAGATCTGCTGAGCTCATGCTGTAAAGTGGAATGACGTGCTGACATGGCTTAACCCACTTCCACTGGCCTCATCTGTCTACTGTCAGAGTCATTCTAACCTTCCTGACTTTGGGACGGGACCAAACAGGCTGTTGCAACTGTAATACATTCAACAGACTGATACATAGGGACCACCATCAGATGTGATCTGATGACATGCAGTTTATGAGTTTAAATTACAAGTGAAAAAAAAGTGACGTGACATACAGCCAAGTATGGAGACCCATACTCAGAATTCGTGCTCTGCATTTAACCCATCCAAATTGCACACACACAGCAATGAACACACACCCGAAGCAGTGGGCATTCTAACACACTGATTTGGTGCTCAAGAAACATTGTTATCAATGTTGAAAATGTCTATTATTCTTGTGAAAACTGATACATTTTTATCAGGATTCTTTGATGAATAGAAAGCTAACAATAACAGCGTTTCAAAAATAAATCTTATAAATGTCTTTACTATCACCTGTGATAATTTAAATATGTCCTTGCTAAATTACAGTAGACCTATTAATTAATTTTAAAAAACTTCCTGATCTCAAACTTTGGAACAGAAGTGTATGCTAGTATTTCCATTCTGTTAACATTTTTCATCATCAAACATCTTTTTGCTTTCAGTACATCATTGTAATTTGATCTTTAGTGTGACAAACAAGTTTTTAAAAGTACAAATACCCATGTCTTCAAATAAAGTGTGCTCATAAAAAGGTGCATGTACAATAATGAGCAAAGTCCAGTTCAAAATAGATTTAAAAGTTGTAAAGCAGCTCCCCTTATTCCAAAAGGTCAGTGTCTTTCATCAGTAAAATACCAGAGCAGCACTGAAAACAAACTTCCATTACGTAAAAAGCGAGAAAACTACTAGCACATATTAAGGGGCCGTTTATACAACAACATTTTCAGCCAAAAATGGAAAACTTTTTATGCATTTTTGCCTGTATGTTAACACGAAAGCAACGTTTTGGGGACTGAAAATGCATATTTTTGAAAACGGGTTTCAAAGTGCAAGTTTTTGAAAACACCACCGTTATCGTTTCTGTGTAAACAACACCCAAAATGGGAATCTTTAAAAATGGTGACGTCATGCACGTGCTTAGTACGTGTTAGGTATTTAGACATGCACAGTACGTGTCAATTTTAAAGGCAAGCGCGAACAAACATACACAACAATGGCGGAGTACATGGTGCTGTTGTTGCTGCTCAAGAGTTTGCTAATGCTTCTTCATCAAAGTGTGGATTTACTTCACCAATATTACAACAAACAGCGGAGACGCATCATATAAACACGGCAACAGGTACTGTTTACTAACAAGGTGAGGGCGCCAACTACTGGCCTGGCATACATAATACAGTGTTTTTGGTTGCTTTCACGGAAATGTGTAAATGTGAATTGTTTTGAAAATGTTGTCGTTTTTGAAAATGTTGTCATGTATACGGGAAACTTTTTAAAAACTTTTCAATCATTTTGAAAATGTTGTCATGTATACGGTGAAATGTGAAAGCTTAGGGGTGGAAATCTCCTACGCAATCCCAGCAACAAATCCAGGTGAAGGGCATTAAATAATATTTAGACAAGGAGTGACATAAAAAGAAAACAAATGTTCAGCATGCCTGCAAAGATTTGCCATATTGCCCTCCACTTCCGTTCACGGTCCACAAATTTAGGCCAAGGGCAAAGGCCAAACTGCAATCATGACGACTGATTGTAATCCCAACATGGAGCTGAAAGACTCGCCTGGAATTATCAATCAGATTCATACAATTATTTAAAACACTGCCAAGATTAATGTCAAGATTTCATATCATCAAGCCAGGACTTGCTTAACTAAGCCAAATTAAATTTCTCAACACAGTATCGACTGCAATCAATGTCATCTTCAGTTTTCACCCACTCTAGTTCACATTCAGTGAAGTGTAAAACTGTTGCCATAGAGACAAAAGGGCTGATGTTTATTTTCAGAGAGGGCTCCCGAAGGGATGGGAAGGAGTCATGAAGACTCAGAACAGCAGGCCGAGGCATTAGCTGAGATTCAAAGATACCACAGTTCTTCATTTATTTTATTCCTCACATCACATCAGGCTTTTCGGAGTATAAATGTAAAATCTACTGTGGGTAATACCCACAGCTAAAATCCTTTTTCACCAGCTTCCCATGTGTATTGCATAACTGTGCCGTCTAAAGAAATGTGTCTCATGTAAAAACACTTCCCAGGGTTCCTGTCTATTATTTCACTGAGATTTGTCCGCGCAAATGTGTATCTACACAGCTGCCAAAAAAAAAAAAAAAAAAAAAAACACATAAAATGACGAGAGCTAGGAGTCAGATAGAGTATTACTGAATTAATTGCACAGATAAATCGTCTAGAAAAATCAACTTTTAGCCCCGACAAGCTAAGAGTAATCATCTGTATTTAAATTTTCATTGAACTATTTCAGTATAATATTACTGGAAACATGTTCACTAGACACGCTCCACATACAATGTTAATCAGTCACATATGGATAAGGAGGCCCACTAAGATACTTCAGCCCACACACACACAACCTTGCATACACTTGAGGGCCTTTCCCATTCATCTCTGTTAATTCTTAAATGAAGTTCATGGAGAAGTGCATCTGGGTTATTTTAGATAAGTCAATATGAACATTGTTCACAAAGCATATTACCAAAATATGTTATTTCTGAGTAAATGCATTATTTAATGATATTGATACTGTATTTTTTTGTTTTGTTTTGATACAACTTTTTTTGATTCTGGATTCACTAATAAAAAGTATATATGGCCAATTTGTATTTCATGCTGATTGTAAGGTGCATATAACCTGGAATCTAAGATAAATTAGTTTTTTTATTTTTTTTATTCAAAGTTTCATTTTAATTTATTAGTTTATTTGATAATATTAATAAAATTTAATAGTAATTACTTTAGATATTATCTAGCTCTACAACATTACAGTAATTTTTAGCATTTTAAGATACCGAGTAATACATTATATTCATTTTTTTCCCCTTGTACAGATGTCTTCACATGGTGATTTATTTGGGTTTTTTGGTTGGTGTTTGTGTGGGGATTTTTAGAAATTTTTATTTGATAACCTCTTACACACACACACACACCTGCAAACACCTACTAAGTGAAATAAAAAGAGGAGCTGGCACGAATGCCGTCAGCAAACACTGCTGAAAGATCAATGGCCATCACAAAGCACTCCTAACTCTTGTCTATCCATCCATCTCTCTCTCTCTCTCTCTCTCTCTCCATTTTCCACCTTGAAGCTATAAACAGCCCATGAGTCAACAGTAACGAGTGAGGTCAGTAAGGAGTGTCCGCAGATGTGGACAGATGGTCTATGCCCTGTCTGCTGCATAGGTTAAGTTCAGTAATCTGTCCAGTTCGTGTCACACAACTAATTGTAATAAACTTCTTCATTCAAGAAACTTTGGTGAATCGTTTATCAACAGGAATATCCAACATTCTGGAGAGCCAAAGTATTCACACACAAAAACAATCTGTTGTTATTGCCTTCTGTAAAAATTTACCTAAATATCATAAAAAAAAGCAATATTATCAAAAATAAAAAATAAATATTTAAAAAGACAAAAAGATAAAGCAAAATTAAGTATTGTTCTTAGCCCACTGGATTTTTTGGGGGTCACTTTGTGTTTAAACATAATTATGGTAAAAAAAAAAAAAAAGGTAAAGATATTTTTACTATAAAAAAAAGACTAAAAAGCTAATACTGAAAAAGTTTTTTTTTTTTTTTTTTTTACAGTGCATCAGTCCTCAGTAAAACTAAACAAAACATGAGTACATGTTCAAGGTACAGGGCACTAGTTTTCTAAAGATCAAAAATTTCTGTGTGAATGATTTGTTATTGTTTGTCATGGCAAAATTAAGTAACCCAATTAAGGCCACAAAATTCCTGCATTATTCCTGCTCATCAGTGCACCGCTGCATTCAGCTCTTGCTAGCTTTTATCTTAACCACAGGGGTATAATTCTGTTTAAGGCAGTGTGACGTGCTCAGCTCCAAATTATTCTTTATGCCGTAACCCTGGTGATTTGGGAAGGAAATTACAAGGAGATTCAGACCAAGTAAGAGAGGCAGATACGGCATCCTTATGAGTAAGGATCAACAATGCGGCATACTCATAAAGGAAAAGGTTCTTCTCAAAGATGAGTTAACTGAAACTTTAATCCATAATAATCAAAATAAATGTCCTCATCCTGCTTTTAAGTAGATTTTTAAGCACCTGCTGTTTGTAACAGAACTGAAATCATGAGTAGCATCAACAGCACATGCTCAATAAATTGGTAACTATTCAGAATCAGAATGAGCCAAGTGTGTGCAAACAAACAAGGGATTTGTTGTTGTTTTTTAGGAGCTCTGGGTACAAACATACATACATGACATTGAGAACAGAAAGAACATTTAAATAAGACTAAGGAAAAAAAATAATGTGGTATGCATCTGGAACAGTAGATTTATGTACAGATTTGTGCATTATTTACTTTATATACAGATGTGTGTGTATATATATATATTTACATAATGTGCAAACAGGCTGTGGAAGGTTGAACTTTTTCAGCTGATGAAGGAAGTACCTCTGCTGGGCCTTTTATACAATGGAGTCAAAGTGATTGTCCCACTTCAGGTCCTGTGAGATGGTGGAGCCTAGGAGCCTGAATGACTGCTGCCACAGTGCTGTTCATGATGGTGAGTGGGGGGAGAGCAGGGGGGTCAGCCAGCTGCTCAACCTCTTGTCTGTAAGCAAACTTGTCACTGTCCTGGATGAGAGCGATGACTGTGGTGTCATCCTGCAAACTTCAGGAATTTGACAGAGGGGTCTTTAGAGGTGCAGTCAATTGTGTATGGGAGAAGAGCAGTGGGGAGAGCACACACCCCTGAGGAGCTCCAGTGCTGATGGTGCGGGTTTTGGATGTGAGTTTTCCCAGTCTCACTCTATACAGCTGGGTTCTTGAAGCATAACTCCTTCCAAGACAGTTGTGATCAAAAGTAGGTCATTACACTTATATCAAATCGCGATATGGACTAATATCTGTAAATATTAAGCCGGAAAATATGAATCCTGCATGATCTGCGTGTCTCTGTTAATGAATGGCACAGAAGCACGGTTTCGTTTATTACACACATATGGAAGCGCGTATGACGCTCGCGGTGATTTCAGTGTCTGCCGTCTCATTAAGTGAGGACATAAACACATGAACAACATCTCCAGAACTGCTCTGAGAGTCACTTCATGAGCATTTAACTGTCTGATTTGAGTAAAAGTAGTGTCATATCACATACACAGAACTGTAAAGGTATTCACGACAACCAATCAAAATAAAAGTCCGGTTTAATTTAAAGACAAGTATTTGCCAGAAATGTATTAATATTGTTCAGCAGAATGTACATAGTCAGCTACTACTAAAAAGAAACATAATTTTTTAAGGAATAATCACACAACATTTCTTCTATTAATTTTAATAGTAAATCCCCTTTGTTTACCAAAAAATAGAGTTTGCTTAATTTTCAATAATTAAAAGATAAATTAAATTAATGTTTTATCCCTTTGATAACCAGAAAAATGTAAATACACAACAGAATTTCTGAGGAAAAAAAAAATTCATAAGCATATTTTAAGTTGTTTTATGCATTTAAATAATTAGACATGCTAAAACACAAAATTAAGTAACAATGAAACATATGGTGAAGAAAAAATAAAACATTTCATGGAGCCCTAAACATGTAATTTTAGTTAAACTTTTAATAAATTGATGTGAAAATGTATAAGTTTTATGATTTTAATTAATTAGACATTTTTTGATTAATAAAATTTTATTTAACCATTAAAAAGGAGTCGAGAAAAATTTAAATGGAAAAAAACGGAAGCCAGAAAAATTTAAATGGAAAAAACTGAATTTGGGAAAAAATAAAACGGATTTCATAGGGCCCTACTTACAACATTAGGAAGATTATACCCTTCCTGTCAGAGCAAGCCGCACAACTTCTTGTCCAAGCTCTTGTTCTCTCCAGACTGGACTATTGTAATGCTCTCTTGGCGGGCCTTCCTGCATGTTCTATCAAGCGTCTGCAACTGATCCAGAATGCAGCAGCGAGAGTGGTCTTCAATGAGGCAAAAAAAGCTCACGTTACTCCTCTCCTCAACAGGTTTCACTGTTTACCAGTAGGCGCTCGCATCAAATTCAAGGTTCTGATGCTTGCCTACAAGACAACTACTGGCGCTGCACCAATATACTTAAACTCACATGTTCAAACTTATGCGCCCTCCTGAAGCTTGCGCTCTGCAAGTGAACGGCGCCTTGTGGTGCCATCCCAAAGAGGCTCTCAAAATCACTCTCACAGACCTTTTCCTGGCCTGTGCCCAGCTGGTGGAATGACCTCCCAATCTCAATTTGAACAGTTGAGTCTTTAGTTATCTACAAAAAAACATGTAAAGACACATCTTTTTCGCCAGCACCTGACCAACTAATACTAGCACTTACCTTTTCTATTCTAATCTTTAAAAAAACAAAACAAAACAAAAAACACCATAGCTACGTGTACTGTGCTAGACTAACTGAGACTTGTCATGGCACTTGTATACTGTTGTTGTTCTCTCATTGGTCTGATTGCTTCTATTGTTCTCATTTGTAAGTCGCTTTGGATAAAAGCATCTGCTAAATGATTAAATGTAAAAATGATTAAATGGACAGCACAGGCTTTGAGGCAGGCTGGAGAGACACTGTATGGGCTTTGGCTTTCCTTATCTTTTGTTTCTTGAAGACTTTGCACACATCATCTTCACAGATTTTAAGTGCAGGTTGAGAAGCAGTGGAGGGGAGGGAGGGGAGGGTGTTGATGGCTGTGTTGTGAGACGGTCAGAGTGGGTGTGGGGTGTGAGACCAGGCTTTTCAAATCTGCAGTAAAACTCAAATCATTGGCTAAAAGTTGATTCTCAACAGTGCTGGGGGATGGGGTCTTGTAGCTGGTGATGGCTATTTAACCTCTTTTTACATGGAAGGTCATTCTCTTTCTCAGGCGTCCACCACAGACCACTTCCATGTATGCTCAGGTGTTGAATTTAAACTAGTCAAATCACGTCCTCTCAATCTCCTTGCTCTTTGCTGGCAGAGTGGGAAACTGAGGAACACAACCTATGACTAGGGTTAGAATGGAATACTAGTGCACTACTTACAGCATATGTGCAGTGCATAATGTATGCTACCTACTAGATCTGAAATATTGTAAAATATTACATGATGCAATGATAAAGGTTTAAACTTACAAATTGTTGAATAAGGTAACGTCATTAAGCTGCATGTTTATTAATGAAGTCAACATTAACTGTACTTCATGTGTATTGATGGATTCAATATATTTTTTATATTAATTTATTAATTTACTAAAAATATTTTCTAGCCCTCCAATATGACATTTTAGACACAGTACCTTTATTCATAACTGTTATAAGTATTACATAGTATTACACAATTATGTTTCATAGGTGGCATCAAAGGTACATTTGAGAAATAGCTTATCTTTCCTTTGAGAACAAACCAATATGACATTTTTATTTTTTTTGGAGGTTATTTTTGTATTTTTTATTTGTTTTTTTAGGAGGGGGAAATCATAGCTGAAATGAAAATTAAAAAAAAACTCACAACAAGCACCAAGTACTTCAAATGACAACAACAAAAAAAAAAAAAAAAATATAGCATATATAAGATTGAATAAGATGAAACTAACTTTATAATAACAATAATAAAAAAGATCAAATTAATGCATAAATGATTGATATTAAAACTTTTATTAAATTTTATTAAATTAGTTCTATGTATTATATAACATAATACATAGAATGTTTCAGAAAAGTCACTGCTAAATAAATAATCCAAAGACAAGCTATATAAGATATATGCATGTGCCCACTCTCACCTTTTGCTTTCTGCTTTGGTCTCCATCTCTGTGGCTCCCCCATCACTAACTGAATTAAGGGAAACCCCTCAACTAAGCAGTTGTGTATGTGATAGTCGGAATGCGTACACTCCATTATTAAAGATCTTGTTGTGGCAGTGTGCAGCCAATTCACTAGACTTTCTGCCAAAATAAGACTTTCGTCTCTCTCTCTTTTCATACACTATAAGGCTGAGGGACACCCTGCATGCTGATGCACACTGTCACAGACTCACAGCATCGCATCAATCATAATTTGGCTTTTGCCTTATACATTAAGTCACTTCCTTGCTGTCATTTCTGGAGAAGCGAATACTTGCATATATATAAGGGTATATGAGAATACTTGACTGCCTTTTCTAAAAGTGTTCTCAGAAATCTCTCTTACACATGCACACACACAATAAAATCAAGTATTTTTTTTTTTTTTTTTTTTATGTAGTGTATGGTATAGCAATTCTTTTCTTAGAGTTTCCAGAATGCTTTGAAAGGAGTGCATTATTCCTGAAGAGTCACAGTATTTAGCCTTATTAGAACAGAGAGCCACTTACTGTATTGATTTAAATCTTACCATTTGTTGGCATCATCAGTAAAAGCATCTTATGCCTTCCATACATACACTTACACTTTAAAGGCAATTTCACACCGGAGCTTTTAGTGAACTTCAGTATAAAGTTCACAACTAAAAACAATCCATCCTAACTCACAGAAATGAACCACTATTGATGATGTTCATTATATTTAGGGATGCATCCATAGTAAAGTTTTGGTCTGATACCAATAAACATTTTCCGATTATGACGAACATCTCATAAATGGCTCATATTAGTTTAAATAATAACGAAATAAATAAAACTAAATGCTAAAAGTAAATTCAGGCTTTATAACATTATAAGATGCGGTTTGAAAAATGGATATTATTTTTGAGATTTTCTTTAAAAAAAACACATTTAGCTTAAAAAAAAATAGGTTGAAGGTAATCTAAATGTAAAAATATAGGAAATGAACATGCACAATTAAATAAACATAAAATATGGTTCTAAATAGCAATAAAAGTGGTTCATTGGCTTGTAATCATAGGGGAACCACTTTATACAGCGCCTTTGTCAAATGGTGCTTTATGTAGAACCAAAGAGGAACCCCATTCTCCTCCTCACATTTTAGATGTTACTCCACTCTCATTTGTTAGCTATGAATGAGAATTTCTAATGGCAAAAACTGTTCTGAATCACTTTCATGCTTTTTGGAGGTAAAAAAAAAAACAAAAAAAAAAAACATTATCTTCAGGAAATACACTGTATTTTAATGTTGTTTTTTAATCCTTTCCCCAACTAAACTAAGAGACTAAGAGAGAGTTAGACAACCTTTAAAGAACTATACAGGGGCTTAACAGTTTCTTTATATGGTATAGAGGTGCTATATAGGACCTCAACCACCCCAAAGAACCGCTGAAGAACCCAATTTTTGTGTGTGTACAATTTATATATATATAAAAAAAAATAATAAAAATCAGTTGAAAAACAATGCTACAGATAAACTGTGTACACAAAAGTACAAATAAAGTCTTTGAAAGCGCCTAGACAAAAATACTTTTTTTAAAAAGTCTTTGTTCTCAGGCACCATGAATTCCTACGGTTAGCATGCTTATTATTACAGTATGTTTTTTTTTTGTAGACAGCATGTATAGACCTACCCTAGCAAAAGGTAGAATTTTTTTGGTATGTTTATAGGGGGACATCATATGTGGCATCAAAACAATTCTACCACAGAATACATCTGTCTCTGCATACGGTCAGCTTTTGAGTTCACAAATACATCACATAACAGGGCTGGCACGAAGCAGCAGATACACAGAGGCTTTGAAGTGAAGAGATGTGGAAACTGTGGCCTCTGTTTGTGTACGGAAAGCATGAGGATTTAAAATGGGTTAAATTACAGAGTGAGACCAAATCCTTCAAACAAGCATATGGATGATTAATTTTTAATTCAGTTCTAAAATATATATTGAGCAAATATATATCTTTTACATTCTATATATTTAATTTACCTTGTTTCAAATGAATTTTTTTTTTCATAAAGGAAATAATCAATAATTGATACAGTAATCCTTGTGAGGGTGCCAGATTCCCCAAAGATGCACGAAGACAGACATGGGCTGTGTTAGATGGATGTCAACAAATTAATCTGGTTTGATAAATGACAGAAAATAAATTTCCCACTTGTCCAGACAAGATGTGAGCTGGGTAAATGACTTTCTGCAACAGCTCACAGAGCCATAAATAAAATCTAAACGTGTGGCATGTGGAGCCTGGGCTAAATGGATTTAAGAGAACCTGCATTAGCACAGTCTAAAGGGAAAATCCTGTCTTCAGCAAGGCTGGGGAAGTGCTCTGAGAACCAAGTTAGATTTTCATCTGAACAACATTATATGACTCTTTACTTCTACCGTAAATTGATCTATTAGCTCAATGCAAAATTTATTTTACTTTGGAAATTGGACATACTTCTGCGCTGTAATTTTTATATGCACCATCTTGGAAAATGATCTGAATGTATAGTTTACATTCTAAATATGCAAACTGATCAAACAGAGTTTTGTAAAATGCCTTAAGAACATCCTTGACCAAGGTACATGTTTGTATTTCATGAGTGAAACAGGACAATCAACAAAACAAAAAAGTAGGGTGGGACTTTTGTACATCAAGAGTTGATTGGGCCATGAAAAGTGGGAGTTGGATATTATTTGAAGGCTGATGTTCGGAGGGGATTCGTGTTTAGATAATATATACTATATTGTTCAAAAGTTTGGGGTGTGTCATCGTAGTATGTAATCAAGTAGGTGTTTTCTGAACAATTCATGTCTGTCCAACAATCACAAGATGGTTTTTCTGGTGTAAAAAACTTTATAAACTAACTATGAAACAGCTCATGTACAGTCATTTTTTGACGCAAAGTGGTTTACTGCTTATGCATTAGTGAATCAAGCCAGTGACTAGACGATCGTCGTCACACTGTTCTTGTTAGCATGCTTTCAATGAGTCAGATAAAAGTATGTGCGACATTGCAGAAATTGCATTGCAATTAGGAAATCCTTGCATCTGGTGTTTTATTATTATTTTATTATAGACATGACTGTGTTCGGCTACAGTGCAGTGGTGCAACCTTTGATGGAAATAGTTCTAAATATAATATTATAATAGTTATAGTGCAAACACAGTTAAAGTTTTTGAGGTAATTCCACATGTAATGCTAATTTCATATGCAAAGATGTTAGCCAATCACAGCAGTGGGCATTTACAGCAGACATGCCCCTTCCAGCAGTGTTCAAATCAGAAAGCTAAATTCAGGATTTGTTGATTAAAAAATACTAGGATTGTAAGCGCACTACAGGAAACTACAGGAAGCATTTTCCCTTTAATGCGTCATTGATTTAAATCTTTCTGAACCTAAACTTCTGAATGGTACTTATACTGTTTATCATTAATAACACAATAAGGATTTCATGGTAAAAAAGCCAAAGAGACACTAAACTTTCTCATTCAGGCTCATGTAAAAAAAGCAAACTAATACTGTTGTGCTTAGAAAAGGATTGTTATATATTTTGCTTTCAAGAGCCTTAACTCCTTAGGGATCCAGTGCAAACTACTGCTAAGGATTAAAATTCAAGAACAGCATGAAGGTACACTGAGTAAATAAAATAAAAAGAGCCTCTACTGTGATCTGAAAAAGTACTAGGTCAGTCTGAAATCTGATGATCATTTTGATGGAACTGACCGAGACATCTCAGCAGGCCGGCCTGATATTGAGCCATCAGGCAGAAGCACAGCTGTCAAGGTGAAAATGGGAGGAGAAACTATAGGAGACAGAAAAACATGGCACAAAACCAAAGACACCGGTTCTAGTGGGCTGGCTACAGTCCAGGACAACCACATAAAACCCACACGGCTCATACAACAGGCCACAACAAATGATGTTTAATGCTAATAAGACAGAGAACTGGAAGAACTGGTGAAATTGATTAAAAGAGCTCAGCCATCCAACACAGGGATGATTTGCTTTTGTAGGTCAGATTTTAGATGGGTGTGAGCTGATTAACAAAGTGCACATCTGAAAATGAAAAAAATCAAGTGCACCACGTAGCAACAGCAGAATCTACAAATTAAGGTCACAAGAAAGTCACAAATCTTCAGACAGTCATGCTAACAACAGCCGCCCTATACCAAAACCAGTTTCACAGCATTTTGGACTATAATAAAGGTTTAAGTAGAGAGAGAGAGCAGTGTAATAGAAGCCTTTAAAATCCCACTACTGATTAATGATTCACTAAACGAATCAGACTGACGTTTTTTTGTGAGCCGCCGTTCTCTCTTTACTAGACTTCTCTTAAAGAACAAGTCTCATTAGAACAAACACTCCAGAGCATTAGATTTGCCTTTCACTATGTAGCAATTATGCTACACTATGCAAAAAACCAACTAGTTTGTTATACTCACCAAGGCTGCATTTATTTAATCAAAAATACAGTAAAACAGTAACATTCTGAAGAATTATTACAATAAAAAAAAATTGCTTTTAATATATTTAAAAATGTAATTTTCTCATGTAAAGTCACAGCTGAATTTTCAGCAGCCATTACTCCCTTAACATTGTTGTGGAAACCAGGATTTTTTTTTTTTTTTTTTTTTCAGGATTCACTGATGAATAGAAGTTTCAAAAGAACTGCATTTATTTGAAATAGACATCTTTTTTGTAACATTACAAATGTATTTACTGTCACTTTTGATCATTTTAATGCATCTTTGTATTTACTGTCACTTTTGATCATTTTTATTTATATTTGTTTTTTTAATGTGTTTTTTTATTGTTAGTGTTGTTATAACAGTTTATGAAATAATCAGAAATCATCCTGCATCATGATATATTCAAAACTTCCATGAAACAAATATACTTCACAAAATATCTTGGTTATTAGATAGGCTCAGCTCATTTTATTTGATAAACTATGTTTGGTATCCTCATCTGAATTCAAACAGCTCATTAAGGACTACAGACTGTCCTTTCGGTCTTGCACATGCAGTGAGGGACAGTCTGGAGGAGCAGCTTGGAATCTGTCCACATCACACAACCAACAGCCTGGCACCTGTGATATTGCTCCACCTGCAGCAGGTGCTTTACAGAGGATGCTATGAGGACTGCAGAGGGACATTCGAAATGTACTGCTTAGTTTATTTATTACATTTTCTTAACATTAATAACTTCCCCCCCATTCATCAATAGTTTTTAGTGATCACTACCCCAAAAAGGACAAAACAGACTATTAAATGACCACAATAGTAGTCTTATGCATTAAATACCAAGTGTTTGAAAGCTGGATGAAGTTTGTATAAACTGGGAAAAGTGCTGCATTAAGATTCTTCAAAATTCTTCAAAAAAGACCCATGACACAATTTGAATGGCGAGTTAGAGACAAAGTGCCTTCCCTTATCTCTGTATAGCAGAGGCCATAGCCTACTCATTTGCCCTCATGCTGGTCCACAGTCCTGATAAGCAGGGTTATTGCGATTGTAAGCACACTCAATTGAACTGAAGCATAGCTTAATTAAAGCTCGCTGCTCCCAAGAGATCCAGGATTCCCTGACATCTCTCTATCTCCACATGGCAACCTACAGGAACACACTAACTCTCTCTCACACTCTACGTATAAAAAATATATTTCTCTATAGGGAAGTTAAAATGTTAACTTAATGTCTCAGCAATAGGAAACACACTGATTACACATTTTTTAAAAATAAGGAAAATGAAAACAGAAAGAATTTAAAGAGTAATTAAAGTAAAATGAGCTAATGCATTCACTGTGCCTGTTTTTGTACCAGGGTGATACGAGGAAGAAAGTTTAATTGGATTTCTATTGAAAACGACACGCTGATCTCAAACAGATACAGATCTGTTAAGGCTTTGACTTGAAAACAAGTGATTAAAACATATGGTGTATTACAATAAACATTGTGTTAATGTATGTACGACAAACAGATTTCAGCAAATAGACTGTGAGGGGTCTCTATTGTGTCCTGTGTTGTTGATGATAACAGGTTACTGTTGTTTGTTTGTTGTGTCAACAGTGTGTAGTGCACTATCACATTGTCTGAGTGTGCTAAACCGCACACCTGCGAGCACATGGAGTTCACATCCTCAGCACTGCGACCTTCCCATGAGCAGGTGACCGAGGACAATGTCATTTGTGTCATGCCGGAAGTTGTGTCATGCATAATCAAAACTATCCCAAAAATCCATCACTTTATACGTCTTTGATATGTAGGCGTCATATGACAAGCGTTAACCTATTGAGAAATACTGACATTTTAATACATATATAAAGGTTTAAATTAAGAAACAGGACTTGATGCTATCACAAATCAAAGTTAGACCGACGTAAATAATTTTGGCAATATAAATTCAGACACACTTCAAAAGCAACACATTATTTCACTGAAACTGCTTGTAGACAAAGCCAAATCATATTCAAAAGACTGAATGTAGGATGCAGCTGGCCCTCTTTATCTATCTATGAAAACTATGAAACATCTGCAACGACAAATGGACTAAAAATGCACTGAATTAAAAACCATCACATCTAATGTGACAAAGTTTGTTTTTTTGGCGTGAGATAAGGGGAAAAAAATCGATCTTTAATAAATCACAATGTGCGTGTTTTTCTTTCTCTGTCTTATTCAACGGCTGTTGTGATGGAAATCGATGTTATTGTGGCTCCTGGCAGTTTAGAAACATGGAGCCATTTTAAAATGAATTGCATTTGTCGCTGTAAAGAAAATAACCAACACCATCACTCTAAATTATGGCACATAATTCCCGTCGGTTTCATTCATATTCCTAGAACAAATCGTACTAGTTTAGTTCTAAAATGAGATATTGGACTCACCTACCAGTCTGAGGTACAATATCTGGATCTGAGCAAGGAAAATCCTCCACAAAGATGCTGAAGTGAACGGAGGCTGGTGGAAGCAAGAAGACGGCTCGCAGTCTCTGCCAGCCGTGTTTTGATGTCACTCGGTGGGCGGGGTCTTCTGGGCTACCCACATTACACTCAGCGCGTTCGGAAGACCCCCTCATAAGCCATTTATCGCCCTCGTGAGGTTATCTATGATATCATGTCACGCCACGTCTGGTTCCGAAGTGGGTTTTTTTTCCTTCTTCTTCTAAACATATATTTTTCCTGCAGTTTAAGTTCCTGTCACCATGATAAATCCCTTGTGTGTTTAAACATACTTGGCAATAAAGCTCATTCTGAATCTGATTCTAAATAAAATCACGTAGTAGACCAGGTGTGCACATACTGTATACATACAACGTACTTTAATAGTAACTCTATCTATTTTGAATAGCCGCACAACATGTTAAACAAGTCAGTCTTCATCATAATGCAGTATGAAGGTGTAATACTGTTTCCCAGTCACACAGTTTTGGAAAGAGATAAGGTATGCACATAATGATAAAATTTTAATATATTCATTAAATGCTCATTTAGATGATAACCAATATGCATATATTTAATATTTCATTGAGTAATTAGATTTGCAGTACTGAAATGCATTCGGGATGAAACATTTTGTATTTCCAAGCTCTGGAATAAAGTTTTTGCTTTTAGACATACAGTCATGTGGTTCAGTCTTTGTTGATTTTATGGCTAATCCATAAGGAAGTGGCGACATTGATCACATTTGCTGTATGAAGGTTAAATAGATAGTAAACTACAGAGGATTACAGTAATTATATTCACAGTCGTTTTAAAAATAAATATGCAATATTAAAAGAAAAAACACATTTGAACATTCTAAGCATGAGGTACTTTAACACAATGTAGAACAGAAACAATTGTTTCATTGTGTACATTTTACTTCACACCCAACCTGTTAAATAGATGTTAAAGGTTACTACCCTTTTAAAGAGCACAGGATGGATCATTTTTGACTATTCAAGTAGGCTTTTAGCTTAAACATAACTTTCAATAACTATTTTTTTTAAAAATGTGTTGAGTTGACATGCTTTAAGTGTAAAAATATTAGAAATCAGTGCATTCTGTGCATTGTTAAATGACAAAGACAAGTCTAGCAAACATACTTGTAATGTATGTTGTTGTATGTTTCCTTTCTGTGAAATGGAAATGATGAAAATTAGATCACATTTATTGTAAAAAGATAAGTGAGGTGATAAAGTTTTGCAACATTCTTTTGATTCCACATTGAAAATCAGAATCACAGACTCTGTAACAAACAGCATGTTCAATTTCACATGTTCTCAGTCTATTCTTCAGGCTCTTCGGTCCATGACCCGGTTTAGGAATGTGTCAATCTGAGGTAGCCCTGTGATGATAGTGAAACATGCCCTGGCGCCCTCATGTGGCACACGTCAGAGCGATCTGCTGCACCTTTCCCATTTCATTCAGCAGCTGTTTGATGCTGTGCTTGAGTTCAGGCAGACGGTCCAGTGGCTCTGGAGGCTCCAACTCACCCGTGCAGTCCAGCCAGTTTTCAAGCACTGAAAAAGAAATCAATATAAAGTCACAGCATACATGAGACATTCTCATAATACAAATCACCACATAAAAAACAGCAAAGATCCCTCTGAAACCCTCTGGCACACCATCAAGCTCCCTTTCGATAAAGTCCATCCTTTGAGTAACCTCTTCTTGCATAGTCTCGATATGCTCCAGCAGGCTGATCTTCCACTGCTGCTGAGCTCCGCCCTTAACCCCACCTCCATCAGCACCCGCCTCACGCTTCTCTCCTACATCCTGCAATGGAATAAAGTAACATTCGGGGTCACACAACATAAAACAGTAAGATATTTGAAAGTGTTATGCTCACCAAGGCTGCATTTATTTAATCGAAAATACAGTAAAGGCTGTAATATTGTGAAATATTATTACAATTTAAAATAAATGTTTTACAATGGAATTTATTCCTGCTGAATTTTCAGCATCATTACTCCACTGTCAAATGATCCTTCAGAAATCATTCTAACATTTAATATATCCTTGCTGTCTTTAGTGGTACTTTTAATCAATTTAATGTAGCCCTGCTGAATTAAAGTATTAATTTCATGAAAATGTGTCTGTTCAAAAGTTTGGGTTCAAAAGTCTGTTCAAAAGTTTGTACATGTTAAAAGTCATTAAAGGAATAGTTTACCTAAAAATAAAATCGCAATGACGATTTTTTCATCATTTTGGAGCTTAACAACAACACATATCTCCATTCTCTTTCATTATATGGAACAATGGCACATTCTTCAATATTTATATTCAAATTAGTTTTAGATATACTATTCCTTTAAAAATGTCAGCTCACTGAAGAACGAGAATTTCTGATTTGACCACGATAATTGTTGGCCACCCCTATATTACATGACTATCACTGAATATAGATCCTGGAGAGCCACAGTCCTGAAGAGTTTTGCTTCAACCTTGATAAAAACTCACCAGCCTGTAGCTTTCTAGTCACCCTTAGACCTTAATTGGCTTGTTCAGGTGTGTTTGATTAAGGTTGGAGCTGAACTCGGGAAAAGTGGCTCTCCAGGATCAACACTGGCCACACCTGATGTAATATTAACCTCATTTAATGTGGCCCTCACCATGCTGTGGTTGAACAGCTGAGTACTAGATGTCTTCAGTAGTGCTGGTTGGATCTCTCCATTATTCTGTTGGTCATTCTTCAGCACTGTCTCAGTGTTGTGCAATCGGTCTTCCAGCACTGACTCAACCCGTGTCTTCAGCACCAGCCTTGGCTCTAATACCTGGTACAGGGTTTGTGGCTTTTGGTAGCAATGCTCACTGCTAATGTAGTCCTGAAAGGATGAAGTCAAGGGCTCTTTAAGTTGAATGGCATCCAAGGATGCTGATGCAGAAACTGTTTTTGTGTCTGGAAGAGCCATGGTTTTCATCCTGGATTTCTCAGTCAGCTTCCATGGCTGGCGCCACAACTTGAGGTCTGGATGACTTTGGCTCCTGTGGTAAATTGGTATAACACCGTTTCCATGAGGCTTTTCAAACAACATTTGTGTTATGGGTTCAAACAGAGATAAAGCTGGATCACTCACTGTAGCACGCTAATTTTAAGCTGCAGGCCTTTGAGGACTTCCACCACATGCTGAACGTCTCCTAACAGCTGATGAGTGGCTGCAATCTTCTTGCCGTTCTTATGGGAGTAGTTCTCCAGGAAAGAAAGGCCATACATATGGCCAGTGGTAAGCCAGTCCCTGTCATACCAGTACCGTAGACGCTGTCTCTGACCTCTGATCTGCCCTGGATACACAGAAACAAACACACTTGTAATCTGAAATTAAACTAAAAATAGCCATAATATAGATTTCCCAGCATAAAGAATGGGAATTGACAAAAAGCTGAGTCAAACTACTCAAAGTGCCACTCATCCTTAGGTCTACATTTAAGGTTCCCTTCAGAAAACAACACTAAAATGTGCAACACTTCCAAACCTGGGGAATCCCGGCAAATGAAGCAAGCGTATCGAACTGGAACATTCTCTTCCAGGAGGCCCATACAGGTTCCATGCTGCCAGTACAGGCACTCTTCACACTGAGGTGTGATAGAAAAAACAATAAACATGATGGTTGTTAATTAATAGTGAAATTTTACACCTAAATCTTCTACTGACATATAAATTACTGTTCTTAAGTTTTGGCTGGGTAAGATTTTTCAATTTTTTCAAAGTCTCTTGTGCTCACCAATGATCAAAAATAATAACAGTAATATTATTGCAATTTAAACAGTTTTCCGTTTTAATGTATTTTATCATTTAAAATGTATTTAAAATGTAATTTATTCCTGTGATTGCAAAGCTGAATTTATAGTAGCCATTACTCCAGTCTTCAGTTTCAAGAATAATTTCCTGTTATTGTTAGTGTTGTGCTGCTTAATATTTTTTTGTGGAATCCAAGATAAAAAATTTTTTTTTTTTAGGATTCTTTGATTTTGAATGGTCACCTGTAACATGAAGTCATTTTCCTCTTCCACTTCACACACACAACGGACAGTTTCCTGACTTCCTGTAGTCGAGGCAACAGAGCTACAGCTGAGAGGTGAAGCAATGACGTCCAAATCCGCCCCCATTTCATCTTCACTCCATCCACAGCTGTCAGAGGACCAATCAGAAATGCTATCCTCATCTGGAAACATATGACAAAACATGACTTCAATTATGGGTTGGGGGGGGGACAGACAATTAAATATTACAATGACACTTAAACTTAAGATCATATCAAATTGCTAAAATATATAAACTCAACAAAAACATTTAGACTGATATGAAGACTTCAATTAATTAAATTCAATTTATATTTATATTTATAATTTACTGTTACAAATGGATTTCAGACATTTAGTTACAGTGGTTGTGCACAGAAATAAAGATACATCATCACTCAGAAAACATGCTGAATTTCTTCACCTGATGTAGTTTTTCTAATTTTTTTCTTTTCCTTTAACTTAATTCGCAGAAAGTCTCTAGTCTGTTTCTCTTTTAGCTTGTCACGTTCCTTCACACCTTCTACAAAAGAAAGAAATCTAAGCTCAGTTAGACCATGTCATGTATTAGAGGAAAAACTAAGAATAACACTGTAAATCCCACATGCTTTCTGTGAAATACTATATAAATTTGATTCATCAGTCATACCCATTTCCATAGACCTCCTCTCTCTTTCCTTGTTGAAGTATCTATGCATGTTGCTGTCTAGCTGATTCTCTCTGGTCTTGTCCTTCAGTGATGGCCAGCGTTGGTAACTCTGTGCACTGACAACAGGGAGCGCTAGAGAGCGTCTCTTCACAGACATCTGCACACACTCATGTGATGTAATGCACCTCTTCTTAGAGCTATCCTGATTATTAAGTGTGGTGTGTTTGTCCGTTGCCCTGGTCTGGTCCTGTTCTATCAGACGATCATCTCCATGGTAGTACTTCATATGATAGTGCAGGAGTTTTGCTTTCCGGAAAGACTTTGTACAGCCAGAAACGCTACATTTATATGGATTATGGTCCAAGTTGATAGAGAGCACCGGTGGAGGCTGGTTTCTGATGACTCTGTATACTGAGATAGTTAGATGGTACATTCACGGTCAATAATTCAAGATAATTGTGATGAATCATGATTCTGTGAATTTGATTAGTATAGATCATTACTCACATGGCTCTCTGCTGAAACGGTTGGGGTTGTGGAAAGCTTGTTTTCTTACTGCTACAATAAAAAGATTTTAAAAATCCATTGATCATAAAGAACCAGGTGCTATTTGAGCATATATATATGTTGTACAGATGTGCTGGGTGGGATCTCACCTGTAGGCTTAAAGGTTTCTGATTGGCACTGAGCCTTAGGTACTGCAGTTCCATTGGATGATTGTGTTAGATGTAAAGGGTCTGGTCCTTTTTCTTGACTGGTGGATGCACATGCGGACTTGGAATCATTATGAAAACTTTTTTCTGGAAGAAAGAGATGAATAATGAGGTAATCTACTATTATGGCACCAGTAAACACATTTTTCACATAACATTTTTTTTACATTTGATTTAACAGTCAAACCTGATTCAGTCTTGGTTTTTTTGGAGCTCCTTCGTGCCATTGAAAGTCTCCTCTTCCCTAGAAAATATACAATTAAAATAAAATTTTACATCTATCATGACAAACACTCAACCTTGATTTTTATATTTTTTTGTTTCTATGAAGACATAAACTATTATTATTATTATTTTTATTTTCTTAACTGCATGTTATTTAAAATGCGAAAAAAATCTCCGGGTCTGCTGTATTTGCTTTTGTAGGGCCCAGAATTCTGTTATTATATATAAAATAATAATTATTAGTATTTTTATTATGATTATTATTACTACTAAATATATACACATTAAACAAATAATGATTATTGCTATTGTAATATTTCACTGTAAAGTAAAAAATTTAATATTTAAAAAATCATATTTTTATTTGATGTCTTAATATCTTCATTTTAAAATGTTAAACATAGATGATTGCTTGTATTTTGGTGGAAAACAGCCGGGGGCCCTTAAAGCTTATTACAAGTCATTATAGGTTTGGGAAGATGGTTTGCAAATGCGTGTTATATGCAACCCAAACTCAGAACAGATGCAGAGATGAGTGTGTGCGGAGCAGCATTTACTGCGCACCGAGCCACTCTGAGACCCTGAAAACACTGAATCATGAGCTGCTCCTGTGTAAAGGAACACAGATCCACTTTCACTCTGAAACACAATGCACTCTTTGCAATTTGATTATCGCACTAAGCCATATCACAATTTAAATTTTATTTCAATTATTCATGCAGCCCAACAAATGGAGTTAACAATGATGCCACTGGTAAGACAAACCGATAGCCCCACCCCCAAGCTCATGTTATTGGTTGAGCCAGTGTTGCCAGGTAGGGCTCGTCAAATAAAAAGAACAACATTTTGAAAGCCCAACAGAACCAGAGTGTTTATATTTTTCAGGGAAATCAACCTCATACCACTTGCATACAGTCAAAAAATCACTTTGTACGTACTTCTTATACGCTGCCTCTGTGACTTTCTGTCATGAGGAAGACACTGTCCTTTGATTTCCTCCTTTTTTTGTTCCACCTGGACTTCTGCTTCCTCTGTCTCATTTCTCTTTACCATCTCCTCATTAAAGTTCATACCCGAGTGAAACACCACAGAGTCCTCCATCTTCACTGCAGCCTCCTCTTCTCCCTCCTCAGGCCCCGAGACCTTCTTCAGAAATGACTTACTGTAGTTGTGCTGCCCTACTTGCTCCAAGATGCTTATATTTTCCACTTTAAGGCATGTCCCATTCCCACTGCTTTTCTTCTGTTCACCTTCTTCTCTATCCAAATCTGAGATCTCATCTTCCTCTTTCTCAGGAACATGGTCAGTTTGTCCTGCTGCTTGTTTAGCACTGCTGACTCCATGTTCCTCCTGCATGGTCTTGTCCTTGTCTGTCTTTTTTAACATAGGCGTCTCTCCATTTTTATCAGTTAGTTTCTTTCTTCTCTGTTTGTGTGAATGAGAGAATGAATAAAGGGAGAGAAGGCCAAAATGAGTACTGAAATAGAGGTGCAACATGAATGGGATATAAATGCAAAATAAACCTCTTTGGTGAAGGGCTTCACATGGATTCCTTTGACTGTTTGGATGACACCATCATAGAACTTCACAGTGTAAGATGCTGCAGGAGAATTAGAATCACATATGAAAACATAACATTTCAATTTGAATAAGAATCTGTTTATGTGACACACCTGTTTCATGCAATGAATACAGCAACAGCTTACCATCTTTATTGACAGCCAAGACTTTTGCAGGATAAAATCGACAATCAGACCAGCTGGCAAGAACTTTGTCATTCACATGAAATCCCTGCAAAAGAGTATGAATGAAAACAGAACTAATTAATTTGCTTTAAATGTGGCTAAACCATTGAGAATTCAGGGTCAGAGTATCTGATTCCTAAAAGATATATTGACCTTGATAGATAGCTCTGTAGGGCTCCTATGATACTGTTTCCTGTTTTGTTTTTTGTTTCTGCATGTTGATTGCACCACGTAACAAATTTACAGCTTCCATAAAAATATTAAGCAGCACAACTATTTTCATATGTTTTTCATCTGTTTGATATCTGATCCTAGATTAGCTTGCATATACTGGGATTTTTCAGGAGCACAGTCTGAGACTCACAGGGATAAAGCTGTCTTCCTGCCGTCCCTCTCTCCTCAGCTGAACCCTCTCCATGGGTCTTAGGTATGGACTGGCCCAGTCAAACCACTCATTGTAGCGATGGCTCCACTTGCGATAGTGGATTAAGACCTTCTCATTCTCATAGTCAATCTTCTCAATGGTGGCAGTATACCTGGCAGTGAAATCACACACAGACAGCTTGCTATAAATCCAAGTGCAGGAAAGGCTAAGAAAAAAATAAGTGTTTTTAAAAGAATAGCACTTGCCAGTTCTTCAGACTGTCCCGTGCTTCAAGAGCAGCACCCACCTCAAACTTAATTCCTCGTCTGTTAGGAGGCATTTTGCTCATGATGCTAGCAACTACCTAATATGAAAAAATCCCATTTTAGTAAGTTCCCAGTAGTCATTACATTACATTAGATCGGTCTCATTACTGTTTTTACAAGTAGACCTTTTGAGAGCTAACATGAGAGAAAAGAAAGAGTAAATTAACTCTCAAAAACGTAGTAAAATTGCAACACTTTTTAAAAAATAATATTTTACCTTATACATTTAAACCATAATGGTAATAACTAACTACTAATAACAGTAAGTGACACTGAACTGTATCACAGCAACAGTTTTGGAAGGAAAACAAAACTGTTTTCTTTTAACTACTAATTGTCAAAGCTTGCTAAAATTACACATTGAGGTCACTGGTTACTGAGACTATTGCTGTGTTCTGGAACAAGTTTACTAATTTACCAAGTAAGTATATGACCAGTAATACAAATCTTTCTGTTGGCCTTTCTTCATAATTTTTTTTCACAGGAGAAAGCAATATTATGGATACAGGACAAATATTTCATCTGGAAGCAATGGTTTGAAGATAAAAAACATCTTAATGATGGAGTTGTTTCTGTTAAACTCAGACATTTAACATGGATTGGAGTCGTGTGGATTATTGTGATGCTTTAATCAGCTGTTGGACTCTCATTTTGACGGCACCCATTCACTGCAGAGGATCCATTGGTGAGCAAGTAAAGCATTTCTCCAAATCTGTTCCAATGAGGAAACTAGCTCATCTACATTTTGGATGACCTGAAGGAAAGTACATTTTCCGCCAACTTGAAAACTTTTCCTTTAATGGTCAACATTTTACTATATTATTCAGACAGTAGACCCCATTCCGTAAATCATTAATAAACTATTTCAAATAATTTTTATAAACAGTGGATTAAAAAAAAAAAAACAGTTTATAAGTGGAAAAAAGGAAAATCCAGGAACATCCAAGTTACTGATGAAGGTTAATTAAGTATCTTTTAAGTTTTGTCTTAAAAAATAACGTCAGATTCAGCTTGAGATTCACAGTAAAAATTAAATTAACTTTTTATTTTTTTTAAACAGTAAATTAAAATACTTTAAATGATTAATTATTGAATAATTAAATGAATAATTTTAATGATTCAGTTGAAAACACACTAAGCAGTTATTACAACAAAAATCAAGATTTCTTTTGACATAAATAACATTTAAAATAATTACAAATCATAATTTCTGATTTTTTTCCCCCTACCAAAGCAACAGCAAAATCTTTCCCATAAATCTACAGCATTTCTCTACACAGTGTAGGTGCAAAGAATCCAGGTCATGGCATCATGCCACTAAACACTGCAAACAACAGACGTAACTTAATTATCAATAGCCTACTTACCTAAGCCTCTTATTTCTACACAACTTTAATGTTTAAGTTCAAAATCAACATTCCTTTTGTATAAATAAAACGTTCAAAAAATATTAGGAATAGATCTATCTAAATTATTTACATTTTAAATTATTGTAACTAAATAAATTATATAAATCATAATATTATAGATTATTAAACACTATGAATATATTTAATTAACTGATTTACTCTTGCATGAGTAGACATATAAGTGAGAGTATTTAACAGTGATTTTAATAGGTGCCCCCAAATTCCTGACAATGGAAACAATAGAGATGCCAGATACTCCAACATTACACTAGTTTATTATTCCCAGATCAACGATTTCTGCCTGTCTATAGCCAAAAGCAGACAGAGAACACCATTTAAGACGATCTGAAATCCTACAGAGCAATATTCATCTTAGTGAAAACACGAGCAGACATCAACTTCCTGACTGATCCACACCCTCCACGAGAAGAATGACATGGATAGTATCGCCAGTGCCACTCCCACAGGCAAGCTGTAAATCACAACATGCTTCTACCAGTGCACACGTTACATTTATTTGATTTCATTACCTAAAATCTGTAATTGCATATTCAGTTTTCTAAAACAGCATCTTTAAACATTCCACACTCGAACAAAGTCTTGCCATTGCGAAAACAGAATTATAAAATGCTATAAGGATCAGTTACCTGCTGTGATATCCGTCTCTTTTACTATAAAGGCGCGTCGTGCATCTATTAAAGTCTCTTTTATTGTAACAACGTTGGGCGCGAGATGCACGCACTTACTATTTTCCAATGTGTTCCACACAGACTACCGGTACGAACAATACAGCAACCGCGCATGCGTCAGCGTCTGTAGAAAAGACGTCGAGCAGCTTTATTGTGAGGTACAGGCGTTGCTTTGATACAATACCTTTCAAAAGTAACAGGTCATTGAGTAGCTTTTTTTCTTGTTTCTTTTATTCAGCAAGGATCATAGACTGTATAAAAACAGGCAAGGATGCATTAAATTGATACAAATTGGCAATGAAAACATTTTTAATGTTTTTAAGATCTGTATCTCAAATAAATACTGTTTTTTGACCTTTCCATTCATCTGAGAATCCTGAATTATGAATTGTATTACAGTTTCCACAGTTTAAGATGCACAACTGTTTTCGACCAAAAAAAAAAAAAAAAAAAATTTTTACTTGAGCAGCAAATCGATTTCTGAAGGATCGTGTTACTGAAGACTGGAGTAATGGCTGCTGAAAATTCAGCTTTGCAATCACAGAAAAGTTATTTTAAATTGTAATATTTCACAATAGTACTATTTTTTTTTTTTTTTTTTTTTTTTTAACTGTTTTCTGGTCAAATAAATGCATCCTTGGTGAGCATAAGAGGCTTCTTTCAAAAACGTAAAAAAATCTTATGGATCCTAAACCTTTGAACAGTAGTGTATTTATTTAATGTAACAATCTAGGTAAACCATATAGAGCTTAATTTGTTTTTAAAAGAGTAATACTACAATATTTTCTTCACCATTAAAATATAAAACAAATAAAGGTATCACATCTTTGAAACTTTATTATATTCCTTAACATCCATTTCACACAAAATACATACACAATCCAAAGGTTGTATAGAATATTTTGCTCATTCACAATCAGCCGATTACACAAAATACTAAATACAAAAGTGTTTTTATTTATTTTTTTTTTTTTTATTTTGACAAAATCTCAATATCTCTCATATATATGTGTAGTGTAGAGGAGCTATTTACAAAGCTTTATTTACATACAAAGACTCAAAAAGAACACGATTACACAAAGGGTTTCTTTTCAGATAATTCATGGATCTTTTTCCTCTTTTTCCAAGATTTTAATTTTTCAAATGCTATTTTACAGGCATCATATAATGGCATTTAATTCCATTCCATTATCACTTAATATATTTTATTCATTTACAAACTCACGCAAAAGTAGTATATCTAAATGGTATGTACGAGGCTGCAGGAGCTGGGAGCTGAAAATTTACCATTTCAAGACTCTGGACAATTTTCCATGAAGGACATTCCTGACTATCAGGGAATAATAATAGCTTTTACAAAACAAAACATAAAATCATAAAATAAAATATAAATATTTTAATTTTGAAAATTTTGTATTTTAAATATAGTGTGATTTATTCACACCCTAACAAAACCTATTTTTCTCTTTTCAATAATTAAAGCTTTCAGATTAAACTGAACAAATACAACGCTCATACATGTGTCCTGTACATTACACATGATCTTTTTTAAAAATCCACAAATACACAAAGATACTGTCAGAAAACAAACAAAATAAAGTGGTTTCTTACTGCCTGTCACTGACTTACTATACAAAACAAGCAAACAGCATTTGAGTGCTCACAATGCAATGCATCCATGCAAGTTACTTTTAACTTTGACCCTTGCAATGCACATTGATGCATGTAAACCATTAACAGGTTTGCATTTTTTCATGCATTTCTTAAACATGCAATGAACTTGGGATTTCCACTCAAAATGAAAAGAAGAAAAAAAAAAAAACACACACACAAACAATTATCCTTAAAAGTCTACTTTTGTTTAGATTTTGTCCACAATGCCATTTTTGTGACTGTGTTTGTGAGCAGGTTGGTTGTGATTCGTGACACTGATTCGTGTTCTGCTAATAAGTAGTAAGAACTTTAAACAATGCCCTCTATGAAGCTTGTGTCCAGATGTACAATGAGCATTCGCAAGAAAGACATCTCTTTGCGGGTGTTCTCAAATATGACACGGGGGTCATCCGACTGGCACCGAAGGCAATTAGGAGCCATTACCATAGCAAGGTTGTTCACGTCCATTTTAGTTACTGCAACGTTTGCAGGCTGAGCAAAAACCTGAGGAAGACATGGGATATGCATCAGAGCAGTGCAATAAGTCAAAAGACATTTTTGTACATTTGCTGAATATTGTGTGTGTTTGTTGAGTGTTGTGAATACCTGTAGGAAGTGGATGAAGTAGCACAGCACCAGTCGGTTGAGCTCAGGCAGCGACTGCACCACCCTGATGGCTGCCGCAGGATCATCGTAGTTACTGACACACTGCTTGTAGAAGCTCATGGGAATGAGAGGCTCCTCCAGCTCACGGTACCACAGCTTCATCAGAGAGGCTGAGGGAAAACAGTGGTATAGATGTTGAACTGTTTTTGGAATGATAATGAAATGCCAGTACATTTTTTCTTCGACTATGTAATATTCTTATAAAAGCATGAGAACAGTTACTCACCAGGAACATTGGGGTCTGATAGATTTTCAGGAATCCTCCATTGGTCCACCTGAAGCTTCAGTGCATTGACTTCATCAATGTCACCAGGAACCCTGCGGGAGACGACTGTATTGTTACACTCAAGGACCACCAGAGGGAGACAGCACACCATAATTATGCATGCACAAGCGACTGAGTTAGAAAACACTGTATTACTGAGTTTGGATAGCAAAAGCATGCAAGAGTTGCAAAGTATTGAACAGACATTTTACACCAAATTTCTAATAAAACTAGAACCTAATTTAGACACACTACCATTTAAAAGAAAAATAAAGCATCACGGTTTCCACAAAAATATTAAGCAGCACAACAGTTTTTAAAATTGATAATGTTTCTTGAGCACCAAATCAGCATATTAGAATTACTTTTTTTTTTATTATTAATTAATCTAATATGACATACTCTGAAGATCATGTGACACTGAAGACTGGCGTAATGGTAGTAATAAATACATAAGCCCTCTTTCAAAAACATTACGAAAACTCCTACAAAATTTTGCACAGTATAATTGAATCAGTTCAGTTAGCATGTTGATATTTGACCCTATGAGCTGCATAAGCCAAAAAGCTACAGTTCAGTGTTTTGTCAAGTCACACTGCTTCTCGTTAGTCGGCTACAAAATGTATCTTGTCACTGGAAAAGCTACGCTATTAGGAAACAACTGTTCTAATGTCACATTATCAAAAAATTTACTTAAGTCAGTAGCTTCGCAACTTTAAATTAGGTACTTGTCAGCACACTCATATAGTTAAATATAGTCTGTTCTCTTATTCTGCCCAATTATCAGGAATTTGAGCAGGTCGTACCTGAATATGCCCTCAGTCTGCGCTCCACCCAGAGCCAGCACATACTGAGACAGCTGCACTTGCACCCACGGCAACTTCCTGTCTGGGAAGAGTTCACTCTGCCGCTCCATCACTTCATCTAGAGAGCTGCCGAACAGTGAAGGGGTCATAATGGCACGCCGACTGTGGTCCACTTCCTCCAAACTAGGCTTACGAAGACCCTAATGGGAAAACAGAGAAATTACCAATTATTTTTCTCATTCTTAAATGTGTGATTCTCCAAACAGTGTATTTGATCAAAACTCACCTTTTTCCCTCCAGTGACCGCCACTTTCTGGAGCTTCCTGTAGCAGTACTTGGCATATGTGCTGATGGGGAGAGCTAGAGGCAAAAAGACATAAGTGATAACTACTATTCTGAGACACAGGGCCTGCATAGTCTAATTGCGGACAAATTTATATCTAATGCATCAAAACCTGTGTTACAAGGTAAAGACTTTGAGAACTGAGTCACTTTTCTTTGTCCGGAACATGGCTAAATTGCTCAATTATAGTTATGGAATAAACAATCATGGAATCACAGCGGCACGTGGGGAGTGAAGCACTTCAAAATGAGTCAATTGTTTTAAAAATGAATGAAAAATGAAGATTCAGTTCCATCTAAAGTGTGGAGGAGGAAATCCTGCCAGCACATTCTGTCAGTACTGACTCATCAGATCAACATGTGAACTAGAGGAGACAAAATAAACAGACAGAGGGCTTTTCTACTAGGCTGCGTTTCATCAGTGTGCTGTGACTGTCTTGTCCTTCTGTTATGTAAGAGACAAGGACATTAGGACTATAAAATTAGACGTCGCAGAAACATTTTCCACTAGTTGGAATAAATGATATTCCCAGAAATCGCTTGACGTCAGATTGTAAAACAAACTCCAGGCTTGTAGAATCACTGGGATTTATTGTAGATACAGCAATGCTGAATTTACAGCAGCCTATGTTCAGCATTTTAGAGAAACCACAGCCGTTCTCTACAGGATTCCTCTGGTTTCAGGAGAGCCTCATAACTCCAAAGTAAAATCCATAGGGGGCATTTTTAATACAGGCTTTGAGAATCCTAACTAAAGGAGCCAGATGGTAAAAATCAGCTCGGCGATAAAAAGCATCTTTTCTGGAATGTGCCCCAAATTCGACACTTCTTCAGATTTATGGCAAACAGGTGACAGGCATCCATGTTGATACAACCTCTTGTTAATTTCCATGCACCAGACTGCAGTTATGTCTAATAAGAGATATTGCATCATACATTTGCACTTGTTCTCTTTTTTTCCCTCGATTCCTGAACCTAAACAGTTCATTTACAGGGTAAACATACAGATTCTGTTGCATTCATACACGCAGACTTAATTCTGGTATTTTGCATTTGAAATGAAAGGCAACAATAAAGTGAAGGAAAGCCAGAGGAAACAACAATCTTTTCAGAGGCCACAAATGAGACCACACAGATCTTTCTGGTGACTCCCCATGTCAGAGAGATGAGAGCTCCTTCATCAGGGCTTCCAACTTAACATCCCAATAAAGCCCTCAGCTGGGCCGGCTCTATACTCAGACCAGACCTAACCTCAAGAATCCCCCATGGTGACTCACACCCAGCTGCAGCAGTATCTGTGAAGTCGACCTACTCATCTGGACATCTGCCCATCAGATCCAACTAAATGACTCAAAAACATTGCAGGCCAGGGCTGACATATGAGCCATATCCTGCTCCTTCAAGTGGCCAGTGGCTGGTGCTGGTCTAATGGGCTTGTGACTACAGTAGAGGCGGCTCATGAGTAGGTCTGCATCAGCGGCTGTGAGTCACTGTCATGTCACGCCTGCAGGCAGTGAGACCCAGTGTAAGGGATCCTCACTGCGGTCAATGCCACGAATACATTTAGGCAGAAATCTGATGAAATCATCAGGACCACTCATTGTGGTAACAGTCACAAGGTCAAAGTATCACCATATGAAGCATAAAGGCACTCTCTTTTACTGATAAGCACACGTGACGTGTCCTGCCCTAAAGGGCTAATTAACAGTTTTATTGACACAGCAAATAACTGATTCCACTAATGCAGCTACAAATGAAAAGTACTCAATATATCTCTACAGAAGCGTTTATACCAACATCTGATTCTCCTTCAGTGGATTTTCATAGTGACGTAAATCTCTGGTGGATGCATTACATAACTTTTTCTCAAATGTCTACTTCAACAAAGTGACATTAAAGGTCAATTTACATTTTTTTTGTTCCAAAGTGTCTCAGATAAGGAATCATCCATAGTTCAAGATAAACTACCTTCTGTTTCCTCCTCTGAGTTCTCTTTCCTCTTCTTCCTTGACTTTGAGTTCTTCTTCTTAATATCCTGCTGGTCCAGTATGTACTGGGTTACTGCAATGGAAACACAGAAAGCAGAACAACCCATTAAATAACCCATACATAAAATAGTGCTGTCACTTGATAATTAAAAGAAAAGAAAATAAAGAAAAACAATAAATTATATGTACATACACAATTGTTATGAAATACATATCTGTTTATGTTTTAATATATTTTAAACTATCATTTATTCCTGTGAATTTTCATCATCATTACTCCAGTCTTCTGTGTCACATGATCCTTCAGAACTCATTCTGATATGCTGATTTATTGTTCAAAAACATTTTTTTTATTATTATCAGTGTTGAAAACAGTTGAACTAAATATTTTTGTGGAAACAATGATACATTTTTTCAGGATGAATAGAAATGTATTCTTTTGTAACTTTTTGTAAATATTTTGTAACATTATAAGTGTCTTTACTGCTACGTTTGATCAATTTAATATATATGTATATATTCATTAAATCACTATCTTTACATAAGCTATAATAAAGATAATTCCAAGACATTACATTATTGTGGAAAACAACTAAAGCAATGCAAAAAGTATTTTTAAGTCAATATAGTTTTTGTTTTATTTCCATATCACTGAACAAAAGCCTATTATTAGATCACAGCAATCCATTTTGCAATTGTGTTGGTCTGTTTGTAATTGATCTGTCTTGTCAGTTTCAAGCTGTTTTACAGCACAAGAATGTATCCTGTGTAAACAGCTTTTTGTTGATTAGGTGAAACACACAGCCTAAAAGTCTAGTGTACATGTTTTTAAATAATTAATTGACAAACTCACTTTTCTTGTCACTGGCTGGCTCCATGTGTCGCTGAATGTAGCCTTCCAGATAGCAGCAGAACTTGGGTGAAGGAGCGAAGAAGGCAAGGCACACAGCCATGAGCTCCCAGCCTGCTGCCAGGCTGCGTGGGCTGGTGTTACCTGTGGTCTGCCTCACGAGCTGGACATAGAGCTCGTCCCTCAGTCCCTGCATGCCCCAGCACTTCGTGACAATGAGGAGAGCCGCATGGCGCCGGTCCAGCCGTGAGGGTCGGTCTCCCATGTACGCCTGGACGAGCTTAAACACCTCGCAGGCTTCTTTGCGCACAGTGCGGTCGTTGGTCATCAGCATGGGCTTCTTGATGGAGCCTCTGTTCCAGGACAGCATGTTGGCGATGGAAACTCGGCGGCGGAACAGGCCCTGGGTGTGCATGTTCAGGTGCTTGCTGGCCCAATCAGCCATGTTGCTATCTGGGGGTGGGGGTTTACGGAGGGTGGCGTAGGAAATCTGGTAAGCCCTACCATCACTTGCCTGCAAATTGGTATCGCTGGCTACGTGCCGATGAGGGCCGAGTGAGCCCATTCTGCCATCTACCATACCTTTCTTTCTACTATCCAACTGAACCATTGGCTCCAGAGTTCCCGCCTACAGAAGAGGAGAAACAGGGTGTTCATAAAACAGCTATTTTTACACAGCAGCTTTGTTCATCTGCTTTTCACAGAACTTAACTGTTTTTGTCCTTCAGTTCTTCTCTGCAATAACTGCAAGATCAGCATTTAAACTCATAAATTAACACAATAAACTCCATCAAACCCAATAAATAAAGAATTCCCAACCACAATAGATGAAGTTATGACCAATCACTGACATAAAAATTCCTACAAGTAAGTCATTTCTCCTTCTATGTCTCTAAAAATAGTGCAAATCCAGCAATGGCCTCATTTTGATCCCTAGAGGAATTTTGTCCTGTAAGGAGGTCCCTTACGCACTCATTGCCTCTCTCGCTGTACTCAAAGTTGTATTCCTGTTACAAAAACCAGACACAACATGTGTGCCAACTTCACTTTTATACCTCATATAACATTTTGAGGACACTGTGGGTAAAAATTACATAATTCATACGTTTCATATGGTGTTTATTAAACTCATTGATCAGTGTTATTTTAGCATTATATTTATATACCGTTTGTTTCAGTAATTTTGTGACATGCTATTGTCATTTTGTAGTTGTTCTTTTTTAATATATCCATTTAGCTTTCAAACTATTCAATTTTAGTGAAGTACTTCAATTTTCACTTATTTTAATTAAAATAGATGCCAAGGCAACAAATTTTTTTTTAATTATGTAAAGCTAACATTTATATTTTATTTTATTTAGGCTTAATTAAAATTAACAAAAATATGTTGTATATTACATTAATTTTTTTACATTAGATTTTTTTCTGTATATTCACCTTCATCTGCCAATAGTTTTGTGAATTAGCACATTGAAATGCCAGTGTGGTGAAATGGCTTATACACCAGGGAATGAGGTGACCTATGATGTCATCAGCTTATGGAACAATCCCCAGCAGGTCCCAAACCCCTAATGGCTTCACCGTAGACACACAATTGGTCTGTACAGTAACCACGCCTGTCCAGGACCCAACTGTCCCGTCTGTGTCAGCAATGCTACCATATGGGCCACAGTAGCCATCCTTCCTGCTCAACAGGCGTCTTGTTTTGCAGCTCCGCTACGTTCTGGCATTTCACCCATTACCATGGCAGACCACTGCTGGATTCGCATCAGAGGATGGCGGGAGGGGAAGAGGTGGGCACAACGAGAGTAGATATCATCACCTCTTTTTAAATAGGTAATGAAAACATTTGCAATGATCTGTAAGTCTCAAAGCCTTAAAATAATCCCTTTAATATTTCCAAAGCTGATTTGGATCAAAACCCAAGTAGTCAATTCTTGAAGGCATTTGAGAAAGTACAGTACTCTTGGCGCCTAGCTGTTGAACAATGTAGATAGAATTCATCACTGAGGGAGGACAGATTACAGCTTTCCTACGGGTCAGAGCGGCAGTGACCGCTCTCTGAGTGATCATTGCCCTTAACTAAAATCATGTGCAGACGGGGAATTGCCTCTAACTTGCCTGACTGCAATGTTGAATACCCAAGAGAAAGATGTTGTTGCCTAATTACGCTTTATGATTTAGACTGAAATAACTACAAGATTGATATTTTACATCACTATTATGTTATAATGGGTGACATAATAATCTGTTTCTAATAAAGACCATGGGGAAAAATATCAGACAGGCATGAAAAACTTCAACCAAACCAAGCTCTCTCCCAACAGTCCCATGTGGAGATTAAACCAATACGACGTCTGGGTTTTAATGATGCTGAAACTCAAGATTTCAACCAAACCAAGCTCTCTCCCAACAGTCCCATGTGGAGATTAAACCAATACGACGTTCTCAAAAATAACAAGGTAAAAGTTACTCCCCTGGGGGACCTGTGTGTTAAGCTCATTGTAAGTAAGTGATAGTTTACCGGAAGGTCGCCTGTAATATTTTACAATAAGATTTAATTTGTTAACATTAGTTAACGTATTTAATTTATAACTATACCATTGTTCATTATTAATTCATGTTCTTTCCTAATTAAATGGATAGTTCACACAAAATGCAAATTATGTCATCATTTAATCACCCTCATGTCATTGCAAACCTGTGTGTAGTAGATGTTTTTGTCCATACAGTGTCAGTGGGGTTCACTGTTGTTTTGGACCCCATTTTCTTGCATTGTTTAGACAAACAGTTCTTCAAAATATCTTTTTTGTGAGTAAAAAAAAAAAAAATTCAGTTTGGGTGGACTAACACTGCAACCAAGATTAAAAAATGCTGTAAAATTATTGTTGATTCATGATACCCTACTAATGTTCATGACTTAAACCTTGTTGTAAAGTGCTAACAAGCCATTTCTACCAAAAGAATACTAAAATTGAACTCATATGTAGTACCTGTGAAGGGGGTCTGGCAGTCTCAGGTGAGGACAAAGTCACACTCTTTTCAAGCGTGTCCACCTTTTCATATGTCCTCTTCTGTCGTCCCGGAATCTCCAGAGGTATGAAGGCCATACTGGGATGGATACTTGTTATGCTTAGTGACCTGCTATAAGATGCAATGTCCTCCCTGGAGGAGCACCGTCCCACACTGTGGGTGCGCTGGGAGGAAGAACTCTCCAACATCTCAGAGTCCAGACTAGCTTTGGTCTCCCGCATGGTATTTGAGCGACTAACCACCTCCCTCATCTCTTCTATCAGACGCTCGTTCAGGGCTGTGAGTTCCCCAGTGCTGCCCACAGACCCGGGTCGGCCCTGGGCCCCAGCACCTATCCTCCTCCTGCTTTTCCTTCGCAGACTGGGAGATGGGCCAGTTGAATAACCTGAGTCTTGGTAGCTAATGGGGGGAGGTGGTGGTGTCGAATAGTCCAGAGATCCGTGGCTGCCCTGCCGGCTGTGGTGAACTTCCATGGCTCTGAGAACACTTGGTTCTACGATCCTCCATGACTGCATCTTCTCCAGGCTGGCGGGCTCCTTCTGAAGCCCCCTTGTTGGGAGATGCAGAGATTCAGATGCTGAGGTTGGAGAGGGGCTGGGAGAGGGGACTGGTGAGGTGGAAAGCAGCTCTTGTTTGGGGTCTACATTCACCATGTGCTTGATACAATCCAAGCCTGCTGGACTATAGTCCGATGGATTTCTCTTGTGTCTGGAGCTGGTGTGAGATTGACCCGGTTGCTGGAGAAGTTTGACCTTCTGGAGACTGTGTCTAGATGGGCCGTTATGTAGGTGAGCACTTTCAACCTCCATATCTACTGGAGGCTCGTCGTAAATGGGGTAATCAGATGATGGATCATCGTAGAGGCGTGCAGTTGCTCCATACTGAGGAGATACTGGCCTAGGTGAGCTAGTCTGTGGCTGGAGAGATGATGTCGAGTCCCCAGAGGTCACCAGGCAGAAGCTGCCATTGCTCACCTTCCTCAAGTGGTGGGCCTGCCTCGTGTCTGCTGATATTTTTCCTCCTGGCGTGGTTTTGTAAGCCTGTGGTGAGAGCATGTAGCCTGAAACAGATTTGACACTGCCAGTATTCAGTGTGCAGGCACTATGATCACTGGTTTTACTCTGAGGAAGATGAAGGGAAGCAGCTCCGCTGGTTCCTCTTGTCTGGCTTCTGCCAATGCTGCTCACCTTTACCAACATGGTAGCTTTGGATCCAGGAGAGGGCTGCCATCTCTGAGATGTGTCTCTTTGCTCTTCCCTGTTGTAAAAAGTAAAAGAAATGCATTTTAGTTTGTCAGTATAAACAAGGCCAGAAATATAGAAAGAATTTGTAAAACCCAGGAAAATGAGGCAAAGCCAACACAAATATACAGAAGCAGTAGAGAAAAGAAAAAAAAAGCGAATCTATGAAGCCAAAACCAATCATCTTTATGACGCCTTTAATGAGTCCAAATCTGCAAACTTCATCATCGCCTTTATCATCCAGACAGCTCAAGCTAAATTTAGGGAAACTAAGGGTCTGTTAAGAGTATAAAATGTCTATTTAAACACCCATAATGCCATTGTCAGGAAAACAAAAACATGATTGTTTAACTGAAATCAGCACTACAATGTTTGAGTTTAAAACAGTTTTGTGGTGAAAATGAATGCAGTTCCTTTAATTGTTCTTGTTCGAGAGTTTGCCTACAACATGTTATTGTCACTACGCTGATCTGCTGCTGCTTGTAAACCCAACAATAGCCACAGCTTTAGGAGTCAATTCGTCCCGGTGTGAACAGGCCAAACTAAAAGCACTATTACCAGCACAACATTTCCTGACAAATGCTCCACACTGGTTAATTTACTCATTAACCTCCAAAATTAAACAATATACATTTTTATAGTAGTTTTCTGCCAAATGTTAGAAAATATATAGTGAAAACTCAACAAAAGTTATAGGTGTTTGAAAAAAAAAAAAAGTTACTCAATTATAGATGATCCCTAATTGCACAAACATTAAAAAGAAATCAAACAGAGAGTATCAAATACTTTATTTACTGTTATTGTGTGAGTGATTCCTATATTGAAAGAAGTGTATGAAGGATATGCTTTCTCAGGGCTTTTATGCACACAACTAGATTTCACAATAAAAACCCCCAAAGAAATCCTCTGAAAAAACCTGCTTAGGCGACCTCCTCTGGGAATTTCTAATGAGTCACTTCTCAAATGAACTTCCTCTTACACCTTTACATTCCATAAACACAAACAAAACAGATCTACCCTATCAAACTCAGAAAGACGAGATAAGTGGTAAGAGATAAGAGAACTGGTCAGACTGTAAGTACACTTTTACAACCACCGCAGTGACAATGATAATTAATGTTTAATTTTTGAATTTGGAAGTAATATTGGTGTATTGGTGTGGGGTTAGCATTTCTTCTATCTTCTGTGGGATTTTGTTTTTTTTTAATTTTTAATTTTTCTTTTTTATTAATTTCTCACACATTTAAAGATAAACAACCGTTTGAAATGCCAGACAGGTACAGCATATATGAAGACTGGAAGTCAGCCATCTGGCAGAGCCTCAAGGCCATTGTAAAGACTGTGTGACATGACAACATGACAATCAACAATGTTTAAAGTCTTTCACACCGCTAGAAAGACTTGACACTTGAATCACACTGAGTGTGAGTCTTTAGATGGTGTTGGTTTTCTCAAGGTGGTGACGGTGGGACATTGCTGTAGGAATGTTACCCAAAGAGAAGACTATAAACAAGTAGCTGCTCTTTCCTGTGAAATTCAGCCTTCAGCGTTTTAGCATGACACAATGACATGACATATCTTCACAAGGTCACTTTAACAATACAGCAGAGCAGAGTGATAGCTATGTTTTTAAGCTGCTTAAATGTTGGTAATGCAAAACAAAAAGCAAACAGTAATGTAGATTCGGGTCTCCAGGATGTGACACTGAACATCCAGAAGAGATGTTTATGTAAGGCCCACAGATTCAATGTGCTGTTGTTTTACGAGTATGGCCAATGTGAGCAAGCAGGCAGCTCAACTTCCTGCCCCGAGGAATGACTGTTAAAAGATTTCAAAGGACAAACTACACAGTACAAAGAGAAAACACTAATGCAGATATAAATTTAGCACCAACTTTACTGCTGCACTTTTGAAAAGTTCCTCAGAAATGCGAACAACCATTTAACGTACACTACTCTTCAAAAGTTTGGGATATGTAAGATTTTGTTTCCTAGGCTGCATATTTGATCAAAAACACAGTCTAAAAACCAATAATACTGTGAAATAAAATTACAATTTAAAATAACTATTTTCTATTTTAATACATTTTAAAATGTATTCCTGTGATGGCAAAGCTGAATTTTCAGCAACCATTACTCCAGTCTGCATTGTTGCATGATCTTTCAGAAATCATTCTAATATGCTGATTTGGGGCTCAAGAAATAAAATCCATGCTTATTTTTATAGCGCTTTTCATGATACATATCATTTCAAAGTAACTTTTCAAGCAGAAGAAACATTTCTTTCTATTATAATCATCATCAGTGATGTTGTGCTACTTATAATTTTGTAGAAATCATGATAAATTTGTTATTATTCCCTGATGAACAAAGTTAAAAAACAATACAGCATTTATCAGTAAAATAAATCTTTTTTTAACACTTTGTATTTTCACTTTACCATCACCCTACAATTATTACAGTACATCATTTAGCTCACAAAGACATGGACAGAGACATCAGGAAAACTCAAAACTGGTTTAAACAACTAAACAACAGTAAGTTTATACATTGCCTTGAAGCCTTTGGGTGAAACTATCACATATAGATACCGTCCTCTGACATTAAACGGACATACAATACATGCACAGGTGAGTCAAAACACATATGTGACCCTGGACCACAAATTCTGACACTTACCCACAATTAGAATTTTCCAACAGATCAAACTATTTTTGGAAATCTGAACATATCTAATGTCGGCAGATATATACAAACAATCTAAATAACTAAATTCTGTCTAATTTTTGCATTGTTTGCTTTCTGAAAAATAACCAAATCTACAGGATATTTATTTTTACTTTCCCCCAAATGAAATGAATAAAGAAATACAGCAACCAAGACTTCTTGTCCATGACGCTAAAGTACGGCACCAGCACATGACGTGTCGTTGACTGTATTTATACATACCAAAAAAAAAGTACTGTGTGACCATGAATGTGCCAAAGAACAAAAACAAGTAAAATGAGAGAGGAAAAGAGAAACAGCGAAAGAGTGAGATTAGTCATGGGAGGCTGCTTTGGTTGGTATTAAACACAACGTTGGCATTCCTTCCACTTATCACTCAAAGGCGTCGGGATTGTTTAAATAGCAGAACAATGTGTGGTTGTCAAGCACCATGGCAATGGTTTTCTTATTGTAACATTCCATAATAAGATGCTTGTGGGTAGGGAGTGTGGCTGCTACCAAAAAGGCTGAACAAAATGCAAACCTAAAATATCTATGCATCACAAAATAAATGTCTTTACAAAAGTTAAGATAATTCTGCATTTTTCTTTGGCAAGATTATTTAGATCTTTAGAAAAAACCTAATTCCAAATGCACATTATGACAATTCACAGATGACACAGTTCAAGCAAACATTTTATTACAGTCATGAAGAAAAAGGAGGCCAGCAAAACTACAAAGCGAGTTAAAATCCTGTTGAGGCGCTTAATTTGATAATTTAATTTGGCAGTGAGGAAAATAAGGTTAACTAGTCAGGGAGGATCAGTTTGTCCCAGGCCGTCTGGTGTCTAATAGTCCAAGCACAGGCAAGAGATTAGTTTGATAATTTGATTTGGAAGTTTTGTAAATAAGGTTATACTCAGAATTAGTGCTCTGCATTTAACCCATCCGAAGTGCACACACACAGAGCAGTGAACACACACACACACTGTGAACACACACCCGGAGCAGGGGGGCAGCCATTTTTTTTTATGCTGCGGCGCCCGGGGAGCAGTTGGGGGTTCGATGCCTTGCTCAAGGGCACCTAAGTCGTGGTATTGAAGTGCCCTTGAGCAAGGCACTTGCTCAAGGGCACCTAAGTCGTGGTATTGAAGTGCCGTTTGGTGTCTAATAGTCCAAGCACAGGCAAGAGATTGCATTGGACTTTCCAACAGTATCGGAAAACACATCAAGACAATGTGTCCAAAACGCTTCCCCAACTAAAGAGGAAAACTGAGATAATGGGCTATTTCCATTGTACGGCCAGGAAGAGGAAATGTGGCCTATAGCAAAAACCTGAAACATGACTCAGAGTTGACAATCATCTTCTCAACAGATGTGAAAGACTAAGCAACACAAACATACACTCATATACACTGCCATTCAAAAGTAATGCTCTTGATTTCTGTTACATTAAAAATGTCTTTACTGTCCCTTTTGATCAATTGAATGCATCCTTGCAGATCCATGCTTTTGAATAGTAGTGTACATGTATTAGAAATAACATTCTTTCTACTTCTCTTGTATTAATTCAACAAAAGGATTCATTTGACTCAGACTTTGTTCAATGAAGTAAACCTGAGGTCTTCTGAGGTCTGGAGGACTCAGCTGTTTGTGGACAGCTGAACACCTCTCATTACTGAGCCAGTGAGTCTAGCTTCTTCACATACCGCACACGTGACCAGCCCATCCTCTCCTTCCACACCCTGCTCTCAAAAGAAGTGAGAACAACTTAAGAAGATAATTCCAATTATTAAGAGCAAAAAAAAAGTAAAAAAAAAAAACAAAAAAACAAAAAAAACAAAAAGTAAAAAAAAAAAACAAAAAAACAAAAAAAACAAAAACAAAACCCTTGATAGAAAAAAAATTAAGACATATTTGCAATATGTAGTATCTCTCAATATATATACACATACACACACATACACATATATATATTTTGCAATAATCCCAATATTAAAAGACCACTAATAGGTTGGGAATTGCTAGGGGTGTTACAACATCAATATATAATATTTTATGTTTCACACCAAGCTATACACTCAGCTCTCTGTAACCCCCGGAAAAGGCAGTCAAAGTGGGGCTGGCTCAGCATATGGACAATGAGATGGCTCTGGAATCTCAGCACTAATCTACATCTGTTGATATGAAATTAGATAGCAAAAGAATTGCTCTGGTTACAGCCGTGAAAACGCCTCTTCTCTCACAAACAGTCAACATACTGAACAGAGCATAAGGCCCACAAGAGTGTGGCCAGAATATTTGGAAATTAGTTTCAAATACTTTTCTTCATTAGAGTTAATTTCAGTTATGGTTGAGAGTCACATTTCTGGTCAACTAAATGAATATACAGAATCATAATGGTAAAAAAAAAATATAAAAAAATTATAAGTTCAGCAAACACTGCTAAATCAAAAGTGTCGTTCTGGTTTAGAGAAACACTAGCCTTGCACCAGGCTTTCTGAGTCTCTTTGTGTTTAAAGTGGAGCCAGCGGATCAAGGCAGCAGTCTGTTCTCAATGTATTTTAAGCAACACTAAAGGCACGACTAAAATAAATCAAAAGACAGTTGAAATTGCTCTACTTTCATAGACGATCTGTGTTAGGCCACTAATCTAGTTCTCAGAGTAAAGGACTGAGGTAAGACACAAAACGTGTGTCACATGGACTGCAAAAGATTTAATACAGCCTGAGTAGCTTTGGTTTGTCTTTAATGACTTCCTTTACTACTCAATGTTTATGACCATTTAAAGGTAAAAGCATGAGAATGGCCAAATGATTTCTGAAATCTGAGATGTAGCGATACTCCCTTAAGATATTAATGGTGACCTTTCCACTCCAAACATGAGCAATAACCTATAAAAGACTAAATAACACATTTGAAATGTCTTTTGCAATCTGAGCTCTTCATTAAATCCCAGACATTCGTTACATCAAATAAACCCTGTGAGCACGACACAAGTGAAAGTATGAGCACATAACTGGCATAAAAAGTGTTCTAACCAAGCCGTTACACAGCAGTATTCATCCTCTTCTGAGAAATCCCCATAAATACCAATATCATAAAGACTAATGTTATCTACGCTATGGCACGCAACACTGTCACAATTATTTCCATCTCTGAGTCATTTCACTCTGAAAAGCATGCAATCAAAAGGCATCTGTCTTTAACTCTAAATATCAATCCATACTATTCAGATCGGTTTGAACTCCTTCAAAGACCAGTCTGTTAAATCATTTGTCCACAAAGAGAAGATTGCATTAGGCTGGGTGTTAATTTAATGTCTTAGATCCCACTCCAATTCATGCTATGGGAAACCCTAACACCTGGTCTTCAAAGATTTGCGTGATTAACTAAAACCCTTGTCTTCCTACAGCAGCCACTCGTACTGGGGTCTGCCTGCAGGACAAAAGAATTTTGTGACCCCTTCACAACTTCCCCAGGTCATCCCTGGGTTATGTTACACCATTGCATCACACAGCAAAAGAAGCACAGAGGTGTCCTCTAATCTCCAATCTTCTCGCCATGGTAACCTACTAAACTGCTAAATGCTAGATAACACAGACATTGTTGAATAAACCCTTGTGATCTGTTCCTTCCTGTTTCTCCACACTTAACTTTTACAGAAACACCCCCATCCCATCCAGCCATCCATCAATTAAACAGGATCACACTGTATGTGTGTGATGGTGTGTTAGTGTTTGTTTACAGGGATTGGTTAGCATGTTTACAGAGTTCTTTCTGATTAGCGTCAAGCTCTGCTTGCCTGTACTATGACTGCGTCCTGGATGGGCAGTGTGATGACTACCAGATTTAGTACTTTGTTCATCAATCAGGGGATGCTGCTTGTACCACACACACACCATGATAACACAGATGGTGCTGTTTGGATCATTGTCAGGCTGATATTTTATGACCACTCCCTAGCTTTTTTTTTTTTTAGATGGACAAACAACGGAAATCGTTACTGGAGACTCCTTCCCATTGAGGCATGAAACAATAACAAAGAACGTGTCACAGCAAATCAGTAATAATTATAGAGCAATTCAGCACAATTAGGCTACCTTGCTTTATTCTGGCGTGTGCAAACACAGACAGTCGGAGCCAAAATAGCCTCTTCCTATAGGTGGAATACACTTAAACAAGACGTTTTTCATAGAATCTCATTTGAAACCTTCACTAGCCAGAACTAAACACCTGTATTGAGATTTCTGCAATTTAGCTACTGCTAGGTGATACAGCTATATCTAAACACTTTTCAGCAGAGAAAACATCATTTCAGTCAAACTTCCACTATAACCAAATGTATTTAATGTGATAATTAAAAACAGTAAAAGTTTGGATATAAATAAACTAGAGATCCAAAGTTTTGACCAAATAACATCATTTCAACAATACAACAATAAACAGTAGCCTAATTTTATGTTGCCTGAAAAAACACAAATATTCTAGTGTTCAAAAGTTTGGGGTCTGTAAGATTTACAAAAATGTTTTTGAAACAAGTCTCACCAAGGCTGTATTTGATCAAAAATACAGCAAAAACAGTAATATCATTCCAATTTAAAATAACTCTTTTCTATTTTAATGCATATTAAAATATAATTTATTTCTGTGATTGCAAAGTTGAATTTTCAGCAGCCATTACTCATAGTCTCAAATGTCACATGATCCTTCAGAAATCATCCTAATATGCAGATTTGTTATTTGAGGATTTGTTTATAATTAAAATTTTTAATTAATTTTTTTAAAACATTTGTCCTGCTTATTATATCTGTGGAAACGGTGACATATTTTTTTATGAATATTTGAGGAATTGTTCAAAAGAGTTCATTTGAAATACCTTTTCGTCCTTGCTGATTAGTACTAATTTCTTTCAAAAGAAAAAAAAATCTATTGAACAATAGTATATATCATGAATATTCAATGCATCTCCCAGCCCTACACACAACCCACAAAACTTATTTGAAAACAACTAAGATATTATCATACTGCTAAATTAGGCACAATGCACTCATAAAGCTATAGTTATGGTCTCTGAATCTCTCACACACAGCTATCCATTGTTTTGGGAACATCATATGACCTTTTAAAAAGATATGTTTGTGGTCTCTGAATCTCTCATGCTTTGTTGCCCTTCTAGGTTTACCTAAAGGTCAAACATTTGTTGCACTACTAGTTTTACAAAAAGGTTAAAAATGTTGGGCCTCCCAGAAACAGCAGTCATGCGTGTCTAAAGTGAAGAAAGATGACAGTTCTTCATAGCACTCTCCACTCACCAAGCAGCTTGTACCATAAGCAGCCACAATATTTCAAAACCCTCTAAAGCTACAGTGGGATCCCACCAGTGTTAATTTCATTAATTAAAACTGATGAAAAATGTTGAAGAGCTTTTTTCCCATGACTAAAAGGAGACAATGGCGATTATAAGGTCAATAAATGATAACTGTGACTATATCAGCATGCAATATCGTTGACGATAAAAGACAAGACTAAAATCAAAACTATACCAAAATCTTTTTATTTTCATCTTTTTATTTTAATATTGTGAAAAATAAGTTATGTGAAGTTTGTAGGTTTAAGTTTGGGGTGTTAAATGAAAGAGTCATTCAGCCTGTCTGTGTTCTGTCATGAGATCTTGACTATTTTGTATGCGACTGCGTTTGCTGAATAAATGCACTTACTCAAACGCTGTTGTTTTAATTGAGAAACATTATTGCAATTTGGAATTACTAGTGGAATTTCGCTGTTTTAATATTTTTAGTTTGTTTTTACCAGTTTTCATAATGTAGACAGAGAGAGTGCATATCTAAGTCTTTGATATTATATTAAATATATTAAATAGCCTAAAATAAATCAATACACTGATGAGGTAAAATAAACTATGTGTGTGTCCACGTTCTATTGATTTGTGCTTATTGGTGAAAGTGCAATACCTGAAATGTAAAAATAAACTTCTCAGATGACAACAATCACTGCGATTATATTTTTGAGCAAAAATATATATTTTTTATTATTTTAACTATTATACAGCATGACGAAAATTACTAAAAATTTGACTAAAATGCTCAGACATTTAAATCGACTAAAACTTTACTAAACAAAAACAGAACATGGTTGACTAAATAGGATAATAATAAAAATCTCATTTGACACAGAACTAAGACTAAGACTAATAAAAAGACTAAGACTTAGACTAAATTAAAAACGGCTGAGAAAATTAACACTAGATCCTGCAGTTAAGATAATGGACATTAAAGGGGAAATCGGATGCCTATTTTCCACAAGTTAGTATGATTCTTTAGGGTCTTCATGAAATGTCTGTAACATTCTTTGGTTAAAATTCTTCAACGATCATATAAAATAACACCCTTTTTACCTTGTTAAAAACAGTTCTATTCACAGCGACCCGTTTCAGTGAGTGTCTCTTTAAATGATAATGAGCTACTGCTCACTGAGCCCCTCTCTTTCTTTAGGGTGAGTCGACATGTGAATATATCCGTATATGGCTTGGAGGTGGCTATCTTATTCAAATAGCTAGCTATCTACATCGAAACCGGCTGCAAATCGTAACAGCTCGCTGGATGACACCATTTCAGACTCAGACAGCTCATAACGAACTGGCTCTGTGTGACACGCCAGAAGCCTAAATACAAAAAAAGTGAAAATTTCATCCAATGTCCCCTTAAACTCTTTTTCCATGGGTGGATTTGAAAGAAAAAGGGCCCTGCTAAACTTTTCACTGAAATGGAAAGAACCACTGTATACACTGGATAATGTAAACCATGGGCCTTTAAGAGCGCTTTTCTTTGCAGGAAAAAGGGAAAGTCCTGTCACATTTGAACCACAATGGTTTGGAGATTGATTTAGTAAAGAATAAATGGCCAAAGGATTGTAGTTGGGTAAAGCAAATGGCACTGAAATAACAGAAACACAGCCCAGTGCCAGGTGAAATAGAGCTGGCATGACTGGAATCTGGTTATGAAGGTGGTTTGATGGGTCTGGGAAGAAACAAGCTAACTCTCATAAAACACTCCATAATATGGGTTATGTGGAAATATAGACTTTTCACATTTGGCTGCAATTTATCTAAATGACTACCTTACGAATACATGATAAACACAAGGACTGCAGCAACAAAAGCTAAAGGAATATTCTGGGTTCAGTACAAGTTAAGCTTTATCGAAAGCAATTGTGGCATAATGTTGATTACTGCACGAATAAATTTCCACTTTTGCCAGTTAAGGCCAGTTATTTCTGAGGAACCATAACAACTAGTCTCAAAATAACATGCAGAGAAAGCCCAGAGGCCTACCTGAGTGTGTCTTTGCTGCTGTCTATGCTGTGGATGTCTGGTTTCTGTCTGTTGTCCATTTCTTGTTGTTTAGGCTCTTTGCCGGCACATTCTGGCTCTTTAGTGTAGGGCTCCATGGGTGGTAGAGGGGTGTGTCTATCTTGACTCCCTGTGGACTGATTCCCATGTTGCCGTTCCCTAGTACCCCCATCAGCCTTGCGCTCAGATGCATTACTGCGTTTCATGGCCTGGAGCTGAGACAGAGGGACAATATCTGCACCCTGAGGTCTGTGCCACACAGTCATGCGGCCAGCAGAGTTGTAGTAGTAAAACCTGCCACTCTGGGGGTCAAAAAGCTCCCACCACTGGTTTCCATCAGCCTGGCGGATGGGCACATCAGTGGGCGGGTCCCAGCCACACTCTCCCGTCGCCAGATTTACGTACATGCGCTCTTGCGAACGAGGCTCAAGGATTTCCACCCAATCAGCGCTGAGGAGAGAGAGAGCATTATCACCATTTAAATCATATTTCATTTTAGTACTTTTTGTCATAATATTGACCCTGATTGTTTTCCAAACAAAATATAGTATATATGAATCCTAGTAAATCAAATCAACAAAATGGCACAGCTGTACTGTTATAAATTACAGACCAGGCTTCATGGTCAATCTCTTAATTGTAATCTGATGGATGTGTTATCAAGGGAATTAGGCCAAAGCCACAGAGAGATTCGCCATGTGTGAGAGTGCATGCTCAGAAATGCTGGGTCAGCACACCCATAATCCTATCTGTAGATTCAGCAGAGGAAACAAAGTTGTGAGCTGGAAAGCATTCAAGAAATTTTACTTCACACATCTTGGTCATTTTCAATCTGGGACCTACTTTAAGCAAGAGTGCCGTCAAAGTTGGTGTTCGGCAGAGATGAGGGCTGTTTGAAAGTCTTTTTTCCACTAAAAATTTGATGCGCATCGTCTCAGTTTATTACATCAACATAACAAAAGATTTGATCGCAAAACAAGCAGGAAAAAATGGCATTACATGCAAATATTTAAGTCATTACATGTAAATGTATATATTATTATTAATAGTTTTAGTCACAAATGCGATTGTTTTAGGCACAGTCTGGAGCCATGTCAACATTTAATGTGACGTGACATGACATTTGCTCAGCTTCCACACCACAAGTGTGCTCCTTCTCTCCTGCCACGTGCCCTCTATACCACTGGTCGGCTAGGGAACAGTGGGCTTGTGTTGTCACGTCCATATGTCCATTTGTTCCCTGGGCTTCAACCCAAGCTGTGGCTCAGGATCAGAAATAGTCAGCCCACCTGTTCAAAGGTGCTTGAAATGTAACACAAAGCAATCCAACTCTCTTTATCGCTCTGGTTTTTACATTTGAAAAAACAACAAGTACCAAATCTGTTAATATATCATTATCATATCCTGCAGCAAAACAAACGTAGATATACAGAGGCCATGAGAGACTATGATATAGCTGGTGCCAGCCAAGTAAGCTGGGAAATACAAACCAAAGCAACAAACCTGAGTGAGTCTCAACAGAGACATGCTGAGATACCATCTGTCTCAAATATAACAATCATTTCATTATACCGTCATTAACACCATTAAATATGAGTCTTGCCTTGAGAGAAACAGTCTGACATGTGGAAATGCACTGGATTTGTGTTGATGCATTAATCCGAAGGGTGTGTGCACAAAATAATTTATGGGTTAAGTTGGCAATGCTACTGATCACGGAGAATCCTGTCCTGCAGAGTCTATTCTGCACAAACTATTTCTTGCTACCAGACAGGGGTTGGCGATATGGAAAAAATATCACAACACGATTCACAATTTTATCACGATTCTTTATCATATTGGTTTTACTATTTTGCAAGTTGACTGAGCATAACAGCCAAGCTAATTTCCCTATTATAAAGACAAAGCCTTTCAAGGTAACAAAATAAAATAAAAAGGCAGATATTTAGGCCAAAGTGGGCGAAGATAAAAATCTTTGTCATTATTTAATCTTTGTTATTAAAAAATAAGAACAAAGATACACATTACAACTACACATAATATATAAATAAAACAAACAGTGCTTTATTTTCAGGTACAATAGGTGTATTTAGCAGGAGCATTCAAAAAACTGAATGAACAAATATAAAAATAAAACTATATAGACTGATTCCTAATGCAACTGTTATAAACATCATCAGTCAAGAATAGTATTTAGCAGGAGCATTCAAAAAACTGAATTATCGTTAAAGTGATAGTTCACCCAAAAATAAAAAATCAGTCATCTGTCTGTCAATTCTGTCACAGTTTTTTATTTGTATACCATTTACTCACTCAAAAGTTGTTTTAAACCTGAAGGAGTTTATTTCTTCTCCTGAACATAAATGCTATTTTAAAGAATGTGGAAAACCAAACATAGTATTCCATAGTATTCTTTTCCTAATTTAATGTGGACCAGCAACTGTTTGGTTACCCACATACTTCAGAATATCTGTGTTCAGCACAAGAAAGAAATTAATACAGGTGTGGGACAACATGTGAATGAGTAAATAATGACAGAATTAAAATTTTAGGGTGACCTATCCCTTTAATGACAGTCAGTTGCATGTTTTGTACTGTCCCTTTAAGACCTGCACACATCTAATATACAGGCACGCATCTGTTTTTCTCTCAACTGTTTACTTTCATTTTAGAAATTATAATATGAGTGCATGTGTTAGTTTTTTTCTGTAATGTTTAGTTGTTTTTGTTGTTTTTTAGTTTGTTTTATTTGGGTGTACGCAGCGGTCAGAAAAAGCACACGTCAGACCAGCGTGCGAATGAAACATTTAACCGGCAAGGCTTTAAAGCATATGCAAATAACATACTTATGTGACTGCGAATAAGTGCAGTGTCCGGTGAGAGTAACTCTACCACTAAGTTAACACTGATGTGAATGCATGTGGCATTGTACAATTCCAGTATACTGAGATGGAGGCATCAGAACTGCAACTGATGCACTGTAGCAAGATACTATGATATTTCTTCAAAAGACATTTTTATAGTCCACGATCAAAAATCGTCATATCGCACACCCCTACTACCAGATCAAGAGCTTTATGGGTGGGAGCCCATAAATTGAAGAACAGTTAAACTGAAGGCCTTTGTGTGCTGAACTCCACCCACCTTTTTCTCACTCATTCGTACCGTCTCAAGAGAGACATTAGGTTTCTGCAAAAGAATCCTCATAACTAAATTCCTCCTCATCAAGCTCAAATGTTTGCCATTATATTATCAAGAAAACAAATTTGCGTACATGTGAAAAAATAAAAAGGAAAGAATGTGAAAAGTTGCATAAGAAAGCATTAGGGTTGACTGCCAAGACCTCTGTAAAAATCAAACAGACAGGCATGTGGTTGAGTGGTCTCACTGGTTTTTTTGACATGCATAGAGAAAAACTAAATCCTTTAATAAAAATAAACTTAATTAATAATAGAAATAATTAATTATTATGTTAAATTATACAAAATCATTTTGTGCAACAAATAAGCAGGTATCCCGTTACTTTCCAGTCTGCAATTAATTAATCAAATAAAAAAAAAAAAAGTACTCTTAACAACACCAAAAATATACAACAAACAAGAGAGTGTGGTTCTTAAGCCTAGTTCTGTATGGACAAATATTTTTTGAAAGTGTCTAATTATATGTCAAATAATTTCCTAATACATAAAACAATTAAATTATTTTTCAAATTTCTGAAGGCTAAAAATCTGCACCAATGTTTAAAAATAGCTGTAAAATGGCTGGTCTCCAAGCACTGAAAAACAACATTATGGACTAAATCCATTGTTCTAAAACGAGGCCAAATTCTATTTTTATTCAGTGCTTTTTCAAGGAGTGCAATTTTGAAATTCCCAACCATGACCACTCTTAAAGTATGAAAATAATGCAACAAATTTAACAACAATTCCCTGTGCCAAAGTCTTTTAGCTGCCATTTACTCATAAAGTTGAACGCCAGGCCAAACAATAACATGCTATTCTGAGTTTGACACTTGACAAGCATTGGCCACGCCAAGCCAAAGTGTTTAAAAAACAACCTGTCTTTAACTTAACCTTTTTAGAACTCTAGCTAGCTGAAAATGCTAAACACCAACACTTTATCTCCAAATAAACGGTTCCTGTAAAGGATTATTTTAAAAAAAGAACACCCTTACAATAACAGTTGAAAGGAGGTTGAGGTGACGTAATGCCATCCAGTATGGTGGAATGAGATGCAAATTGTGTGACAGGTGGAGTTACGTAACTACATGAGTCAAGGTGTGGTTAAAAATATTTTTGTTTGATATACTAAATCTTACAAATTGTTTTAACCTTAAATCAGAGTTCACTTCTTAAACTATTTCAAACATATGGCCTACAACTAATTTATCTTATTATATTTAGCATATTTGTTGCATTTGAGTACAGAAAACATGCTGTTACTCTCAAACACACACACATAAGCAAACAATAGGCGTAGTTCCACAAACAGAACACACATGGAAGGACACTGCCCTGCCCTGCCCTTGATATAGTGATGAGCGTGCACACGTTCATTCAAACAAAAAACAAACTGCTGCACCTGTCAGAGCAATTCTGTGGTTCTGTGAGGTAACATAACTCATTCCAGTGATACTAGGAAAAGTTGGACGCACGACCTGTACTCATTCATATTTGAATGACAAAAGGTGGATGAAAATGGATGGATACTATTCTTCTATCCCTTCTGTTACATGCAAATGCTTCATTTATCGCATGCTACTGAACACAGGGTTTAGTTCCTGGGCTGTGTGGTTGATATACTGCAGTGAATGAAGGCGCAGGCTGGGTTATCGCATGCTACTGAACACAGGGTTTAGTTCCTGGGCTGTGTGGTTTTTTTAATTAAGTGATTGGAGAGTATGCTTTTAGTTTACTTTTTTATGTACTTCTCAGAAATGGGCTTTATGTACTTATCAGAAATATACTAAAAATGACATTTAAGTATACTTGACTTATACTTACAAAAAGTCTAAATATACTTGAACTTTACTTAAGTATACTTAATAAAATAAACTTGAAGTATACTACTTTTTGGTAAGGGTTGGCTCATGTTTAAGAACATTTTATGTTTACATTAGTATAGTTAATGTTGTAGAGCTGCTCCCGTCTGTTTCACTTTTATTCTGCCTGGCTGTACAGACCTGTACTGGCTTCATTTATCTCTGGGGGTAACCAGTCAGGACTGATATAGCTGGCGTTTTGTTGACAGATTGGTTACAGGAATGGTTCTGATAAATGGCTAAAAGCCAGTAAAAGAAGAGATTAATAATGTTAAATAGACATGGTTAGATCATACAGAACAGGACAGGCTACATAAGCAACTTAGGTATGGTCAGAGTCTTCTACACAAAAACAAATGTGAGAGAAAAAACACAAATCACTTGTTTGTGTTTGTTTATATTAAAAGTGATTTAAAACTACTATGGGTAAGAGGACAATCAATTTTTTTGTTTTTGTTTATTTTGTAGTTTATTTAGGTTTGTTTGAATGAAAATCGGTTTTCTTTTTAACATCCACCGACGCTCCACTCAGGGCTCCCGTAGTTCCGATTGGGCTCAACCCTCCCCCCGCGCGTTTGTCGAGACATGCTGCCGAGCAGAGTATGTTTCTCCGGAGTGCGGAGTAGAGCGATGTGATTTTGACTGGAGCGAGGAGCGGAGTTTTTAAAAGTCGGAGCGTCGTGGTTTTCACTCGCTCCAGCACCGCTCCATCACGAGTACAATTCATGCCAACACCCCGTAATATAACTGCATATTTAGCAAAAATTCACGTTAAACATATTTAGCTATAGCTTGAAACAGATGGATCTCTCAAATCAGAAGATTATAATGACAGCAATAACCGAGCGGGAAGTTACATGCTAGTTCTCAAGGAGTTTGTCTGTTCCTTTTACTGAATATTTTCGGCTTAAAGCATGATTTAAATAGATACAGCACATTCACACACAATCGCTTTCGCAATAATGCATTCAAACAAATGTAATCTTACAGTACTTCATCTGTGTCTGATTTTGAATGATTTTGAAATCTGTAAGAAATGCATCGATCTGTAGATAAAGTAACTGACGAAAATGAACTGCTATTTTCCATCACAAACAAAATTTGCACAGCAGAAAGCAGCAATTATACCTTTTAATGCTGACAATGTTATTAGTTTGGCATGTGGTAGGAAAAAAAAAAGTTTGCACACAATAGCCTAATGCCCTTTGAAACTCTACTGTTATTTTACTTTTCATTTTAATATAGGCTATGTTATTAACATAACATTTCAAACATACTGAAATACTTTAGCCACGGAGCGAAGGCGGAGCGGTGTTTCTGGTATCAGTGAGCGCGGAGTGATTATTAAATGCTCGGAGCGCGGAGGGAAATAGTTGCCGCTCCACTCCACTCACATACTCTGCTGCCGAGTGAGAGAGATGTTTTGCCCTACAAAATGAACAAGACCGCAGCAGCACAAGCACAGCATATCCGCCAAAAAGCAACCTGCAGCAATGCTCGTTGTGCGGCTCACCAACAACAAACTCTTGCATCCGGTGTAGTGTCTGCTCTATTTACAAATAATTTATATAAGAAAAAAAATGACTCACTGTAGTTGCCAGTTTTAATCTTAACAGCTCTCTTAACGCCGAGTGGATGGTTAGATGCATGATGGGCTAGTATTAAATTAAAAAAAAATAATAATAATAATAAAGGTCTTTCCAGCATTAAGGTAATAACATGACTGCTTTTTTTTTTTTTTTGTAAATCATCTTCTTAGTTATAAATTTGACTGGTAAATAATAAATAAAGAATTATATTAAAACTTGTTTTGATCAATTTCTTTGTCATTTGAATATTATAGGGGGGCAAAAAAATCGATCCGTAAATCGGATTTTTGTGTGAAAAAAATCGGGGATTTTTTTTTAGGCCATATCGCCCAGCCCTAAAAAACTACTGGCGCTGGGCATTCAATAGGATAAAACATAAGAAATATACAGTCATCAAAACCAGACCCTAAGCATTATATTATGGTGGTCTTTTATGTGCTGTCAATTTAAGCTAGAGCTAAAAACTACAACAAAAACAATCCTATGACAGCTGTCTGTAAAGCTGCATACTGATATTTTAAAATAAGAAATGGCATGTATTTAAATGATTTATATGACATATTTAACGTTTTATTTAATTCCAAATTAAAATATTTCATAAAACGGTCTGTTGTCGGAGTGGATTTCGATTACAATTAATGATGCATTGATGCATCACAATGTTGTCATACATCCTGTACATCTATTAGGGGTGGGAATCTTCAGGCACTTCACGATCCGATCCGATTCCGATTCTGGGAGTCACGATCTGATTCCAAAACGATTCTTGATCTACATTTTTTCCCCAATTAATTCTTCTGCTGTGCAAATACATCTTTACAACTTTACATCTTAAACAAAGCTGCAGTTATATTCTTTTTGTTTATAGTTGGAATCTCTGTATGTCAGTACTGCCATCTTAAAAATAGGGGTGTGAATCTTCACTGGTTTCACAATTCAATTCAATTACGTTTAAGTTGTTTTGTGCTGTTTAATTTTTATTATATATTAATCGCATCCAAAATAAAAGTTTTTGTTTACATACTATATGTATGTGTACTGTGTATATTTATTATGTGTATATATAGATACACATACAGTATATATTTTGAAAATATTTACATGTATATACATTTATATATTTATATTCTTATATTTTATATTATATATAAATATATTTAATATATAAACATAACATAATTTTCGTAAATGTATACATGCATGTGTTTGTAATTATATATACATAATAAATATACACAGCATACACGCATATATTATGTAAACAAAAACTTTTATTTTGGATGTGATTAATCGTGATTAATCATTTGACAGCACTATCATTATCATTATCAACTCAATATCACGATGAGTCACATTCTCAGTTTTCAATATTACTGCACATGGCTACATTTTCATATAAATTTTATATAATTTTTTTTGTGCAAAATTAACTGAATTTTTTTATTATATGAGTACAGCAGGCTATTTTTTTTTAAAACAATTACTTATTTAAAATAAGTTTTCTTTAAGTGTCCGAAAGTCTACAGACAATGCACAGACCTATTTCGATATCAGATGTTTTGTCCTGTTCTGAAAACATAACTGACTGTGTGTACATCAATTTCGTATAAAAGTATTTGAAAATGCAAGTGCATTTAACTGCAGCCGCAATTGAGCTTCAGGACATCAAACACAAAGCGCACGTGAAAGTCTGTCAGTGTGCGAGTTTTGTGCATCTAATAGTACTGCATTCCAAACGGCATAAATGAAAGCATATCTAAAGTAAAACACGTGGAAATCATGTGGCTAATGTCTCTTGCCTTTCCTGTAACGATCATAGCTAAAGCAGAAAGTACTCAAGTGTTGCGGTTCAGTGAAGGAGGGCATCAAACCATCTAGCCAAATTGTACTACATCAGTATCATATACATGACAATACGTGAGAATTCCACCCATTACTAATGGATAATGGGCACATGACAATGGAGAGCATTGTTAGCTCAACCATCAGCCTCTATTCATTTGGAACAACCCCCTTTACAATTAAAGCTCTCACGGCACTAGTGGCCAATCAGAATGTGAGTTGTGCCTTAGCGGGGGTGTGTGCCTTTGGGTAAGGATAAGGGGTCTGAGATGCTACAACTCCCTTTCCGGGAATTCTCTGTATATAAAGCAAGAAAAGTTGACCTCATTGGGATGATGCACTGCCTGTATGTGCTATATGGCTTTTTTTGTCCGCACTGCTGCTGAAATACTCCCTGTCTCAGTGGACAGTGCTGCCGGAAACTTCTACTCCAGGCAGGAAGTCTGTAACTGCGAAACAACAACTGTTTTAGCAAAACAAAACAATAAATCCTCTTTCTAGAGGGGACAAATCTGACAAGCCCACTGTTTGCAGGCATGCACACACAACGCCAAAGGCCTTATTCAGGACAAACGAGCACATTGACAGCAACAGTGAGACATGAATGGACATGTGTGAGGGGGTAAGACACACTGAAGTTAGCAGCATAGATGCGCGCTCAAATACAGAGTCAATACCAGCTGTCAACGTCAGTATTAATACTACTTTCGAATGAACATCTAATTCTGAAATACAGAGACAACTGTAAAGATTCAGTAAGATAAAAAGAGATTAACTGTTCCCTGAGCTGACCATTCCTGCTGTACATGATGACTTTATCATAACATGTCCGGTAAGTGTCATATGGACAAGTTAAACTCTACCATCTACTCTAAGTGTTTAAAAGTATCAAATTCAACGCATCAAATTTCCTCTCAGTGTCGACGGCCATGCTGGGTTACTGGGTGGGAGGAGGGTCAGAGGTCACCTAACCACCTCAAAGGACAATGTTGTCAAAGCGAGCTCCTAGGAGATGGGAATGGCAGCCCTGAATGCCCAACTGATTGAGTTGTTAACGTTTGTTAGCACGGAGGTCCAAGTAAGGACAAGAAAAAAAATAATCCTTTCTGCCTACAGGCCTGAAGTTTTGCAGAGTAGCACACTAATGGTGCAAATTCAAATGTTAAGGTGGGGTCATCAGATGTATTTTAAGTGCCCCATCCTGAACAAACACAGGCGATGAGATATAAAAAAGCTAATTATTACCAATAAAACAATTCTAACAACACTAATATAATAATAATAAAACTGTTTCAAAAGACTGATCAAATAATGCAGGCATTAAATAATCTCCAACTGTTATTTGCTGGCCAATAAATGTTGGCAAGTAAAGCAGGCAACATGCAGATGAGCTAGTGTTGAATGAAATAATGAAAAGGTCTATCCATTCTTGTCCTCCCACATCAAAATCCACCAATTTATTTGTTAAGGGCAGTTTTCACTTCTAAATGATCTGCGCATATTTCTCTCCTGATGCAGACAAGATGGTTTTCACTGGAGAAAGCAATATTATAGATGTTTAGAAGTCCTAATTATGTCACAACATTTGTTTATTACAAACACAGCTTTTCGCTTCACACAAAGTTATCTGATGGACTGTAGTCATGTGGATTACTTGTAGATTATTGTGATGCTTTTTATCAGCTGTCTGAACTCTGAATCTGAAGACACCTTTTTCACTGCAAGAGGATCCATTGGTGAACAAGTGATGCAAGTCTAAATTTCTCAAAATTTGTTCTGATAAAGAAATTAAAAAAAAGTAGTAACAGATCTTTTTCTATGTATTGTGACGTGAGTAAAATAGATTATCAAAATAATGGGGACATGAAAAAGAGGAGGGTGGGGATGTGGTTCTATGCATTGGTTGTTAATTGGAGGCAACCACTGGTTGTTAATCTGAATGTGAATTTGTGAGAATGTCAGAAAGAGGCAGGGTTTTAGTGGACTAAATGATTGGAGAAGTCTTGCATATGTCACCAGAGAAAACAAATTTTCATAGGAAGGTTGAGTGATTTCATTGATTAAGAATTACGAGCAAAAATATTAAGCTTTTTAAAAAATTAAACAAGCATAAATTAACCATTCACAGTAAGATCCATTTGGAAAACAGATAGGAATTTCCACTAAATTTAAGGTCACTATTCTCAAAAACATTTTTGTGCACATCCTTTCAAAGTTGCACCTTCAAAATTGACGCAGTATTGATGTCTTTGCCAGAACAATAAAAACGAACTGTGCAATAGATGACAGCTGAAATTCACTGTATTATTTTAAAAACCACAAAACTATCTGTGATGCACTGATTCACAGTATATCAGCAATACAAAAGAACAGCATCCTTATCTGACTACATCTGACTAAAAAACAAACAAAACTGGAATAGAAAAGCAAAGCATTGGCCCATGCAGCACACCCTGCAGGCAGAGCGCTGGAGACAGGCCATTGGGTGCTTTTCACATTGAGCATGTTTACATGCATGTTCTTAAGCCGATTATGCTTAATAAGCAGAAAACGCATTTGGTGATGTAAATGCGTTAACCCGTTTTCTTTTACCGGAGTTAGGTCATAAACGGCATAAGCATAAACCGGTAGCAACAGGTAGTTTTTTGCCTCTTACTCCAATTTCGCACGGCATGTTAATGCAATAACCCACTTTCTGTCAGCTTATTGAAGTGTGCATGTGTGATAGGTGACAGGAACGCATCGTTAGTGCAGATGTAAGTGCCAAGCAAACGTCTTGCAGTAAAGAAAGAAGGAAATATATTACAAAAGCAGACTTTTTCATGACTCAGAAAATGATAAAAATGTGTTCTCATCTCGTGCAGCAGAAGTAGAAGTGGTTCAGTCATAATGCTGCATTTTTAACTGCATGAGAGGATAATATGCTATGAGTAAGTTTCCCGACATGTTGCAAGTTGACATGTTGCAAGCTTAATTTAACATCACAACTGACAAATGTATGGAATACTCTGAGTCAGATATGCAAATGATTATATTTTGATGTCACCACAGGGAAATAACCTGATTTATAAATGAAGTCATGAAAAAAAAACACAGCTTACTTGCGTTGTCAGATTACTGATGTGCATGTAAATGGGGAAAACTGTTTTTTTTAATAAGCTGATATTTTGGAGTTATAGGTCTTGTTAAACCACTGGTGCTAAACTGCTTTCACAATGCTACGTCCATCCTTTGTCTGCACACTATTGTGTACCAGACATGCAAACAGGGGAAAAACATCCTATTGTGAGATCCCATTCCAGTGCTGGGGGTAACGCATTACAAGTAACGTGAGTTACATAATCAGATTCATTTTTTTAAGTAACTAGTAAAGTAACGCACTACTTTTTAATTTACAAGGAAATAACTTTAAAAAGTAACGCCAGTTACTTCATTTTCCCATTTATTGACTGACAAGTCTCCTGTCCCCATATTGGGAGAAATCAGAATTACAGAGGCGTTGTGTGCGCTGTGTGAACATGATGTTACTGTAGTTCTAGATTAAATGTGTATGTGCATTAATCCATCCCACTCGCAAAAAAAAAAAAGATTTAGTATTCATCAAAATGAATTAAAACAGTGAAATTCAAACTCAGAATATGACGCAAACCTGCAATAATTAAATATGTTAAATAACACAAATGTATCTAATCCCATTTTATTAACCTGCACCCCAATTATGGGACTCACAGCTGAAAATGACCTACCTAACTTAAAATTGTAATAGATCCTGACACAATTTGGTGTTTTTTGAAAGAAGACCCTTTGGGCTTTACTGTCCATCATCCAGAGTTGATAATGCTCAAAAAGATAAAAAGTTATAGACACTGAAGTACCTTGAAAAAAAATGTACCACACTGAATTTTTTTTTTTTTTTTTTTTTCATATAAAAATAGATGAAATCAGTTCTGGAGCAATCCAGAAAAGTAATGGGTTGAAAGTCACGTCTCATGAGTTTCTATTTCAAATCTGAAGAAGATACCATCAAAAATGAGATTCCTGCAACCATTTTTCTGAGACTATGTCTAGTCCCCCACCCCAAAATGTAAATATTTACCAAAACAATATTTACCAAATGTATTGAAGGGTTCTACAAACTATTTTAGTCATTAAACATACCACTGCATACTTTTTCAATTATAAAACAATAGACAGAATCTTAGACATCATATAAGTGATTTATTTGAGCACTAGAAAAATACAATAAGAATAATGAGTAATAATATAAAAAAAAAAAAGGAATTAACTATGTATGCCAATTATAGTACATCCGGAGATTGCTAGACATACAGCATTTACACTGATAGACACTCAACAGTTGGTAATCACATGCTGATGGCCTTAATACAGATGGTAATCATACAGATGCGCCATATATTTAATAATCACACTCTATTCATATAGAACACATTCACACTGATAGCGGTCTATCACATGCTGATTATCAGTCATAGAGATGGTAATCATGCAGATACAGCCACATTCCCCACAAAACACACACACACATATATAAGAAATGTTGAAGAAGAAAAAAAAAGTAAGAATTATTTGTGCAAAAAGCCGATCGCTAAGTTACACCCCATCAGATGACGTGCGTCACAGCGAGAGCGCAAAAATTCATATATTGTTTATGCATGTTTTGATGTGTACTGCTTACACAAATGTAGCAAATACATTCCTTATAAACTTTCCATTGAAAAACAACAATCTGTCATCGATGCTTAAGGCTTAGACCTTTATAATGATATATAGTTTGTATTGATGAATTTTGTCCCGTTTCATTTAATCTATTCGTAAACACCGACACATGCAAACAAAGAGAGTTCAGTGCATCTGCGTCCAGGTGCGGGTTAACAGGTTTAACCAATGTCTTTGCTGCTGACCTTTGATGATCCAGTTCAACAATACTAATAAGCAAAAAATGACTTTAGATAACAATTGTGCTTCATTGTTTTTTTTTAATTGCTGAAGAGTGTTGAACCCTTTTTCTCTTGTGTTCTACAGACGTGAATTTACTTTTCCTTCAGCCTGAGGTTTATTTATTACACTTTTTGGTGTTAAAGGGCTTTTACATTTGCTATAAATAGAACTTATATTATATATATTATATTTATATTAAAAACAATCAAGCCCTGCTCATATTTAAAAAGTAACGCGAAAGTAACGCAAAAGTAATGTAAGGCATAACTTTGCATAAAAAGTAACTAAGTAACGTAATTAGTTACTTTTTTAGGGAGTTACTTCCCCAACACCGTCCCATTCTGGATCAAAGATAAACCTCAGCTTGTCAAAACATACATTTACACTCACTAGCTGGAATTGAAAAACTGGAACAGACCACAGAAGTGCCCATTAACTCCTATCAACAGTCTCTAATCATATTAGAGTTCCTTCAGAGTAGTTCAAAAATACAATGCCATCTGAAGCATTTTAAACAAACTTCAAACTTCAGCCGTATAGAGACACTGCAATGTTAAAAGCATCAAGTGTCCAATGTCATGCCCCTCTTCAGCTTCTGAACAGGGAACTTGGAAAGAGAAACAGAGAGCTAACAATACTATGGCTGATCAAAGCTTAGTGTGTGTTACATCAAACAGCTGAAGTCTTTCAGCCACCTCTTTTCATCTATTTACACTTCAGCATCTGTGTCATAATCAAGCTCAGGGTGGAAAAAGAGGTTAGGCTACATTTTAATTGAATGAATTTAATTAATTCGTACATCTGTAACCCTGCACTAAGCCGTTGCTCTGTGTTTTTCTGACAGTGCAACAACAGCAAATGCAGCATGTGTCCCCAGCTCAGATTATGTGACTTCAGTGCTTCTAACCACAGTAAAGGTTTTGTGGGACATCAAAGAGGGTTCTGATGGTTTCCTGTAACCATCAGCCGATATTAAGCAGCTTTGAATACAACACTTGTGAATTAGACGAGATTCACTATACAACTATCTCATACAACACTGATTTTTGAGTACTGGGACAAAATTATAAAAACATATAATCTACATAAGAAGGAATTATTTTGATTAACATGCTCGGGGGTGTGTGGGTTCAACTTCCTGAATCTTCCATTTTTTCACAAAATGTGCAGGTCAACACCATCAGATTGGAAAGAATGAGCCATTATGCCATTTTATATATATATATATATATATATATATATATATATATATATATATATATATATATATATATATTTATATATATATATATATAGACAAATCCCACACGTAAATATGACTGAATTTTAAGCACTATTAATTGTCACAGATATTAATAAAATAACCATATTTTTCACACTATTTTTGTATCAAAGGGAGGAGCCATCTGGTGTCATGTGCCACTGACAATGAAGGAGATTATCTAAAAATACCTTCATAAAAAATTGCAAATATCATGGTTGTGACAGAAAAATAAGCACAATTAACTTATTATTTAATAAAAAAAAAAACAGGTGTCACCAGAGACAGTATGTATTACTGGACTCAAAGCATAGGACTGTCTTAAATTAGGAAAATTTTCTAATGATCCTTTTTTTCTCTCCATATTTCGTATGATGGTCTGTAAATATCATTGCTCACCAGAGCCTGTGCGATGTTATTGAACTCAAAGCAAGTGAAATATGAAAAGACTTTAATACTGCCTAAATTGTTTAAATATCTGACATGTTGACCAAAAGTAAGCACATAGCTGTGATACCTTAAAAGTTTAAAAATCTGCCATGGTCTGATTAAATCAAAAACGGAAAAGTTTCTATTTTAAAACTATTGACAGGTCAAGCTGTGAAACCTGTTTGGTTGAACGTCTGAAGATCGGTGAACAGCGCTGTAGTTTATCCGTTTCTAGTATCAGATGAGATCAGTCTGAGATTACAGTAAGAGGAATACTAGTCCGAACAAACAACGATCGGCGGGTTCCTGTGAGCGAGCTGTTTATAGTGAAGTCAATTCAAATCAGATACATATGGTCGAAACAGTTGACCTCCAGCAGTGATGTGATTTAATAAAACGACTGAACAATCGACAGCAGCAAACAGAGCAAAATATCACACAAGACTGGACCCTCGTGAGTCGTGAGAAAATCATCACTTCATTCACACAATCTCCATATTTTCCTTCTTACTGACCTATTAAAGATTTCTAAAGCAAATTAAGAATTTGTAGTTTCCTGTTAAGTAATAATTAATTTACAGAGCTCAAACTAACTTTAGTTGAGCGGCTAACGTCGAAGAGACACCGCGCTAACCCCTCGTGTCAAAACGTGCTACATTTTCAACAAAAAAACATTAAAATTTACCTTGTCCCGGCCATTCTCCTCACATTGTACGGTTAGACCACAAAAAGTATAAAAGGACAGGGTAAAGACGGTAAAACTTTATCCCCTAGGTCTGTCGGACGTCCTGCGCGAGGGCTTCGTGATGTGTTCAGAATCCTGAATGCTCGGCTCGCGCTCGTGCTCGTGCTGCTGAGCGTGTCTGGTCGTGGGCAACTCTCTCTCTTTCTCTTTCTCACCACCCCCTACACACACAGACAAGCCACTCCGGTTTGCTCCACATTAAGCACATGTGACGCCCAAAAAGTTTAGTAAAACAAACACCATGTTTTGGTGGTGGACTCTACTACAGGACAGGTGCAAGTTCAGGTGGAGTTGGATTCATATGTTTGATTGCCTGAAGGGATTTATAATGAGTTTTTCAGTAAGCGCCACCCGCTGGCGAACTAGGCAACATGTGGTAAACGAGGAGCAAAAGCTTAAATATCCCCAGTAATGTTATATACTGCTAAAAATACACCATATATGTGTGATGGTTTAGGTTTAAGTTGTCTGTCTTGCAATCCCTGCCTGGCCAAGCTGGTTTTGGGATAAACCAACTTAGACCAGTTGGTTTTGTTTTTGTTTGGTAGCAGGGTAAAATAATCCATAAACATGGCTATCCACCTATAATCCACTTAAATAGAGACCTGCACCCACAGAAATCTTGTTATAAGTAAAAATAAGTCAGAAAATTCACAAAACTGCTGAAAATAGCTGGACCACAGCCAGGCCAACCAGGCAGAGAGACCAATACAAAGTAGTTTTAGACTGGTTTTAGTTGTTATTGTTTTCCTAATTTCTGTTTAAGTTGTTGTTTTTACGTTTTTATATTATTTCTAAGAAAAAAAAATATCTATGGGAAATATGAATGAAGTACACATGAGTATTTAACACTTTATTTACCAACTACTACACCTTCATTGTTTTCCAAATTTCAAGGCAAAGGAAAACAGCAAAAAGGAAGCAATTGGTTTGTGATGACAACTACACATGTTTTTAAAATTGCTTTACTATAATAGCACAACATACACTATTTAGTTGGTTATTAATTAGTGCATTCAGATAAACGTAAAACATTTTTTTTAAATGAGGGTGGTCTCCTTTCACGAAAAGAAACTCTTGTATGTTCAGTCTGGTAAAAATATTCTAATATTTACATTAATTGCACATACATTCAAATACATATTGTACTATGCAGCATTCAGTTCCAAGTGTTAACTTACAGTAGCACCATGTTTCAAAAAGCAACATTTCCATGAAGAGAATCACATTGGTTGCAGGTGACATTATAGATCATTATAGCACAACATGTGTAAAGTACTATTTCACTTTGAGAGTAATATTACAATATCCACAGCAGCAGAGAAGTCAGAGCACACCAGCCCTGTGTTTAACACATTATCAGAGTCCCACAGTCTTACAGGAATGATAAAGAAGTAGTGTGTTTACTGAAAAATTGATTACAGGTTCATATCTTGATGATGAGCCATGTGAGGTTTCTTGTCTTCTAAGAGCAGTGAAGGTGATCGATCTTAGCCAGAAAATATTATGTGTTTGACTGGACAGAGATTTGTTCATTAAGAAAAAATCCACACCAGAAGTCCATTATGATAAAAAAAGTTTCCATGATGGAAGTTTTTCATTAAAAAGTTCACAAAAAATGCAGTGGATCAACAAATGTGAATTGAAAAGGTAATGAACTGCACTGAGAGAGAAAATGAGAAGACCACACTGATACGACTCTCTCCCATTCCACACTTCAGTATAGCTGGACATTTGCAGAGTTTACTTTGCTGTCCTCGGGTCAGGAGTTCATCAGTTCACATTCCTCACCTCTGTGCATCCTTCACAGTGGATAGTAGAGACAGATCTAACCTACCCATCCTTCCCAAATTTGGCCCCTGAGTAAACAGACAATAACAAATCTTAGTTCTGACTTCGGAACTCCAGGTTTGAGCAGAATATAAACAACATAAAGGCAAAAGAAAGTCAAGTACATAATGAGGACAATGTGTAATTATGGCAGTGGGACGCTCTGCACCACTCTGTACCACTCTGTACTCTGTTAACACACTTTTTTATCAGTAATGAAGGACTCGTTATCACGTTTGCATCTAAAGGAATGTCAGGAGAATTGAAAAGCTGCTCATGCAGCGTGGGACAGCATGAACATACACTGTATGACAGAGGGAAGGGGGGTACTGAGGATTAATGCTGATAACTGGCTGGCTCAATTATATTAAGCAGATGGTGTGTACCAAAAAACTCACATTGATTTGGAGGACGGTTTCTTCACTTTTGGCCTCTTTCGACGATGAAGAGGCCTGAAGCATGTGGAGTGCACACACACAGCACCCCATGCCAGAAAAAACACAAACACATATAACAAAGATAAAAAATGCACAATATAAATGAACTAGATACTCTCTCTCTCTCTCTCTCACACACACACACACACACACACACACACACACACACACACACACACAGTAATGTGCAAAAGTCTTAAATAATTAAAAATATTGTACTGATTACACAAACATATAACTAGATTAAAAAAAAAATTAAAAGTCTGTTAAGCTCACCAAGGTTGGAATTTTTGATCAAAAATACAATAAAAACAGAAATATTGTGAAATATTATTGGGATTTTAAATAACTGTTCTATTTTAATATATTTTAAATTTTAATTTATTTATGTGATGGGAAAGCTGAATTTTCAGCAGCAATTACTCAGTTCTGCCGTGTCATATGATCCTTCAGAAATCATTCTACGTAATATGGTGATTTGTTGCTCAGGAAACATTTCTTAATATTATCAATGCTGAAAACAGTTGAGCTGCTTAATATTTATTTTTAGTGATATTTTACTGAATAGAAAGTGCTTTATTTTATTTATGAAACAAAAATCTTTTGTAGCATTATAATTGACTTTACTGTCACTTTTGATCAATTTAATGCTCCCTTGCTGAATACATGAATACTTTCTTTAAAAAAATCTTACATCTTATCCCTTTAGATTGGTTGAATACACACACATATTAATAATCATCTTTTTTAATTAGCCATTAAAAACAGGAATGAAGCCATACCTGTAATCATACAAAGAGTTTCTTTCTTTACCACCTAAAAGACATAATGATGTATCATTGGGTTACAGATTGTATGTTTATAGATATTATGTTGAAATGCAACATCAATGCCAAAACATTCATCACGTGGCATGACTCACCTGTCTCCTGACTGCACTCTTTGTGACCTTTGCAGCTGCGCAGTTTCATGAGCTGCTGGTGCATGTGATTCACTACATCACGATCAACTGTGCTCACGGCATTTATCAGCTGTACACAGAAAATAACAACAGTGGAAAGGATGGGGGTCCCCAAGATTACTTTAACTCATCTTCTTCAATAATCAAAAAAAGAAAAAAGTGAAAAAAAGATTTTATTAATGCTTTTGAAAGGCCTACCTGATAAGGGTCTGTGTTCAGATCAAAATACTCTAGGAAGCCAGTGGCAAACTCACAAAATATGAAGTTGTGTGTCTCATTGATAGTCCTCAGACACCAGTAAGTGTTATTGTTGGCACTGGTGCAAGCACAAAATGGCCCCACTGACAACACAAAAAGATAATATAAGTGAAATTACATCATTATTTAATTAAGCTAATATATTTAATTCAATTTTGTGTGAAATGTGAAAAAAAACTAATGTGAAATGCTATGCTATGCAGTACTTGTCCAGAAGGGGGCGGTCTGCCAGTGCTGGTTGTCATGGGTGAAGCAGGTGAGGCCAGGCATGCTGCAAGTGTCATTATTACGGAGGCGCTTCAAAAGCTTCCTCAGCTTCTTCCTGCGTTTCTGCTCTTTCATCAGCCACTGTTTTTTATCTTTGGATGTCATTTTACTAGATTAAAAGAGCAGATATCTTCAGTATAAACTGTAATGCTCTGTCAACTAAGTTAGATTGGTACAATAATGTTAAGGTGTTAAGGTGTCTTCCTTCAGTTTATGACCAATGATGAATAAAAACCTACTTGACTGAATGCATCCGGCCTGATTTGAGTTTGAACAGTGCCCTATTGTTGAACTGATACCTTTAAAGAAAACATTACATGATTATGTCAATTGTGTGAGATGAAAGCATGAAAAACTTATATGAAGTAAGAGTGGAGGCTTACATGTTTTGGTTGCATTCACACTGTTTTGGTCGAACCTGCTTTAAATGTCCTTTGACCTCTCTGAGGTTCTTTATTTTGGTCTGCAGTGTCTCAATCTATTTGAAGAGCAAAAAGTGGTTCAAAATAAAATCTAAGAATTACTCTACTTTTCACATGGCTGAATGTTTTTATTCAGATCATCTAAGAACAACTTTATAATCTTACCTCATGCTCAATGTGTAGTTTGTGATCTTTCCATGCTTGTAGAGATTTATATAATCCACCATCACACCTGACTGTGTCGTTCATCAGTATTGAGCATCTGCGCAAAAAAGTAATCTCATTCATAGAAACCACAGCTTTCAAACAAATAAGGGTTATTAGACTTTCACTCATTCTCAGTAACCAACTGTCTGAGCTGTACCTGTAGGTGACTTTAAGAGCAGCAGGTGGTGTGAGTGGGTTGAAGTTGTTGTCAGTGGGTCCCATTCCGCTATATTCTACATTTTCCCCATACACTGCCTGCTTTCTCCCTAGAATGAGGCTAGAGTTGAGGTTGAGGGGCTGGTAGCCTTTCTCCAGGTCCAGAGTGTATACATTTGAGTCCAAGTGATAAGGGACAGAGCGAGCCCAACGATTACGTGGCAAACTCTTCTTGGTCTTCAACTCTGTAATTAACGTTGAAATATTGCTTATAGAATTTCTTACTAAAAAAATATTTCTTAAACTGCTATCATACCAATATTATTTTTGCTTATGAAAATAATCAACCACTAGGGGGAGACATTTGCATAGTGTGAAACAATACAATAACTCACTCTTTTTAGTGAGTGCCTTCTTCCTCTTGACAGGTACAGTGGGCTCACAATCACAGTGGTACGATGCGGAACGAGCTCCATTGATCTGTCTCCTGTTGGCAGCCATCAGGCCCAAAGCACGAGGTGCATAAAGACCCGCCATCCCTTTACACTTATAGAGCCTCGGCATGCCAGTGTGATCCTCAATACACTGCCACTTCTGCACAGAGGAGGAGCGGTTAGTTAGAAAGCACTAGACAGATGAACAGCAGGGAAATAATGAAATGAATATGCAGTGGTAACTAAAAGTGAATATTTACCTGCCCTGGTTGCTCACAGGGCGTCTGGTACTCAGCTCTTTGACACAGGTCTCTGACCCGCTGATACTTTGGCAGCGAATTCTGTTCCACCTCTTTGCCATCTGCTAGCTTATGCAGAGGCTTCCTGTAGATCAGAAAGAGATCACATCAGGTTGCCACCCAAAAACAGCAAAGAATTAGATACAGCCCTTATTCAAAACATGCAGATGTGTCCGATGTCAGTGTGCCATCTGGTGCCTCTCTAATGGAGCCGTGTCTAATCAATTTCTGAGGTTAAAAATCTTTTTTGGAGCGATACAGTGTAAGAGTTTGTGATACAGCGTTCAATTAAAAATGCATGGGTTCATCTGGCCTGATCAAATGTACTCACCCCCTCTCTACCAGGAATGAATCCCGCCACACTTTTGCCTTTTTGTAGGAATGAAACCTGGTAAAACTGAAGGAATATGAAGACAAGTTCAATTCAGTTATAAGCTGCTCTGCAGAAGACAAAAGTGCTGTTATTCAGCTAAAGTTGGTTCAGTGTTGATTCAACTCATTTCTATTAAGCTAAATAGCAGATATACAGAAGACAATAGTGTCATTATCCAGCACAATTCAATAAGTACCTGTTGACCGGTCTTTCTTTTTCTAACAGTTTGAGGATGGACTTGCCATCCATGTCCAAGGGGATATCTACTCCGGCCATGTCCAGTAAGGTAGGGGCAAGGTCAATGTTCAGGACTATGTGAGTATTACTGCAGATCACAAAGAACACAAAGAATCAACAATATGTTATTTTAAGCATTTCTCAGTAAAGTTGTGAGCTTAACATCTTTGACTCACATGGCACCTGCATCCACATTAGGTCCTCTCAGGTAGAAGGGGATTCGAATATCAAATTCATAAGGCATTGATTTGCCCTTGACCAACCCAAACTGACCAATGTGATAGCCATGATCAGATATGTAAATGATGTAGGTGTTATCCAGCTCCCCGGTTTCCACCAACATATTGTAAACCTGTGGGGAAAAAATGTTGATCAGATTTTTTAAAGAAGAAAAATATGCATTTATTTGATTATATATATATTGTAAAATAACCAAAATAACTGTTTTTTATATTAATATATTTTAAAACATTATTTATTCCTGTGATAATTTAATGACTCACTCAAAAAGACTAGCTATCAATTCTAGTTCCTGAATAAATCAGTGTTTTTGAACAAATTATTCAGATGACTCACTCATTAAGTCACCTACTAGTGTAACGATGTAAACTGTTGAATTTCCACTACTAATGAAAAATTTGCATTGATAATGGACAGACTGATGGAGTGGTAGAAACATCCCAATAGTGGCAGCACTCTCAGAACACCACACTTCCAATCAACTACAAGAAATGGAACACATTTTTGCATAAAATATGATCATTGTGCTATATTGTGAGGTTAGCATGATCAGACCTTCTCGACACTGTCATCCACTGAAAGCAGGGTCTGCAGCCTCCTTCTCTGCAACATATTGGTGAACTGCATGTGCACAGGCTTCATGGGTCCCGTGTACCGCAGGATCCAGTGCTTGTCTGGATTTGGGGCATGGTTGTAGCTTGGAGTTCTGTGTGGGACATTTTCAGAATTGTTAAAACCTGTTTTCTGTACCACTGGAAGATATTATAAATGTTCTATACACTTTACAATCCATGAATAAAACTTAACATTGCAGCCAAAGGGAATTTGTCATCTTTTGGTTTGTTGTTTGTGAATATTCAATTTGCATAAAGTTGCATTGCATATACCAGCTGCAGCTTTAAGAATGAGTAACTAAAAATGATAATAAAAATGAGTAATAAAATAACGGCAAACTTGTAATTGGGCATGCGTTTAAATAAAATGAGTATGCTAATTTAGAACACCATACAGGAGAAGAAAAACTGCAGAGTAATGAAACACTAATCACAAATCAAACAAAAATAACAGTAGATGCACCAGTCATGGGGTTTATACCTCTAATGGGACCTACGAATGAACACAGATGCAACAAATAAATCATGAGTATAATAATAGCACTATATCTCTCTTGAGCCTACTATATAGCCTAATAAACTCATTTGCCAGAGGCGCTATGGAAACAATACCTCTACACAGAATATATAATCAAACTAGTGTTCCTGCAATAAAGCAAGAGCAAATAAGTCATAAGAGGTGGTTCATTAAAAGTAGCTAGTGTGAAATGAGAATATTGGCTACAGTAGTGAGCATTATTTATTAGGTGGTCATATCTTTATTTGATAAAGTGCTGAAGACTGAAAAATTGATACTGAATGAGATTTATGAGACCACATAAAGCTGTTCATGCAGTCTGAGAATTCTTAGTGCGTGTGTGAGAGAAATAAAGATGAAGAGAAATAGAAAGTCTTACATGTGTTGAGATGCATTGGGGAAGGCGCTGCTGTACTGAGGTGCTGCGTCCTCTGGCCCATGGGGGGCAGCGTGGCTCAGGACCATCATCACAGGCCTGTGTGGGTATATCTTCTTTGACATACGAAAATAGTTGATGCTGTCATTTGTGATTACATCAGTGAGATAATCCTGCAAAAGAAATAACATTAGTCTCTTAAGGTTACAAAGAGTGAATTTATTTAATCAAAAATCCAGTAAAAACAGTAATATTGTGAAATATTATTTCAAGTTTTTATTTTTATACATTTTAAAATGCAATTCCTGTGATGGCCATTACTCCAGTCTTCAGTGTCACATGATCCTTCAGAAATGTCACATCATCATTCTAGTATGTTAATCTGGTGTTCAAGAAATGCTCGTGTTACTAATGTAACCTCAGGTCCCTGAGATAAGGGAAGGAGATTTGCATTGCTGATGCTTATGGGGAAACTCCACTTTACTCTGATACTAAAAACTGATATGTTGACATTTGTGCAGCTGCACGAACCAATTGGCGCTTCAACCCGCCAAAAGGGGTGAAGCCGACCGCTATATAAATTGGCTCTGAGCGCTATTTCGTCAGAATCTTTTCACTGAAGCAACAGTCATAGATTTGCTTGCAGCCTTACAGCACAGCAGTCTACGCAATGCTTGTTCCCTTATCTCGGGGAAATGAGGTTACGTTAGTAACCGGAATGTTTCCTTTTGATTGGTCTATCCCGTTGCGTAGCTGATGCTTATGGGGAACGGATCCAATCGAGCCGTGCTATACGCAAATGCAGAATGAAGCCGCTCTGCGAGCCCAGCACTGGAGCACCTGTACTGTAAACCTGTAAACATGAGCCAATAATGAGACCCAAACCACTTAGGCTGAGGACTACATGATATAACCCACTTCACTTACAATGGGGATTAGGTAGAATTAAGCAGACAAAATTTGTGCCTGCAGGGCAGGGATGTCCAAGTTATAAAACCTGGTGAAGGTAGGCAGGGACAACCAGCCGGCAAATATCACCAATAGAAATCCCACTGGACCAAGCCCAGGAGGAGGCCATTCCTCTGGTGGAGTGGGGCCTCACACCTATAGGACACTGCAAGTCCGTTGAGATGTTAGTCAGGGCCATAGCACTATCACTCCACTATCCAGCGAGTCTCTGCTTCATAACCGTCAGCCCTTTAGTGTGGCATCCGAAGCATACAAAGAGCTGCTTTTTGAGAGCACTCAACATACACTCTAAGAGCCTGAACCAGGCAGAGTGGATTAGGACCCTGCTCATCTTCTGAATTGGGGAGCGTTAGAAGGGTGACGACTTGTGCTCAGAAATAGGGGGGCACCACGTCCTGGTGAGTTCCTCGGGAACCGCTGGCAGGTAATGCTGTTGGCGGGAGAATTTTTGACGGGATCCCTTCAGGTACCACTCATCAAGGAGATCACCGGTGGGCTCTTCTGGAGCCAACCAAGCCAGGCCGAGATCCTCCACAGCCTTGGTTAGGACGCAGATCAGCTCGCTGTCCACACTGGGCCATGTTGCCTGTGTCAGAGGAGGGGTGTTGGGTTCTTCGACGGAACTCACCCACTCTTCTGTATCTGAAGCCATCAATGACACAGAGTCAACCACGAAAGCTTCCTCCTCAGACCCGCCGAAGGAAATAAAGCCACTTTGCAGTCGATGAGGGGCGCTGATCCTCTTGTGTAAAGCAGGGGTTCCCTGCAAGAGCCACACTCGTGTCATGACATTTGCAAAAATGGTGCCGGGAAAATTCCTCCGAAATTTGCTTTAATAGGTCTTTCACTGCCAGGGCTTCTTCTCACGGCAGCAAACAGCAGGCTGAGCTTCTTTCTTCTTCTTTGGCTTCTTGCTTGAAGAATCAGTATGGAGATGTCCTTAGTCAATGAACGCTCAGAGCCGACTTATATAGCGGTCGGCTCCACCCCTTTATTGTGTTGAAGCGTCATTGGTTCGTGAAGCTACATGAACATGCACAAATCATGCTTCAGTATCAGAGTAGACAGGAATTTCCCCATAAGTATCAGCGATGCAACGGGATAGACTGCTCGAAAATAATATTTATTAACATTATCAATGTTGAAAACTTAATATTTTTGTGAAATATTTTTTCCAGGATTCTCTGATGAATAGAAAGTTCAAAAGAGCAGTGTTTAAATATTCCAGGAACATACCCAATATCTAAAATCTCTAATATTGTTCGACAACCAATATGGTACTAATAAATTGTGCAACCCCAAATATGTTGGGTAAATACTGTTAATGAGCTGAACAGATTTGACAGTAGACACTAGGGCTGCACAATTAATCGAATTTCTAATCGCGATTACAATTATGGATGCCACAATTACGTAATCGTTCAAAGCGGCAATTAATCGTTCAAAGTTCACTTATGTTTATTCTGCACACTTAAGATATGTTTTTTTCTTTCTACATGTTATCTTAAGGGTCTTTCCATTGTTTTAGTTTTAGTATAACATTATAATACCATTCATATTTTTTACAACTTTTTTTATATTTTAAAGAAACCAATCCGATGTATATTTGACATTTGAGGCTTATTACTATAGAAATGCACTAAAGGTTTTTCAGTTAGTGTTTTCAGCTTGTTTGTTTTCATATAAAAATATGGCATGCAGTTGCATCAAACAATGGTATAAACATCATTCAATGTAAAATGTGATAATCGTAATTAATAATCGCAATTACAATTTCAAGGGAATAATCGACAATTATGATTTTTTTCATAATCGTGCAGCCCTAGTAGACACACTCTACTGTAGGAAATATATATATATATATTAGTTTCATCATACAATGTTCAGTCGTGCTCTTTGAAAAGAGACAGGAGACAACCTTTGGATAGTTGGTGCCATGCTTTTCTCGGATACCGTTCCGGCACAGTGTGTAGTTGTAGAAACGAGAGTTCTTCACCAGTGCTACCCATTCTTTCCAACCAGGAGGCACATAAGAGCCATTGTACTCATTCAGGTACTTGCCAAAGAAGGCTGTAACAGAAAGCAATTATTTTGAGATCAAAAAATGTCAGGCAGGAATAGTTCACCCAAAAATTTGAATTTGCAGAGTATTTACTCATCCTCAAATCATCCAAGATGTAAGCAAGTTTCTTCATCAGAACATTATAGGAGAAGCTTAGCATTACATCACTTGCTCACCAATGGATCCTCTGTAGTGAATGGGTGCTGTCAGAGTCCAAACATCTGATAAAAACATAGCAATAATCCACAAGTAATCCACTTGACTCAGTTAACGTCCTCAATTCCTCAATTAACGTCTTGTGAAGTGAAAAGCTATGTGTTTGTAATAAACAAATCTATCATTAAGACATTTTTAACTTCAAACTGTTGCTTCTGGCTAAAATGAGTTCTATATCCAAAATACAGCTTTCTCCAGTGAAAATGTCATCTTGTCTGAATCAGGAAAAAAATATGCTCTGATCAAGCAATGTTTACAAGCGAAAACAGTGCAAAACATTTCTCGGCAAATAGGTTTTTTTTCACTGGGTGGCTTGATGGCTTGATTGATTTGTTTCTTACAAACATGCACCCTTTTGTTTGACAAGACATTATTCGATGGAGTAGAGTTATGTGGATTACTTTTGTATTATTGTGATATTTTTAATCAGCTTTTATTCTGATGGCACCCATTCACTACAGGTGATCCACTGCTGAGCAAGTGATGTAATGTTAAAGTTCTCCACATATGCTCTGATGTAGAAACAGACTCATCTGCATCTTGGATGGCCTGAGAGTGAGTAAAATTCCAGCAAATGTTAATTTTTGGATGAACTATTCCAAACTGAAAGCAGTTTGTGAACATAGCTCAGTGTTGTAAAAATACTGCACACAAATACATGCTGTCTACTAACCTGTCCTGTAGCCTGAATTGTTGAGGTGGACAGCAAAAGTGTGCGGTTCATGATGAGCCTGCCAGGATGGTGATGAGCAGTTCTCGTTGTTGGTGTAGGTATGGTGGTTGTGCACATATTTCCCAGTCAGGATGGAAGATCGAGAAGGGCAGCACATTGGAGTGGTGGCAAACGCATTGGAGAAGTGAGTGCCGCCCTGCATCATTATGCGCTTTGTTTTGTTCATGGCCTGCATTGAGCCTTTAGGGAAAAACGGGGAATATATGTAGATTCGAAAAAGAGGGAGACAGAGAAAAAGAGATCCAGAATGTTTTATGTAACAGATGCTTGACCATAAATTTCCTCCCTAAAAGGGTTTGAATGAAAAGCCTGAACAAAGACCAGCAGCAAGGCCATTATGGTGGCACTTCAGTGATTAAAGTGCCAAAAAACGAGTAGAAAAACAGCATGTTTGGCACAGTGGACCTCTGTAGTTGGCTGATGCTACTGGACTGAGTGTGTAAGATGCCCTTATGCTAAGAAAATAATAAAATCATATGATAATGAATTGTGAATCATACTCTGTATAAACTCATACATGATGTCACAGTATGCACATACTCACAAGCAACACAAAAACATACCCACATACACAGAGAAACACACAAATGGGCAACGCACCGAGTTCAATGTCCTGGTCATCAGTAAGAATGAGAATGATGTTTGGACGAACATTTCGGCGATCCCTCTGAAGACGAGACCTCAGTCTCTGGCCAGAGTTGTACATGGTTCCATCCGAGGGGCAGAGGAATGTCAGGATGAAGACAAAGAGAAGGGTGGCCAGTCTCCACCCAGCTGCCATGACTTTAACCTGTCTTCCACCTCCCACAATTGTTAGAAAGATCACAGTTTCTTCTCAACCTGGAGAACAAAATAAGTGTAAGTGGATTTTTTACAGGGACCATATCAAACATTTTTTATTTAAAATTCCGCCCCCGTGATGTCCATTTAATATTGTATAATATTGTATAAACATAGCTTGGCTTCACAATAAATGGTCTATATGGGCCCATATTCATGAAAATTCTTAGTGCAAAGAGTTGCTCCAAGTGACAAAATTCTATATACAGTATATATATATATATATATATATATATATATATATATATATATATATATATATATATATATATATACACATATATATATACACATATATATATATAAAGATAGACAGATAGATAGATAGATAGATAGATAGATAGACAGACAGACAGATAGATAGATAGACAGATAGACAGATAGATAGATAGATAGATAGATTGATAGATAGATAGATAGATAGATAGATAGATAGATAGATAGACAGATAGATAGAAGATTCATAGTTAGAAGTTTTTAGCTAAATTAGGAGCTCTCTGAGAGGATTCTTAGAAGCTTTAAGAATACAGGCCCAGATAGCATTAACTCAAACTGAAATTTACTGACAGTGGCACATACACACACACACTCCTTCTCAAATGACCCTCCACTTCTACTCCTTTGGGGGTTTGGTCACCACTGGCAGAGTAACTGAGGAGCTTGTCCATATAAATGATCTTATTTATAATCCTTAGCATTAATTAATCATTAATGATGCATAGAGACCGACTCATTCCCGAAGTGTAACGATCGGCTCGGTTGAACACATGGTGTGGATGCTAATAACAGCAGGCTATGGGCCAAAAAGAGTCAGAGAGAGGGTGAATGATACAAGCCAAAGGTTAGAAGAGGAAAGGGTCATTATTAGAGAAGACAGTTGGGTGTTAATGGATTGGAAAAGGGAGGGTATGTGGTACAAATTAGTCATGGAAATGTGTAGATGTATGCTGACCTCACAGCCAGAGCTGGGGGAGTTTTTAATGCATAAGAAAATGCTTAAGGGACTATAATTAAGAATATGGATTTGCTTCAGGATTTTACACTGGACTCTTTATCGTACCAAAGCAAAGAAAAAAGCTCAAAATTTAAAATATGCACAATTATTAACATGATAAAAGCTGGAAAAAAAAATACAATTGTTACAAATTTTATTTACACTTGGCTAAATGCATGAAAGTGACAGAATGATTGTCATTAATAATACATTAATGTTCATCACATGGCCTTTGACATTACAAATAAACACATAGGATGCATTTTTCTTGCACTTTTAAAGTTAATCTATTTACTTCACTATCCAATGAATAATTATGTTTAATTGCATTTTATTATGTACATGTTGCACTGTGTTTTCCCAAATGTCCATCAGAACAGAACAATTGATAACAATTCTGTGCAATTACAGAATATGACAAATTAAAGGTGGAATTGCTGCCATATTCATGATCTGTTACAAACACCTCAATTATGACCAGCGTTTGTGATTCACTGAAGCCAAAGAGAAACATTTTTCACTGTGAAAGCAGCACTACACATATAACAAGATGTAAACTGCAGTCAATTTGCCAAATCAGCACAAGTGCAAAACACCTCTAACATGCCAGAATTACTGGATAAAACCCACAGCAATTGTTCTTTGTCCTCTGAGGAGGTCAACCAACAAGTCTGATAACTAATAATCAAATACAATACAAGGATTTTGTAGCTTCTTTACAAAGAATTAACAAACCCTTCACCAACTGTGATGAGTTACATTCAGAAGGAAACATGAGCTAAGATAGGAATTATAGTTTGTTTTGGAGACCACAGGAAACCCATCTCCCACACCATCAACATCTGAAACACAAATCCAAAGGGAAGCATCCCTCTCATGAAGCTCCATGCTAGCTTATTTTCTTCAAGTTCAGAACACACAGGCTGCAACAGCAGAAATACTGTATGAACACCTCAGGGATTTCCAGAGGTTAAAATTATTCCCATCCTTCTCAGTCTCATAATCTTACCTCAGAGCGGTCAAGGCCAGGCGTGCTGTAGATCCAGGCACCCTGCAGTCTTCAGGGCAAAGGTGACCACACAAAGTTCACCCTCCAATCTAGAAGCCAAAACTTTCTGCAAGAGATGCCTTGAGGGTCTCCCACTGCTCATCCCTGGACCTACACATCTAAACAAGTTCTCCAAGGGGATTTTTAATCTTATCATATATCTGACAGCTTTTAGTCCCGCATCTATGCTCTTCTTGTCACTCTTTCTCTTTCCATTTCTCCCACCATCTCCTCTCATACCCTCACAAACACTCGTACAGCTGCATTCAGTCCATTAATTCCCGTTCTCTTCTCCGTCATTGTTCTCTCTTAGGGGAATGGATGAGGTCTGACCTTGGGGGTCTCCTGTTTTAAATTCTCTTGGCTGCTCTGTTCACCCCAGGCCCCCTCCTCTCCTCCTTCTCCCTCTCGAGGACTCATTGCTGGCAATTGATAAAAACAACAGCTTGAGAAAAGAGTTAAATCTTAAATAGCTCTAGCTGGACAAACAAGAGATGCTTTCATCCTTAAAAGGAATGCTAACATTGTTAATTACTGATTGCTACAGATTCTTTAAACACTTGCTTGGTGATGGGAGAGATATGTTTCAAGCAATCTCGTGTGATTTTAGAGGCTCTTCATTACCGCCACACCAGTGAGAATAATTTATGACCAGGGGCTTGAGGTAAAATGGTGCCAGTATCAGATGTTCTGTATCTGATGTACCGTTCTGCATGCCAGCTTGTCCTTTAGCACAAAGCTCCTCTTATTGCTGCTGTCAGCATTTTGCTCAGCTTGCATTGTAAATTGGGATGACATGATATGGCAAACCTAGGGATATAATGAATGCCGAAAAAAAACAAAAACAATTTGGACCTCAGAAAACCAATTTTAAACTTCATATCAAACTTCATTCAAATGTAGGGGAAAATATGCAATAACATTTCTTAGTTTTGAGAGTACATTTTTTAAAATTATTATTCAAAAATATTGCCTTGAAAATGTTCCACAGAGGACTGAAAGAAATATACATATATACATATATATATATATACTTATTACAAAATATATTCTTGAAAAACTAAACTATTTTTTCTTACCTCATGTTTCTTATTTAAACATAAATCTAGCAAAAGTGTATAAGGTTTATTCTTAAAACAAGTAAAACTATTTTAAATGGCATAAAAATATTTTATAGATTATATTTTTGCTGGTAATAAATATAAAGATTAATATTAACATTTATATTTACATTTATAGTTTTTTAGTTTTTTTTTTTTTTTTTTTTTTTTTGCAGTGTTGCTTACATTACATATAATTCTGTACAATTGTCTATAGAACATTTTCAATACACTTTTTCTTTTGATTTGATATGACTTTTTTAGTGTAAGCTTTTACAAACAGACTGGTTTCTATAACAAATGTCAAACAAAAGTAGACCCAAGAAAAGTATCTCTGTAGGAATGCAAGCACTACTGATAGACTCATTGACAAATAAACATATCTTTTTTACAGAAGGTCTTGAACACAGAAACAGCAAAGAGCCATTGGACATAGGTGAAATGGGGTGCACTTGACCCGACTTTCATGCCCTGGGCCTCTCAAGTACCGGCATCAATCTACTTCCTGCCCTCATAACTATGCTGGCATGGCTTGGGGAATGTGCGTCCACCCTCCGATTCAGTATGCAAACTTTATAAAGTCTCCTTAAATTTGCCAACAGCAGTTGGCATTCAGATGCAAATGTTCTGACAAGCCTCTTTCATGGAGAAGACCTTTATCTGCCAGCTAGTTTAAAGTCAGGTGGGGGATATGTGGATTCTCCAGTTGAATACTGTACATCAGGCCCTTCTGAGGTAGAATGCGACCAAATGGACTTGTGTCAGATTTGGTCAACATCAGTATCCATCATTCCCTACTTGTTCTCTCCTGTAACATATAGGCCGTGGCACCTAAAACAATTAATTTGTGAGTTTTAATGATGCTGTGAGCAGTTGCAGAGGGGCATTTTCATTAGGCAAATATTGAACATACAGTTATTATAAGTAAATAGTGTTTTCTGCCTTGATAAGCAGTATGATAAACAGCTGAAAAGCTGCATGTCAGCACTGTGTGTACACAAAAGGCTTCTATCTAAAATAATTAGATGTGACAGTGAACACCTCAAGTCCTGTAATCTTCATTGACATATAACCCTCTGAGACACATCACACGACTTTGCTGACAAGAGCAAATGAGAGAGCAACTGAGCAAATGAGAAACAATAAAGCATTGCTTTACACGTTACTGACTGAAAATGGCTAAAGTACTTAATATTACCTAATAGTTACAATTATAATACCTAACAGGTAAAGAACCTAAAATTACCTAATATTCCAGGTTTAAATTAAGCTTGACCAAAAAAAATTTTTTTTTACTTTTCTTAAAAAATAAAGCAACAAAATGTGAACAATGTAGAAGTTAACATGATTTTGGTATGGAAAGTGTTTACTAATGTTTCTGCTCCAAAAATTGGCCCAAATTTGGTGGTAATCAACATTATGCCACAAATGCTGTCATTCGCATTTTGAATCCAGAATATTAATTTAATAGATGTTCTGTATAATCACATAAAATATTTAAAAATGTATTATTTTAATCCAGCTTCTTCCAGCTAGTTGAGCTTCTTTGAACTGATATCTGAATGAGTTTATAATGAGCCTTTTTTGTTTCAGCTTCAAACAACAGCAAAGAAAGTTCAGAGTAACAGTTAATGGTCATAATCATCTGCTTGTTATCGTACTGATGGGCTAATAATGCACAGACGAAAAGCCATGTTTTAGTGCTTCCTCTGAAGACTAATGACATCAACACAATTTTCAAACGAGAACAAAGGGAGGCAAAAGAAGCAAGACAGCAAATACGTCAAAGAATGAAATGTGTGCACTGTTGCTATAATCACAGTCAACTAGACAGGAACCACTACTAATTGCAGCGTCTCACTGGTGACTGATTAACAAATTAAATGTGTGGTACTCCTGCCACCAGGAGCAGAGGAATCCAGTTCCCGCCCTCCGTATCCGTCGGCAACCATATGGCATTCACTAGGAAAGCGTGGTGGTCCTGAGCCCTGTGGCCAATGGGGGATATTTGTGTTTAAGGCCACTTTACCGCCCTCCATCTGTTCTGTGACAGAGGGGACACATACAGTGGGGTCCAAAAGTTTGAGATCGAAGATGGAAACCTGGGATTCAAAACCTATTTTAGGCCTAAAAGCATGGGGAATGTTAAAACAACGAAACTTTGAAGCTCATAGAGCTTGAGTTAAAGCAAAATGGGGCCAAACTCCCCAAAAAGTCAAATTAATGGAAAATTTTCAAATGCAAATTAATATGCAGATAAAATAACTTATTATGACAATACTGAAATAATAGCAAATGCAAAAGAGAATTATATTCACTAGTTGCCTCAGAATGTTTTGGCCCAGTTGTACAAAATATCAGCAGTGCTGTGATTGTGCCTCTGAGGGTTTCCTGTGGACCCCGTATATCTGGGTCTTAACAAGCAACTAGAAGAGAAAATAGTTTCTGGTAAATGTTTCAACTGCAACAAAGTGTTTGTCCACTGCTTACCGCCAGGAAACTCTTTTAAGATTACTTCTGGGAGCACTGGCCCCACTCATCCTATTCTGACAAAAGTAAGAATGAGAAAGAAAGATGGAAATAAAACAAGAGGGGTGAATGACTACTGGTTACTTGATTTACATATTCTAATGCAGACAGAGAAGTGGTACCTCAAATCCTTAAGGGTAGAGAAAGTGAGAGCAGGACCAGGCTGCTCATCAAAATATGCATCACATTAAAACCACAAGCACGGATTTATACATGATAAAACCCCGGAATAGAATTTCCAAGGGCATTACATTTATTTTTATGTTTTCACCAATGTAACATCTACTGTGTGTCTGTAGTGAAATATTTGTTTGTTTGTGTCCAACAATTCGTATCAGTTTTCCATACAATCTGCTTTCTGCCATGCTACAGGATATTAGTTCACATCATTCATTTTCTTTTAATTACTTCCAATTTTTCTTGTCTCCTCTAAATGACTTGGGGGAGAGGGGAAGGGTAATGGCCCTGACTTAATGATGATTACAGACAATATTGGTTTCTTATTTCAGTAAGCTGGCTCAGTGGTGAATACAAAGAAATACATGAATCTTCACAGTCACACAGCAAATGAGTGAGTGACCCAACCAGAAACAACAAGCATCCCTTCACCAAAAATCAACGTTATAGATCATTAATAAAAACTGCTGCAAAAATTAGTGGTCAAAATTATTTAATTAACATTTAAATTGTTTTAATAGAAGAATGGAGTCCAATGAGGAAATGCATGCATAGAAATAACATAAAAATTTGAATGGCACTGATGATGATGTGAATCAAAAACATTTTGTATTTGCACTGCTCATTTACACTTTATTGGTCTCTAAATAAAGCATTTTTGTAATAAATTTTTCTAGGATTAAGTGTGTGAGCTTCTCCTCTTGTTGGACTTGGTTATAATTTTTATGTAATTTTAAAGTATTTTTCATTTAAAATACTTTAATGATCTCTTCTGGAAGCATTAGCAATAATTCACATGGGCTTCCCACTGCCACTGTGGGCCACTGTGGCCACTTCATTGGAGATTGTCCCTGGGGCTGTGAGGCTGGTTGATATTTTCCTTTTCTGACTTTCCTCATCCAAATGCTCTTCTACTTCTCCCTTCCTTTTCTTTGTGCTTAGATTAGCAGGCATAGTGATAGCCCCTCCAAAATCTATACATGTTACAGGCCTCATTGCCAAAAACACACAAGGGCTTTAAGAACAGCAGGAATGGATGGGAACTTGAAAAGAGGAATTAGACAAGGTCCGATGCCTAGCACACTGACCTGAGTCTTCATATATAAGAACTCTCAGATACTCAGATATGGCTTTGATTGTCTATACAGGAAAAGAAACAGTTAAGTAGCCATTTTTTGTGCAGTGCTGAGTTCTGTTGTGCTCGTAACTTCTTTCTAGCAAAGACATTAAAAAAAGTTTCATTGTGTGGTCACGTTCGCTGTTTTTTTTTTTTTTTTTTTTTTTGGAACTTTGTGAAATCGTGATGAATGAGTGACTGTTTTTAATAAATTGAGAGAGCACTCTTTGCATGCTTTATACGATAATATATTCAGAATTTAAATAAAACTTGTGTTTTTCATGCTTGACAAGCGGCCACGTACGACAAAGACAAAACTATTACACTATATAGAAAAAGATAATAATTTCAGAAGCACAGATGTGATTCTGCAACCGAGCCTGGTCCAAACGCACTTTACGCAGGATTTAGGTAAGGAAACGGTTATTATTTGCATTGGCAGTATTCCTGTTGCTCAAACAGTATATCAACAGAGCATGGCACTAGAAATATCAAGTTCATTGAATTTTCAGGGAATCTCACTGAAGGGATAATATGTATACCTTTAATGCAATGTTAAATAAAAAAAAACCTTCTGCCAGTGAATGAAAATGGAACCAGGTTGGAAAAAAATATGCAGTTTGCCAAGGTAGTATTACACAGTTCCCACATACTGTATATACATTTTGCTAATACAGTACCTAATCATTACATGGTGGTATCCGGTTACAATAGCCACTTTTCCCCTCCATTTGGTAACTGGCCATTTATGTGGCATCACTTAAGCCCATTTCGTTAATGACACTGTCACTGGGGCCAATGTATGCATCTTTTACCCTGTGGCAATACTGAACCCTCTCAACTCCCCCTTTGATGATCGTAATCTGTGATCCATAAAAAAGACTATTACCATTCCCACAATTTCCACTGCTTTTCCCCTCCATTTACTTCCTTGCCGTTTTCAATGGTTGTTACATTCACAAATAGACCAGCGCAGGTGGTTACCACTACTAATTGAGAGGTTTGCATAGAATCTGCTTGAGAGAGGAAAGGGCTACACAAAGCTAAAAGTACTTGATGAGAGACTGAGTCTGACCCAACCGCTATAAAACTGGCCATAATTGTAATAGTGAATGACTCTACAGACACACAGTCATGGCTTCGACATTAGGTTGAATGGACAGCAATGCAGGGCTTACAGCCCATTCATTTAATGACCCTGAACGCTCATGAGCTGATATGTTCTGCAGTCCTGTTTCCAACACGGATGATACCATAAATAAAGCAGGCTTAATTAAAAGAGGAGTAGTGATATAAAAGATTTTGTTTTTTAATAAAAGAAAGGTAAGGGGAATTATTCACTTCTATCAACAGCACACATCCCCCTGTTGCTAATCTCTATCTAAACCTATTAAAGTAATTAGCAAAGCAGCGGGAGAGTTGTTCAATTTGATAACTCTCAAAGGAAGAGGGTAATTATCAGAGTTTACGCAATTTTGCCAGAGGAGAGAGAGACAGTTAGACTGTTCCTCTGATGGAGTGTGGTGAGACAAAGCACATATGATTTCCCACTGACCTGCCAGGCTATACCCACTCATACAAACAGGAGGTTTTTCAGTCATCCCCATACACACTGGGATGCATGTGGTGTACCTTTGTGTGTGGGATGTCTGTTGGCACAATCTACGTAGCTTCATTGGGGTGCATGCCTTTTTTAAAAAGCAGGCACATCGCCCAATGTTGACAAAGCTGGGTATCTCCTGCTGTCTGCTTGTTTTGTGTGCACAGAGTGGAAAGAATCAATTATCCCAGCACACAGCTCACTGTTTTAATATCTGACTCCTAATTAGATTGCAGGGGGATCTCCCTGGTGTGTGTAGATCAGGGTTTTTAATATATACACTTACATTCAAAAGTTTGGGTCAGTAAGATTTTTTAAAGAAATTTATACATTTTTGTACGTTTTGACTGATGCTCGACTATTACAAGCTTTAAAACATAAAATTGCTATGTATTTACAAATCTTTTATATCATTATGATATTTGTGTAAATGCATTTTTTAAATCATTTTATTGATAAGCCATTTCGATTTTTAGACCCCTTAACTTTACCCCAAACCTAAACCTTTATATCGAGTATAAAAATATAAAAAACATTGACCGAAATATGCAGGGATATTTTTTTTAAATGTTAGTGAAAAGAATAAAAATAAAAAACTTTTAGATATCAATCCGCATATGTGATGGACATTGGTTATGATAATCTTTGGTATTTACTTTGAGGGCATCTTGAGTAAAACTGCTTCATATTTATATGAACCGGAAGCAGCGAGACAAGGTTAACAGAATATGGAAGTCTGTTGTGAAAAAAAACATATTATCCTGATCCACTGCATGTCGCAATCTGTGATGAAGCAAGTGAGAGACAATGAGTGTTCGATTTAGGGTTTTAGGGTTAGGGTTAGCTGCTGTTTCACTGTGTCTTAATGAAGAGTTCTTCCCTTTCTTCCAGGTGGCAGTGCCTGTTTTATCTTGCTGCTCTGAAGTCAAATTCAAAAAAGAGCCTGAAAGGGGATGAGAGGTGATGTATACACACTTTCTTTTGAAGATCATGCCTCAAACAGAATAACTGAATATATATCTGCTTCCTGTAATATCACCGAGCATATTCCCTTATAGTACACAAACTGTAATCCAAGCCTGCAATCCAAATCTGCTGATGGACAGTTATATGTTGATTCTTACAATTGATTAACATTGTGCTAAACCTCTAGGGTGTGATCTGTCAACGCTCCACCTCAAGTTCAACACTACAGATGCTGATACAGCATTAGTCTTTGGTTTGGTCTTGATTATGTCCAGAGGCCAGGTCTCTCATGAAAGCTGCATTACTTCACACACTCTTGAAGACATGAGATCACAGGATGCTGAGCTACTGATCTTCCCTGTCTCCCAGTGAGGACTCAAAATGAGGTGATGGGCAGAGATGCTCTGAACGTGGATTCTTATGAGGACTGTGTATCAGTGCACATCTAACTGTGTAATGGGCTGTTTGTTCGACGCGCTGCAAGATACTTGCCAAGATAAAAACTAATAGGCCCCATTCTATTTCTGCTCTGGGGCTGTGCAGAAACCAGGCAACAATCCAGTCCCAAATCAGGCTTAACCAAGTTGCCACCCACAACCAATTATAGTGAAAGTAACTCTATGGAGACAAGCATACAGGAGGATGCAAGTCTAAATATTAAGCACTTTCTAACACAAGTACATATAGGACACTATTTGCTGAGTTAAACTAGAATGTTGTCTGCTATATTTCAGAGTAGTTAGATTAATAACTGATTGCAATACAATTAATAACATAAGCTTTATATCAAATTTACGTTCCCGAACTATTGAGCCGCTGATTGAACTTTAAACTTAAATGTTTTAACATCTGTGTCTGGGACAGACTATTACTTTGATAAAAAAAAATAAATAAATAAAATAAAACACCCATAACCATGTCAGGTGTTATCTAAGTCATCCAGTATGGATCATTTCACAGATGCCATTTACCATGATTCATACTTAAGAGCTGACACTCGCAGTCATCACTCCACCTTCACACATCTGCTGTGATGACATCATGATAAATCCAATCCTTCTACATAACAATAAAATCAATAAAAGAACTATAATGATTTAGAATAAATGTTTATTTTGCATTTTTATATTTAAATGTTCTAAATATTTAAATATAATAATATTTTAAGATAACCCATGCCTTAAAAAAAATATTGTGTATATTAGCAGTGAAACACAAATATCATTATTAGATATAAAATCTGGAGAAAGGACAAAAATAAGTTTAATATATTAATGTCACAAATATGCACTGCACATCACCGACTCATTAGTTCTAATTTATGAGAGATACTGTGTAGCATATATGCATTGGGAGCTTTATCAGTGCTTTCAGATCAGTTTTGGTGCAGACTATTCTGAATGAAGTCAAAGTTAAACTAAATGGTTGTACTACAGTTATAGTGTGATTAAATTTAATAAGATTACATTTTGTATTACAATATTGTAAGATAACTGTGAAAGTAAAGCAAGTAAAAATACATTCACACTTTAAATTCACAGTGCACACTAAGTGATGTAAAATGACCTTTAGTCCATGTTCCACATTTTTGTGTTTTGTGAAAAACAAACATCAAATTTTATCCCCAAGTGTTCATCTAAATTTACAGCTACCACAGGCTATTGTGATTTGATTCTACTAGAGAAGAAGAAGAAGAAGAAAAAAAAAAAAAACTACTGGAAAGAGACAGATAAACCTGCCATCTAAACTAATTGTCCTCATTCAAACATTCAAGTTAAGTTTCAGGCCAGAAAAACTCCGGTGCATGTAAGAGTAGCCAGCTAATCTGCTTTCTTTAGTGAGTTGGGAAAATCCAATTTCAGAAATCTATAATTCCATAAAAGTTAGCTAATAAGCAGCCATAAAGCCTGCTGAGTTCCTGAGGGAGTAAGAGATAGATACGGTGTGTGAGAGAAAGCCAGAGAGAGTAATGGGTAGATGTGAGCTGAAGTCTGAGCGAGACTCTATAAAACTCAGTTGGGAGAACCCTGAGGGAGAGTGATTGAGGAGAACATCATGAATAAAGAAAATAAATGCTATTGTAAAAATGGGCAAAAAGACACATCTTTACATGAAGAGTATGAAAAATGTTTAAAAAAACAGTACTCGACAAATATCCATAGCATCACTAACTCTCTATGTTCTTATACAGATTCTCTGTATGCCCATAAGTACTTCAGATCACTTTAAGGTCACTGTAATCTCCTTTCTTGTGCAGTTCACCGTAAGTCCCAGTGAATGTCACAAATATCTCCCAGGGTACTTTATCAAACCTCTGCATCTCATCCCGAATGCTGGAGCCCCCTATTGAACCTTCCCAAGTACTTCCACATCACACCGCTGCTATTTTCCCTCCACTGCTTTCTTATTCCATCTAAAACCAAGTTCAAAACACCTAAAGATAGTGGACATCCTACATCCAGTCCATATTGAAACAAGGACCTCATAAAAGAAAGGAAAAAAGAAAGAAAGATCTTTTTAGCATACATTGTAAAAAATTATTTTTCACATTTATATAAAAAAAAAGATTATTGGTTTTACAATAAAATACTTTTTCAGTTTTTCTACTTCAAAATTTAATGTTTAATTGAACGTTTTACTTGACATTTCTTTGTAATTGTGAAATTTACTAGCAATTTCTGAGTGAAAACTGTTTCAAAGTAGACCCTACATCATTTTTGTGTAGGTGTACTAGCTTGTTGATCACAATGGTCTTATTTGTGATGATACTTGACTTTAAGAGCATTTCAGGATAATAGTTTGGATAGTTTGTTTGTCCATAAATTGAAAGTCAGTGGGGTCCAATGTTCTTTTGAACCCGAGTGACTTCAATTGCATGGACAAAAACAACTGGAACATTCTTCACAACATCTTTTGTTATCTGAAGAAAAAGAAATTCATACAGATTTTAATCGACTTCTCATTTTGGGGTAAAAAACTCTCTCTTTCAATGTAAATCTACAAGGGTGCCTGAACCCTAAACTCCTATGTTCATTTACAATATACTTATTTCATCTGAGCACCAATGAGCCAGTTCCTGTTGTTGTGACAGATGTTTATGTTATATAAGACGAGAAATGGATTCTAGTCCTGAATGTTCATGACTGATGGGAGAGGTCTACAGTGGGAGGAGTCTGAGTGATGACTAATGAGACAGGTATTCCTATAGCAATGCCATATTGTCATTCAGAAAGCAATTGAAAACATTCATAAGTTATCTGATTAGTGAGGTATACACATTCTATTTTGACTGAAAAAAGAAAGAAAGAAAAAAAAAACCTTTTGATTACAAATTCTGATTCTGATCTAAGATTGATGCTCTCCATATCCTTGGCTGGATGTAATTACAGATCCTGGCTGGACACCTGCCGTATCTTGGCACAGCTCTGTAATAATGCATTCACTTCACTCTCTGCCTCAGAGGGCACCGCCAGAGGTGCTGTACTCCAAATCACTCATCAAAGACTTCCAGTCAGCATTAACATTTAAGACGTTGAGCACCAGGCTCAAATTATACTTTAGATTCATATCAGGCTTTGTTTTGCTCTCAGCAGCTCATGAAAATGAGATTTTGTGTCTCACATAGACATGGGCTGATTCGGATTTGGCTAGTGTCCAGACTCTTTGATAAAAAAATTACTCGGATGTTTTGGGGTGCGGTGGATGGTTTTTATGAGAGATGATAAGAGGACAATTTTTTTTCTTTCTTTTTTTTTTTTTTACACATCCCATCTAATCTTGTTACATTTTTGGGATAATATACAAGTAGATAAATAATATGTGCATAGCATTGTTCACTGCTTACCATTATTTTATTTAAATCTTCCACTTATTGATCTACTGAGTTCATTTGACCACAACATCCAACTCAGTTCTCAAACTCAGTTTGCGGTTAAGTATTAAATCTTGTACTTACACTATGTTAAAAAGTGCCAATAAAACGTCTCATCAATTTGATGATTTAAACTTGAGAAAAGTCAATGATTTCTACTGAACTGTATCAGTTTTCAAATCTATTTAAATCTGTTGATTACAAGCTCAAACTTTGCTAACACACTCATGAGAGCTGATGGCGAAATCATAGGATATTGTGTTATACTTGGATCATATGCAAACATTACTTTAAAAGGTTTTTCCAATCACAATACAATCATGGTTAGATTAGGGATTTGGCTAAGTGTGGGCCTTCATGGTCAGGTTTAAGTTTAAAATGGACAAAAATGGTGAAATAGTGGAAGCAATTGTCACAAATGAGAACCATATTGAGGTTGGGACGGACATATGCAAATGAATCCTAAATAGCTCCCACTCAGGACTTGGAAAATTAAGATCAAATTCCTTTTTTTGTGCTGTCAGACAGAGGTCCCCAATGAGAAGTTTCACTCAGCTCTAAAGTTACAGCTGATCTACTTTTAAGAAATCTTTTTAAAAAAATGAAAGAATATGCATTGGATGCATTGTGTAAGGGGTCCAAAATGATTCTAAATCTAAGATTCTAGAATTTATTTTTATTACTGCACTATTTCTAGGTCACTAATCAAAGAAGCAAATATGTGACACTGACCATGTGATCTCATTTGCACGGGTCTGATGCACAAACGTCATAGGACCCGGTCCACAGTTCTGGTTCAGACAGCAGAAGAGGAAAAGGAGGCCAGTTGTTATGGGGCTGAGCAGAGACAGAGTGCACATTAAATAATGAATAACTAAGGCACAGATCTTTCAGCCCCCATCACCTTTGTCATTAACTCATAACCTCACACAGCAAACACAAGCGGATGCTCACTGAGGCATATTTTTCCCAGCAAATCCCTAGCACTCCAAACATCACTTGTTTCCAGAGACCTGCTTGACCCAGAGAGCAGTTCTTCACCATCAAAAATGCAATGTGAGTCATGTAGCATTTTAAAGGGGTGACGACAGACTCGTGTTAAAGTCCTTAAAAGGGCCAAAATCACACTCAAACCTCGTAAGCACCAGTTCAGTCAGACTGCAGGTATGAGGGACAAATGTTTGAAATACGAAAAACCAAGAACTATAGAGACACTAACATGAAAAGTCTGAGAAGATTAGAGGAAACAAACCTGAAAAGGTTTAATATAAATGCAAAGAAATCCAAGAATCACAACAGGCAACTATCTGAATCTCTCAATGGCAATGATTTTAAGACATCAATTTAGGCATTTTATTAGCATTCAAGAAAAATGAATACAAAATATAATTTAATTAATTTCAGATATACATTGAATTGCATATTTTTGCTTATTACAATCTACTTTTACAATGTAGGAACATACTGTACATTCATTACTGTTGTCAGTCTGACAGAGGTGGTGGTACAAAGCAATAATTAGGGACAAAGGCACGTACCTCACTGATGCCCACCTCTGAATCCTTCCTGAAGAAAAGCACAACTACAGCAGGTGTTAAAGACAGGGATACGATGATCCGTCACCTGTTCAGTCTTCGACAGACCACCTCTGACTGGACTCCCCCTCTGCCAGCCGTATGAGTGGGCTCTCTCATAGCCGGTCCCCTGATATAGACACATGGAGAGGTGAAAGGAAGGAGGCGTGGTTCCATAGCAGATAAATAAAAGAGGGCGGGGGGGAAAGAAGTCCCTCAATCTACAATTCAATATCATCCACTCCCCTCTCTTGTTGTCTCTCTTTCCCTCTCTCACACAGTTCCTCTTCCCCTCATGCATATTAACATGTCCCTGTTTCCCCTTATTCTCCCACACACATGGGGGAAACTCTATCACTCTCTCTATTTCTCTTTTGCTCTCCTCAAACTCCTTTTTTCCACTCTTTCTGGGCTCTGTGAGCTGGTATTCATCTGGCAGCAGTGTGACTGAATCAGGGCAGCTCTGGCCATCTGTTGGAGCCTCGGAGTTTCACCTATTCACATGGGTTCTAAAGCTGCGGGTCTGGCAGCGACGAGAGAAAAGAAGGGGTGGGGATAAGGGATCAATCTTAGAGCAGGAGGGCAGGGGACTGGATTGCCGGGTAGAGAGACAGTATTTATTGGGCTGGCAACTATCAGAAGCACTGGAGAGCAGAGAGCTGTTAACAGGGGCACAAACAAACTGCAAAGTGCTCCATGAAACAACAGCCCCCAAAAAAAAAAAGAAAAAGTGCCACACAATTAGATGCATACAGATGAACTTAGAGAGATAAAAAAAAAAAAAATAATTATTTCAATACATAAATGACATGTAAATGTATTTAAATAAATAAATATTTCAGCTGAATTCAAATGAAACTTTTCATCCAAAGTGGCTTTTATTAATACAGGAGTCAACAATCTGCAGTATTGCAGAGTTAAAATCAAGTAGAATAGTGTACATATAGTGCTTACAGAAGAGGTGTGGCTTCAGTGGAAGGGGCGTGGCTTCAATAATTAAGTAAGAATTAAATTATATTGCAAACATTTTGTTTTCTATATATATTTCATATATTAATATATATTCAATATATTATATTCATTAACAGTACCATTGTGTGACTTATTGAGGACATATGTTCTCTTACTTTTCTAATTTCACAAATTTTCACATCTTGGATAAACGATTGAAAAAATCTTGTGAAATTGTAATGAAGGGGCTGTTATGTGTGAGACTTTCGACTTGAACCATAAGTAACCACTTAGCAACAGTGTGCAACCGTGCCTTTTGACGTTTTTCAATGGCCTTGGTTTAGGTATTTTTTCCATAGGGATTTTTTTTAAAGTCTTTGTTTATACTTTGTTTACAAACATTGATTTGAAGCAAATAAGTATTTGAAAATGGGATAAAACTACATATATAAACTACATATTACATATCTTGCAAAATATAAATATTATGAATACATATTTTAGTAGTTTGAGGGCACAGTACTTCATGATTGCTTATCACGATTCTTTGTTCGGTGTTTTTTTTTTTTTCAGAATCATATGTAATGTTGAACATAATTTGTATTATTATTATTATTATTATAATTTAGATAAAATAATGCAGGCTGATGACCTTAACAAAACCATATTTGTCGTAAATCTGTCTTTAATTATCACGTTATCATTAAAAATCAAATCCCCTAATTTGGACAAAATGAGTGGGATTTTTACTTCCGGACCTAACTGTGACACTCTATAGCAGTGGTGTCGGTCCTGGAGAGCCACAGTCCTGTAGAGTTTTGCTCCAACCTTGATAAAAACCCACCTGCCTGTAGCTTTCTAGTGACCTTGGTTAGCTTGTCCAGGTGTTTTTGATTAGGGTTGGAGCGAAACTCTGTAGGCCACCCCTGCTGTATAACAACACACAGAACACCCTAGCAACCACCTATAATGTCTAAGAACACTATCCCATCTACATAATATGTGCAAAAGAAAAAATAAGAACACCTTAGCAACCATCTAGCATTGTGACTTCAGCACAATTTGCTACAACCTCAGTATTTAAGCACACATCAATTCCTAAGGACACCTTTTATTTTTTTCAAAAGAAACAAATATGATCATGTTGTTCATCAATATAGAGTCACATAACTACACACTTGCCTGTTCACCAATCCAGTGCAGGCGTCTCTCACATCTCAGGGATAATGTCACCCATGTGCACGTTGTTTCACTGGCAGCTGCCATTCCTCACAATAAAAATGCCAGTGTCACGTATCCTGTTCCCTCAGGAGCCCTGCACAGAAATCAGTCAATGTCTTTGGGACGCTTTCATGATGGATGCCTCTGTTTATTTGCATTCGCAGGTTATTTATTTGCACAGAGGCACAAACGATCAGAGGAAGAGGACATCTAATTACTCATCCACCCCCGTCCACACATACTGTATCTCAGGGGCTGCAAACAGCATCTCTAATGAAAATGAAACTATTCAGTCAAACAGCTAAAGTTTTCTCTCTGTTTTGTAAGGAAATTTAGATTTAAAAAAAAAACTAAATGAACTTTGATTCATAGCAAATTTATGTTTGATTTGTGATTATAAGTTTATTGTACAGGTAACTCATCAGTCTTCATCTAATAAAATTATTTTGATCAGAAAAGCATATTTAGATTGGTTTCACTTTGTGCTGTAAATGCATGTGATTTTAATGTCTAAGCTGAACTGCCTTGCAGGTGATTGAAATCATCACTTCTGATCACAGATTTAATGAAGAAAGAGATGCAATAGTCAGTAAGATGAGCTGAACAGCCCCTGAGACAAACATGTTGCTCTAAAGAGGAGATGACATGCATGAGGTGAACAGGTGTCACTGATGTCATTCCTCCTGAGGACACAGTTTGTTTATTTATTTATTTATTTATTTATTTTTCCATAGTGGTAATCAATAACCAGATTTCACACAAAAATGTCAGGCCTGACATTTTTCATCTCTAACGTGGACATCAGAGACTTTTAAATATTATTTATTTTATAATAAAATATTTAATTTTATTATAAAATACATGTTTACATAAAATAAAAAGAATGTTACAACATTTAATTAACAAATAAAATATTTTATTCTAAAATATTATATTATAAAATCAAACAATTGATTTGCTTTCATAACAGGGTTTTGTTATATTTTATAGGGGCAAGTTGGACCAAATGAATGAAAAACAGGAACAGAAGTCTTTCAGTACTGTTTAAAAAGCATTCCATATGTATCATGAAGAAGGATGAAAGAACATGAAAAATAGAAATAATAAGAAACGAGTAGATGTGTTCAACCTTTTGTCTGACAGTGAACTTCCTGAACTAAGAAATGCTTGTACACAAAAGCCATGAATAAAAACAGCTCCACCTGCATTTTGAACAATCACTGGCCTTCATCTAAAAGCCACGTTTAGTTCCCGTGGGCACGGTTGTTTGCTCGGCAAATAAATAACGTGGAATGATGTTTACTCTGATTTTCCGAAAAGGACGACAATGTTCCATCCTGCTGGGCCATTGTCCTCGGCAAGGACTCCACACTGAAATGAATGTTTCTCTCCATGCAGTGTGCTCCTCAATGATAAAAACGTCTGCTGTCAGCTCCGGTTTGAGAAGGAGAAGACTTTGTGCAAATTAGACCAACCCCTCTTTACCTCTGAAAGCAGTCCATTCTCTATGGGCATTTTATTTTGTTCAGGCCTGAATCCCTCCTCCATCACCCCACACTGCCTCTTCAAAACTGCTCCTCTTTTATTCCTGACGGCTCAAAGAGCGTCTCTATCCATCGGTTGATGCCCTTGTGATCACCATGACTACCTTAGGGAAGGAGCTTCCCATTGCAATGTTTTAGAATAGTGATATCTTAAATATTGAGGGACAACAGAGGTCTGAGTGGCGTGCAGATTTACTGCTACTCATGCATTCCTCCTAATGCTTGACATATAGCAAGTTATGCAATAGCAGTAAACTCATTCTGATTTAAGGTTAATCCAATTTAAATTTAAAGGTATCCAGGGTTCAATACAAGACATAATCGACCATGTCAGTTACCATGAAAAATTATTTTCTTTAAAAAAGCAAAAAAAGACAAAAATATTATAAATGGAAGTAAATGGGGCATATGAAAGTGAATGTAGCCAATGTGTTTAGAAATTAAAATACTAAAAGATGTAAAAGACATAATATTATTATATCTTGATTTTAGTGAAAATAGTCTGTGTAAGTTATTGAGGGTGACCATACATCCTCTTTTTATTGGATATGTCTTGGCCTGGATTTCTTAACTGCCATAAATGTCCAAGTTTTGGCTTGGTTTTCCTATTGACATGCTCTACAGTGCTCATGCATTAAATGAAAGTATATTTGCATTGCTTTGATCGTACTCTATAGATCCCACCTTCTTGCACGCAACAGTTGGCCAATTATGTACAATGCTGGCATGCTATTTGTCAAACTATTTTTCATTCATTACCTTCAGCAAGTGTAAAAACAATAGGAAAACAAAGCCAAAACCTGGAGATTTTAGACAATTTCGAAATCATGGGCAGTACATGTCTGGAAAAAGAGTTACGCTTTTACAACTTTGTTTCCATGTATGACAACAACAGAGCAGCATAAACTTTAAATAAAATTTGAACAGCTCAAATAATACGAAAAAAAAAAAATAACCTTGAAGTTCGCATTTTAATAAATAAGGGACAAGCCAAAATGACTTCTGCTAATCAACATTAAAAGTTGTCGGTTGAGCTTAACTTGTTTTTAACCTTAAATATTTGCCTAATTTAAAGTCAAAACTCTTGCATGTCAGCAGTGAATGCAGTCACTTTCAAAAGTTGTGTTACAGAAGCCTAGAGTAGAGCTCTGCATACCAAGACCTCATTAAATGCACAGCATTCCACCAAACATCTGAGGGTCATTATCACCAACAATGATAATGTCTATTGTACATCATGCTGTCATGTCTAATGTTTTCCATCTTATTTATTTTTTCCGCTTGCTACTATTCACATGGCAGACTCTGATTATTCACATTAATAGTTAATATGACATTTATGAACTGCTGTTTATTCCATGCAATTGTCTGCAAGCCTCACATCTGTAAAAATTATCTGTAATTCTCCCAGGAAGAAGTGAAGGACAGAGCAGGAAAGTGATGGAAACTAGGAGTTAAGCAGATTTATGCCATTCATTGTTTAAAACTGGACACAAATGCATCGCTGATCCATTCAGAGATGTCAGTGTTCCACTGTTATCAGCCTTTCTGAAAATAAAAGGCTTGACTGTATCCAATAAAACAATTAGACACACCTATGACATTTTATGATCATTATTAGGCACCAATATTTACCAACAAGAAATATATGGCTGATTCTTCAGGGCACAATTGACAAAGTTAAACTTGTTAACTGGTTTTTAATTAAAATAATTATATTCCCAATATACAAAATATCAAATACACACTGCTTTGGTAATGGTAAATAATAAAGATATTTATGGGATAAATTGTGATTTTTTAATTTTAAATAATAAAGATATTTAACTGTTTCTTTTTCTATAAGTTTATCTAAATTATCTACACATCATTTTAAATAATTTAAGAGACAAGAAAAGGTCTCCTAATTTATAAATAGCTTATATATCAGCTTCAGTCAGTTTCAAACATTGATATCATGCGGATCAGGAAATAACAGCAGCTAGTTAGTGTGTATCTGGTGGTAAAGCATAGGGCCTCAAGTCAGAAAAACATCTAATTAAAAGTCTCTTTGATAGCTTGTTACTTTGCAGTGCTCATAGATGGACATAGGTCTGAGATTGCTGCAGTAGCACGTCATTCTCTAAGTATTCGCCTATAACTTAAAATGCCACATGCACTCTCTCTTCCTCATTCAGACCACAAACCAAAGCACATCTCCAGCAACACAGAAAGTTTTTGGAGTCTTTCACCAAACATCTTGAGTGTCTGGCCAGCGCTTGTTCAATGCTCTTGTATACAATCAAGAATGCTACGCTCCCACAGTGCCTTCAAAAGCCCTGAATTAATAATCACAGCACTTTATAGGAGCTATGTAGATTAGCAACCAGTCATGTTTGCTGCCTTAAATTATTAATGAGTTGTCTGCACCACAACTTGACCTTCCTCCTGATGCTGCTGTCTCCAAACATGCATGCAAGCAAGATGAAGCATTGTGAGGTAAAGTGCCAGGGCTTTTTATAGGAGACATGCTTTTACTGAATGAGAAGGATTGGAGCGAAAATAACATGGAATTGCTACTAAACTACTTGGACCTGTGACTGTTGAGGCAAAAGATCAGAGAAAATGACTTTCCCATAAAGGGACGTCAACTGGCAAGGCTGAAAAGTCACCAAAGTAAAATACTGAATGACATGAAACACAACAAAACCAATGAAAACAACAGGTTATATGTGCAGTCTTCAAAGGAAAACATTTGTCTGCTAGAATGCCTTTTGTCCAGCAAAATGCTAAGAGAATGAAAAGTATTGAACACTGAATTCAACATATTTGTGAATATATGGCAGGAAAAAAGGATTGTTTAGAGTCTTGCCCGATGAGCATTGACCTCTGCTTATTTAATATCAGTGGACATCTGCCATAGACTCCAGTGAAGCAGTGCATTCAATGAATCATACGCACAGATTCATGTATTAAAACAGATCAAACAGCATGATAGTGCTATTTTGTGGCTTTTGGTCAATGTTGTAAGACAATCTACTTGTAAACACTGACAAAAGTAACTTTCTGCAGACGTTTAAAATTCTCCCAAAATACTGACACATCCTTCACTACAATCAAACGTTCTCTAGAAACATATACAACCGAGCAATTAACAGTTCATAGCTAAATCCATATGCTGTTTTAAATATATATTTAATAATAAAATCTAAAAGCTGTCCTTGACGTGTAAATGTTTTTCTGATGTCAGGACGTTAAAGAAATTTAGATTTCTGCAGTCTGATTTCAACGGGGTTTGTTTTTCTTTTTTTCCAAAGGCTCACTGAAAATGACATTTCTCATTACAACTAATGACAGATGTGTCCCACATTTTTCTTTCTGTCGTTATATCCATAGACAGTAAAGGTTATATCCGCTTATTTGGCGACATCAGTTAAATCAACTTGACAATTTCTGTGCTTGATTTTCACTCTATACCTCCCTCTAGTGGACAATATTACTACCTTTTTAATTTTAGTTTTACTTGGTAGACTGACTTTGAAATGGAGATTCTGCTAATCTTCTGTTAAACTACTAACAGACAAGCAATTACCACATTTAATGGAAAATAACATCTCATGTTTTTCACACAAAGACCACCACAGTAGTAACTAATTTATTTACTTTGTTTCTCAGCCTAATTTGGCTCATATATCCATTAGAAGAGACTAATAATTCTGTCCATTTATAAACCTTTTTTTTTTTCTGATGCATCCTTTGTAATCAAAACTCCTAACATTCTAGAGAAATTATACAGCATAACATCTTGAAACAATGAAGTTTTACTTCTAGAAAATAAATAGCTTCAAAAAGTAAAACGTGAAGGAATATATTCTGAAAGAGAAGGTTTGGCATGGAACAGTTAATAAAAATCTCCAATATGTATATACGATCTTGTTGAGGCCCATGAGAAAGTTTACACATTAAGGAAAACAATCAGTGCACAGGCATGTATTAAACTCTTATGCGCACACACACACACACACACAAAATAGTATTAACATTCACTCACTCACTCACACACATTTTATACAGCCAATTGATTGGGGCTCTAATTTATAATTATAGCATGACTTAATTTGTTTATCTTTTGATTTTGCAAACATTTCCAGCTGTGCTGGCAACAAAATGACAAAACAGGAAAACAAAAACAAAGAACGTGGATGAAAACACAGAACTGAGTTTGACTTAAATAGAGAGTGACACACAAAAGCTGAGAATAGCAAATGGCATACTGAAAACAAAAGCAATGACAGGAACAATAGTGTTTGCCCTTCATATTCCCTTCGTCACAGTCATTCGTGGTTACTGGCATGCTCGGTTGATGGATGAGGTCCACACTGTAACTTCAGTGTCTTAGATGAGTTCATGGAATAAGAAAAGGCCTTGAGTTTTAAAGGGCTTCTCATTGGTACTGTCTATAGTCTCCGAATGATGAAGCAGGCATGGGAGCAGGTTCTTCTGCATACTGTGGGCCTGTAGAGAAAAGATGATGTTGGCTTCTCTGTTTGATTTAAATATTACTTTTGAATATTCATATTTTAAAGGGGTGGTTGATCAGCTTTTTTTGAAAGCTTGATTGTGTTAATGGGGTGCAGTGTAACATGTCCATGTTTCATTAAAAAAAAAAAAAAAACGCATTACTTTCACATATTTTAACTTTATTCTACACTGCTGTTTTCATTCTTGTCAAAATGGTCTGTTGAGTTCCTGGTTCTATGAAGCCCCTCCCTCAGAATTATGCAATGGGCTCTAAATGGGTTAACGGGCTCAATGTGTTTGTGATTCACTAACCGCCTAGTGCACGTTTTCTGGAAACGTCACGCCCCCTTACCATTACGGGTAGTTGCGTGTTCCCGGGGGCGGGGTTTATGTAAACATTGTGATGTCACAAACCCAGGAAGAAGCTCGTTGTAGTCCCTACCAGCCGTTTTATGTAGTCCTTAAACAGTGATTTCTTTAAAAGAAAGAATCTCCCTTCACAACTCCAAACTCTGCGCATTTTAACTCTGTAGATGTTGTTTATGCTCTAACAGCAACATTATACACTAACTAACGTTCAAAAAGTGAAATCAATCAACCACCCCTTTAAAAAGTTTTAGTCAGTTTCAGAGGATGACTTTGCACACTTACCAGTTGGGAATTGCGCTGAGGCGAACCTTGTGAGCAGAATTCCTGCACCCTCTATTAATGCAAGCAGTATACCTCCCATTGCAGCAGAGCCAACCATGGCCACGGGCCCATCTGTGATGAGACAAAAGATTAATACCACACACACAAACATACGTTATTCATTTTTAAAAGAATAAAAAAAGAAGAATGCACTTAATATTTATTAACTCACTTACACGACCACATCATTATCCACATTTCTTTGGATTTTGACTTACTTCTTGCTGCTAAAATGGCTCCTGTCATGGCTCCACTTGTGATTGAGTTCCAGGGGTCTTCTTTGCCCCTCACCTTCACCAGTCCACAATCAATCATGGAGAAGAGGCCACCCCACACAGCAAAGCTTCCTAATGACGACAAACATTTGTATTGTGCAATATATTTTAAAGTAAAACGAAGATGTGTGATGCAGACGATGTCTAAATAAATAAATAAAATGTTAAAATAAAAATAAAATAAAAAATTAGCTATTAAGACTCTGTTATCTGCTAATCTTGACAACCTAAAAAGTCCAAATAGTGGACAATTAATCAGATTCCAGATTTTATAATATTTTTTTTATATATTATTATTAATCCCGGATATCACTAATGCAGACAAGGTCAACCGTACACTACTTTTCAAAAGTTTAGGGTCAGATTTTTTTTTAGAAATCAATTTTTATTCTGACATTCGCTCCTATAAGAAACAAAATCAGGTGCCAAATGAAACGTTTTATTAATTAATATATTTTTCTTAACACTAACATTTCAGTCATAATGTCATGTGTTTATGTCTCCCCTCCTTTCACAGCCTCAGAATTTTAATCCATCTTGTAGATGTCCTGGGAACTAAACGTCTAAAGAATTGTTTGTGAAGAATTGTCACAAAGAATTGTTTACTACACAGAATCTGTGCCAATACCACGGACCATAACTATATCAGCATCACTTGTCTTGCACACATCCAGTCTGTTTTTCTTCATTAGTAACATGCAATTATATAGGAGGTGTAGAATTTCATCTTTAGCTCCTTGCATTCTTTCTTATGTCAACAGGTTATGTAATGAATATACAATATAGTGCATATATTCAGCAAAATGCTCCTCTTATTCACAGCTGATGGCACACAACTGACAGCTTTACCTGCTGTAGTTTGTTCAGATTGTGCACAAAATGGACCCTGCTTTTCTAGACTTCTACTTCGCACGTCTCTGTCATTTTCAATCTCTCTCATGCTACACAACTAGAAACCTGCTTTAAGCAAGAGTGCCGTCAGTGCTGGTGTTCGGCAAAGATGAGGACTGTTTGAAAGTCTACTTTCCACTAAAACTCTGATGCACCTCTGTTTATAACCTCAACATAACAAAAGATGTGATCGTAAAACAAGCAGGAAAAAAGGCATTACATGCAAGTTTTTAAGTCATCATGTAAATGTATATAGTCACCAGTGGCGATCTCATCAAAAATATCACTTGCAAATTAATATTTTTGGTTCGGTTTTAGGCGCCCTGTGTTACAAAAGTTTTAAATAAAAGCTTCAAATAAATAAATGGAATTATCAAAGAATCCTGAAACAAAATGGAACAGTTTCAACGAAAATATGAAGCAGAACAACTGTTTTCAACACTGATTATAACAAGACATTCTTGAGCACCAAATCAGCATATAAGAATGATTTCTGATCTGAATGATTTTTTCTTTCTTTTTTTTAACAAATAAATGCTACTTTGGTTTGACTTTCAAAAACATTAAAAAAAATCTTACTGACCCCAAACTTTTTAGTTTTTCAGAGTGTATCACTCTGCACACGATAACATAGATAACCTTTGAACTTTACATTACCTCCTAGCTGTGGAGCTCTGGTCCTTATGGCTGTCAAGCTACCCCTCATTCTGTGATTCATTCCCTAAAGAGATGAAAAACAAACAAAAACAACAATGTCATCTTAATATTGGACCCAAGAAGGACTTCATGCAGTTGATGAGCACCACTGTATCATCAGCATGGAGAATCACTCACAGAAGGAGAGTTTCTAAAGCCTTTGACGGCCTGAAAGATCCCTCCACCGATGGCCCCCATGGTGAAGGCGCCCCCACAGTCGTCCACGATCCTCCAGGGGCTGAGAAACAAGAGAGCTCGCGATGATGAGAGCGATAACAGTAAATAAATTCATCTCTCCTACTAACCACCCATGAAAAAAAAAAAAAAAAAAAGTACTCTGGTAAACGCAGTTTAAAAACAACAACGGCATGGTATTACCATGAAACACCTCTGAAATTACTTCATATATGTTAATGAAAATCCTACTCGACGAAGTATTCATAAAGTCTCCCAAATAAACGAGACAAAAAAACAAGTCTTATAATATATATATATATATATATATATATATATATATATATATATATATATATATATATATATATATATATATAGCATTTCTTTAGTGCTTATGCTTTCACGTCTTATTGCTAGTCGGTTGATCTACAGATTCCGCTGCCCTTATGTTAATAGAAATAATATATATTATGTTTATATATATAATAGATATTATTAGTCAACATAATATAAAAACAACATCAACTGATGACGGATGCCTGCAGAACAAGGTCATGTGCTTGACTGACAGCATGAAGCCTTCACTGAAGGACATCGCGTTGAGAAGCGTCCATCAAACCGAGCATATCACGATCATTCGAGCAGCGCACAGCCTGACAATTAACTAGACCATTTAACAGATATATAACTGTTAGGAATGTATAAAACAAGAAGTAGTTTGGGGCTGTCGGCTCACCATGGCTCCCTCGCGTACTCCTCCATTTTGTTCTTTTCCTGTTCGCACTGACGTAATCAGACACGTGCTGTTGCTGCGGGTGACGTCAGGTTATTCGCGTGATCTTTTGCTGTCTCTTTCTTTGTGATCGTTGTGTAGAGGACCCTCTAGTGGCAATATTTCTACTAACTGCAACTATTGGCGGTGATATAATAAGCAGCGGTCCCCAAAATGTGTGACCTCCACCTCGTCCAGAGGCTATGATGGCCTCCACACATTGGAATTGAGATTATAAATCACAATTATGCCTGAAAAACTTCAGCTTCTAGTATCTCGAAATTCCCATGTAATGAAAGTTGTCAAGCAGCTAATAAAACAGAGGAGATGGAGCAACACTATAAATTAGTAGATGGCTCTGCATTAAAACAAGAACTCAATAATCTCTCTCTCTCCCTCTCTCTCTCTCTCTCTCTCTCTCTCTCTCTCTCTCTCTCTCTCTCTCTCTCTCTCTCTCTCTCTCTCTCTCTCTCTCTCTCTCTCTCTCTCTCTCTCTCTCTCTCTCTCTCTCTCTCTCTCTCTATCTCTCTCTCTCCCTCTCTCTCTCATGTGGCCTTTAAGTCATTGCTCTGAGTCTGACAGGCTGTTGGCTATGTTTCCATTATTAGGAAGGGGAAAGGAATGAGATGCAGACTGAGCCCTCGTTGAGAAATGACCAAATATAGACATTTCAGCAGTGCTGAGGGTTAGTCGGAGCAGTCAAAATATAAACTAGCTTGCTTCGATTCCAATAAACTTTCAAACTCTGAAGGAAAAGTCCACTTCTGAAGGGCTCTGAAAATGATGAACAACAGACCTTTGCAATCCAGTAATTACAAAGTAATCTATGCATTACTTTAAAAGCAATACTCTATGCATTGCACTGAGCATCATGCCATTTATTTGAAGAGTACAATTCTACAAGAAAAGATTTTAAATGTGTAACCTGTGAGCAAGTTTTACCTCACAAGTGGCTTTAAAGATAAAAAGTGTGTTCTTGTGTTCTTTTTCTTTGACCATCCTACAGCCTTCATGTATAGTTCTTTATTCTAGTGACCAAATGAGCTAAGCAGGATTATGTGGCATTTGCAACAATGCATTAGATCACTGACTTTTCCATGCCGAGGGAACTCATTGTTGCTCTGGAAGCGTGCTACAGCCCTTTATTAGGGTCTGTGTGATCATGTAAAGAGCTATTCACTAATACTAGAATCATTCATTCAATCTATGGTTCTGAACTAGACTCTAAAACTTTTACTGTTTTTATGTCTTCATACAATGATTCAGTTAGACTGGAGGAAACAAAAAAGATTTACAAGGTCAGTATTGCATAAGGTTATATGAAGCTTAAAGAAGATATGAGGACAGAATTTTCATGTTTGGGTGGAGTACCCCTTGAAGGAGTTTGTTTTGATGTTAACAGACCAGTGATAACTACAACTAAAACTAGTTTCAGGTATGAAATAAAGATGAAATGAAATAAAAAATAAATAGACGAAACACTGATGAAACAAACATGATTCTGATATTTTTCTGACAATTACCTGAAATTAATAAAGTAAAATCCCATGACCAGGTGTGTTTGTTGGACCAATCATATCTTTATCCGGCAGATTAATCCAGAACTTATTTTATTTTCTAACACAAACTGAATTAGCATAACATTCCACTGTAGATTTTACTAGATGTGCTCTTGAAGAAACTGAGATCATGCAAGCATGAAAATATATTGTCTTCAAAGCACGTGAGGTACATTAACCTTTATTATGTGCAGAGATTGCTTCCATTCCCAAAGTAAAAACTCACTACATTTTTAATGTTTTTTGATAAATTACAAATGGATGGTAAAAAAAAAAAAAAATAAAATTACACTTTACAGTGATAAACATTTATATACTCAATTGATTACATGCAATTTTAAAGGAAAACTCAAATTACAAAATAAATATTGAATACACAGTCATATTCACAGATCTGATTAACCATTGCTTTCTCTTTAAAGCTGTAATCCTGTTCTCTTTCACGCCAAATCATAAAAAACAAGGCATTAAGTACCATGGAAACTATATATTATTTGTCATTTTTGATTAGAATCCCACCTTTATTCCCTGATCAGCAAGAGCTTTTACAATAGAGATTCCTAAACCCCAAATAACTAGGATAAAATCCAGACAATTATTTGTTCTTACATTGTTCAACTCAGTCAGCTGTAAGAAGATCCAATTCGACTGCAGAAACAAATATCTTTTTTAACATCCACATACTGTATCAACACATATTAGACAATCTATGATATGAAATTATTCATTTAGTGCAAATGACAAGCAAGGCATCAACTCTGCAGTTCCATAGGCCACTGAAGCCTCTGAGCACCCATGACTGCACCACATTTCTATCGTCCAGTGTATTTTGTACAAAGACTCCTGGGTAGAAGCAGTTGAATATCACCATATATACGAGTCCTTGCATGTCTTCCATACTATAGGGCAGCAGTAAGACTTTGCATGGAAGATTCTGAGTAACGATCTTCTCAAGGTCTGTGAGATGTCTGTCCTTTCATTCCTGCCATTTTCTTCACCCATAATTATCTCTCTGCATTGCCAGATTATTGCAAGAGCTTTGGTAATGTAACCTATCAAAAATGATTCATGGTGAGTTAAAATGTTCAACATTTTCTCAGGGAAAACTGAATAAATCTATCTATCTATCTATCCATCCATCCATCCATCCATCCATGATGCATATATATATATATATATATAATGCATACATGTGCATTTTTATTTACATATCAAATTATTTTCTACTATTGTCTACAAATATATCATCTACAATTTAAAATTTATATTATTTATATAATTACATTTTAAAAATATAATTTCCTACCTTTTTGAGCTGTTTTACATTGCTGCCTCTAATGGAAGCCAGAAGTTGGTCCCTTGAGTTTTGAGCTCCTCCTCTTCCTCCTTTCTTATCGTCTAGTTTCCTTTGTGACACGGGCGTCAGGGAGTTCTTCAGGAAGTCTCCGTCTAGCATTGGAGGTGGAGGCGGTGGTGGTCCTCCAGGTGGTGGTGGTGGCGGAGGTGGTCCTCCACCAAGCCCACTGACCCTTTTCTTATGAGTCAACTTGGGTGACGGGGTGGGTGACGGTACGGGAGAAGTTATAGGAGACGGTCTAGGCGAAGCTTTCGGGGAGCCTTTACCAAAGCCGGGTTTTGGAACTTCTAATGTGTCTTTCTTGTCTCCAGTGCCTTGGGCCTGTGCCTGCTTCTGTTCCTGCAGCCGCTTTTGCCGCTGACGGTCCATATTGCGACTAAGTATATTGGTCATGGTCATACGTGGACCAGCTAACTCAAAGTGGTAGCCCAGTTTCAGAAGAGTCGTGTTTTCTTTCAATATTTTGGTCATCTCCATTTCTGACTTTCCTCCAATGATGTGCCGCTGGTTGTGGAAGCGTAACTCAGTGAGGGTGGAGTTGTGTTGGAGGGCATGTATCAAGGCCATAACACCTTTGCTAGTAAGAAGATTGGAGTCCAAATTGATGCTAGTGATACTTTTGTTATTTCGTAAGGTCTCAGCAATAGCATAAGCCACGTGGTCATCGGCACGGCAGTTAGCCAAAGAAAACACTTTGATGTGTGTGTTGTTTTTTAAGGCCTCGGCGAACTGAATAAGTGTTTTGGTTTTTATGACCTCTGAATTGTTCACATTGAGATCAGTCATGCTCGGATCGTTGCAACAAACTCTCTCCAAATCTTCATCAAACATGCTGGCTGACTCATCTTCCTCTTCCTCCTCTTTTGTCTTACTTTTTGAAATAGTATCTGAGACACAGTTTCCAATTTTCTCTTGCTTAATGGGTTCATGAACTTCATTTTCAATTTCATTTTGTTTCTGAACATCCCCTCTTCCCTTATCGCTTGATTTTGCATTATATTCTTGTGGATTCCTCACATTTTCATAATTTTTTTCCGGTCCTTTTTCTTTATTTTCAGGACATCCCTTTACTTCCTTTTCGCTTAACCTTCTTATTTGGTTTTCTTCCTTCTTCTCTTCTTTTGTTTTGTCTTCTAGAACCTGATTTTGCTTTTCCTCTAACCTGGATGTATAGCCTTTAGTTTTGATTTCCTCTCTCTTCCTAATCTCTTCCTTTCTCTCCCTTTCCTTCTCCTCTTTCTCCTTTATCCTAGAAATCACCTCCTTTGCTCTACTTTCCCCAGATTCCCTTTTCCAGCTGTCTTCCTTTCTGTTTTTCTCTTTACTACCCTCCTTCTTCTCCTGAAGCTTGGATATTAATTCTTTGGTTTTGTTGCTACTACTTTCTCTCATCTCTCTTCTATCTTTGAATTTACTCCCATCATTTTGTTCCTTCACCTCTACTTGCTTCTCACTCTCCTCGTCCTTCCTAGAAAGAGCATATGGGCCAAATTTGTCATCTTTGCTGCCCTCTGTGACCCTGCCGGTCCTGTCCTCCATTCTACCATCACGTTTAGAGAAAGAAGAAGTGAAGGGGGTCCTCTGAAGCCCTCCATCTTTGCTGTCAGACTCGGAGGTATTCTTCTCTTGGCTCAGGCCCATCTTACGCAGGTACTCTTGCTTCCGGCTCTCCTTCTTCGGCTCTCCCTGAGGATTCAACATGTATGAATTATGGACAAACAAGGTGACATATGCAAGATGTGTTATTTTTTTCTTTTGTTTTGTTTTGGGGAAGCCAACTGGAGGAAATGCCAGTAGCTTAGGCCTACATATCAATATTAAAATGTTCAACTGAAGACCAGGCTTCGACACAGATGGTTAAACAAAACCTGTAATGCATGAACACTGGATGTTTACACTGGATGTTTCAGTGAAGATGTAAACTTGCACAGTGGCTGAGTGTTTGATTTGTGAGCCACACTGTTTTGCACTGGAAAGCTCCAGCCTTGGCAGACTTATCCTTAAAAGGCAGTGAGCAAAGGAGCAATCAACCAAGGATCTTCAACCGGGCCATCATTTAAAGAAACTTAACATCCAAAGATAGATATCTCCTTTAGATATATCTTAGGAGGGTTATTTCTCCTGTTTGAATCATGCCTCAAAAAGAAAAAAAACATTCCCATCACCCCTTTTAAAAGTTGTACAAACATGTGCAAGATGTAAAAATAAGGTGACTTTCGCTAAAGACATACAAGTCATAAAATGATATAAATACATCTATATTGAAAACATCTGTCGATACAGAACTTATTTATTGATTTGTTTTGCATTTCTTTCGAGCTCCTACTGCATTAAGCATGTTGGTTCACTCTCAAGCATTCATATTTTAATAGAGGAACTTGTTCGGTAGTGAATATTTTACCTCTGTTGACAGGTTCCTCTGTAAGCAGGATCTGAAGTCCTCGGTCTGGCTGCTTTGTTGTGATTCCTTTTTAAGTGGCGCGGTGGTTGGTTTTAAATCCGTTTGGTCCACAACGATTATTTCACTCGGATCTGGATCGGGAACGACGGAAACCTCTTTCTGCAGCTCCTCCATTTCTTCGGGTGACAGGTTTGACAGCAAGCTGTCGAGGTCCGGGTCCTCGCTCACCTGTCGCCCGGTTTTCGTGAGTCCCCTCACTTTCCTCCGGGACATAGTTGCGTTCAGTGGTGATGCAGAGTAATATAGAATTAGCTGAAGATATCACCTTGTTTTTCCACTTACTTTATCTTTTTAAAAAACTGTTAAAGTTAAAAATGAAGGAGGATGGAAGAGTCAAACTGAAGCCTTTCTGGATGTGAAAGAATCGCGTGGAGCAGCGCGAGACGCGAAGGACTGTCAGCACAAGTTTGTGGTGCTCGGACATTCCTTGAAATCCATCGCGAGCGCATGCCCATATTTAGATGGGGATACATAGTCCTTTAAAGGCAATTGGGAAGGCTATGGTTTTACTAAAACCCAAAAGCATCCCAGAAACAAACTGTTACTTCCTGGTCACTAAGGAAATCAGGATTCCTGGAATACTGACAACATTTTTTCCAGTGATGTTATAGAATGCTATAGAAATATGTTGGATACTATAATAGGCTGCTGTGCTATTCCAGGAATCAGTTTAATGTGGTTCAATAAAATAGCCTAGGCTATTCAGAAATTCGAAGTGATATTTTATCCTAGTAAATGGAAGCAAGCAAGACTACACATTTTTATTTATTTATTTATTTGGTCTTGCTCAGCCTACTTTTCAATAGCTATCATTAACTGTTTTTAACAAAACACTACAGTTATTTTGTGGTATATAAAATATCTTTGTTATATTACAAAATTGTGATGTGTAAAAATGAGGCAGCATTAAATAATGACAATAGGCAAATGCTGATTTCAGGAACTGCATTAACGGAGACAGCATTCATATTCAATTCTGTTTTTATTGTAAAAAAAAGAAAATTATGCAATACTCCTTGTCCAGTCTGTTCAATTAGACCTTTCTTATAGGATGATTAGTGCAAGTACAAACACTAGTAGCCTATTAATTGCTTTTTCCCCCAAAAATGAAAATACCTGTTAATATTCCACACTGTAAAAATTCCTCTTTATAGATCCTTTTCTTATTTGTACTTCACATTCCAAAGTGGCACATACAGTAGCATATGCTGTATATAGCTAAAACAACACTGTTAACTATACATTAATTTAAATAACTGACAAGTTATTTAAACAATGAACAAAGCATCACAACTAATCTTACAAATGTGAGATGAGAAGGTAGCAGAAATCATTTAAAAGTAAATGAACCAAATGCACAAGATGAATTATTTTAAGCTGATACTCATTTTAATGAGAATGTAGTTTTAATTTACACTCTAATTTATCATTTATGATGAACTTTGGAATTAATTAAGGTCCACTCGTGTTAATATGAATGGAAAAAATTGCAACACTCCATATGACGGCAATGGAAGTCCCGCCTTTATGTGTGGTCACATTAGTGAAATTTCTGCAAAAATTTGTGAGCAAAAAGGTCCGTTGTTTGTTGTCAGTAGTGTAGCAATGTATGAAGCACAGCTCACACAGAAGTTACTTTCAAACCAAGAAGATTTCAACTGGTCAACACTGCAAATTCGCATGACCAATTGAACCCAATGTGAAATCAGCATTAGGAAATCTTATGCCCCCATGTGAAATTCCTGAATGCTTGGATTCACATTGAAAATTTTGCCTGCAAAAATTCACTAAACAATGGTAAATATGATCGTACCTTTGTGACTTTCTATCTCACAATTTGAATTTTATATCTTGCAATTTTGATTTTTTTTTTTAGTTTTCTTATCACTATTCAGATTTCCTTCTCAGAATTTGGAGCGAAAAGTATAGGGACTTTGTTTAAACTTTTCTCACTGTGAAGATCTAACAAAACAACATAAATGACTGAAACGTTTTTTAGATCAAAAAGCTTTTTGAAACAAATAAAAATGCACGGACGGACAGCTAATTGAATGCTAACATTAGAGTTATTCCCTTGACAACTGGCCTTCATAGCATGAGATACAATTAAAGACATGCAAATCTAAGGGGTGTTTACATTACAGCTGCTCAAGCCAGATCTAACAACAGTTGATGACCTGCAAGTGCACAGAATGAAGTTTGGTTGGACGCTATGAAAAATGAAATTCATTCGTAATGTAAGTTCTCTCTTATTTACATACTGCATGTTAACTGTCTATAAGACATCTACGTCTCATGTCCGTATGTTAGGTGTCTGTAAGACATGAAAAGCATACAGCATGATTTGATGCTAATGATGCAAGTGACATGCTTGGATTAGCGGTCAAATAAATACATTTTTAACATGTCTATAGTAGAATAAAGTGCAAATGAAAGCTTCTTCTCATTTGGTTGAACAAAGAACAATATCCTGGATGAATCAGAACTAGCAGCCAGTCTCTTCTGCAAGACAGTCATATTTAACAGTCCATTTCGGAGAGTTGGACAAAACATAATGGCACGTTTAAAGCAGTCTTTTGAGTCTGTCAGTTGCTGGATTAAAGTGGGAAGAGTCGTGCTGATTAGTGACACATGAAAGCTGTACATCAAACAAGAAAACACTCCGATGCGTGAGGCGATTCTGAGGTCAGTTCATGCTTCACTCAACAAATTAATCAAGAAATAAATATCATAAATCATTTTTTAAAACAGCTTCTCATTCAAGGGATTCCTCACAAGCATGGGCCCTCTTCATCACCCACTGTATGGGTTATCTTCTCCTCACTGAGGGACTTCAGCTCTTTCAGTGCCCTGGGTACTGGGGAGGGGAATACGGCGGAGGAGCTGAAAACAAAAATAACACAACTTAGAGAAAAGTGTTATGATTGTCTGTGCTACTATATGTAAGTGTGGAGTTTTTATTTCCACTATACACTCTTAAAAATGAAGCTTCTTATTGGAATTGATTGTCCATGAAGAACCTATAACATCCATGGAAACTTTCCATTTCACAAAAGGTTATTTAAAGTGGAAAAAGTTTCTTCAGATTATTAAAATGTTCTTCACACTAAGAAAAAATGGTTATTTTAAGAACCGTTCACTGAAAGCCTCTTTGGAAAACCAAAAATAGTTCTTCTATGCCATTGCTGTGAAAAACCCGTTTTGGGACCTTTGTTTGCAGTATGTGATCTCTGGCAGAGGCCATTTGAATACCTGCTTGACTGTATCCTGCGTCAGGATGATTAGGAGGATAAGGACCCTGGGGCATCATAGGATACTGGTGGGGGACACCTGGATACTGCGGCACCATTGGATATCCAGGATAATCAGGATGTCCAATGGGTTTACCAGAAGCATCGTACATGTGCTCCACAGGATAGCTGGCCATTGGAATATGCTGGGCTGAAATTGAGACTCACGTTAGTAGGTGATGATTTTTATTCTTCATAAAAATCAGTTCATGCAAACAAGTATTTTGAACAGAAGCCATGGAATTTCACTAAGAAGCCAGAGGTTAATTCAGTATGATCACGAAGAGCAATGCAACTGTAATACCAGAAAGAGAAATAAGAAATCAAGTCAAATATATTTATATAGTGCTTTTCACAATACACATTGTTTCAAAGCAGCTTTTCAGAAAACCACAATGATAATTCTTAATAACTTCATGCCTTATAGCCACATATAGCAGACTTGAGCTGGAAGATAATATAGTTACATTTTCCAATGATACAAACAATCAAGCAGTTGCGATTTGATATGTAGTATATAATGTGAGTGCTCTCTGTGTATACTGAAACTTTACAAATAGAGCTGTGTGATAATATACTTTATGTTTTATATATAATAAACTTTTAGTATATTAATGTACTATAAAATAGTTGACATTTTTCGATGATACAGACAATCAAGCAGTTGAGTTTTGCTTGATCTTATATCCAGCTTAACGTGAGTGTACTGTATATATCCAGGTAGGATTTGATGTATTTATAGTTGTTGTACATCATGCAATTAACCCAACAGCAAAAAATAAATAAATAAATAAATAAATAAAAATGCATTAAGATACATGCTAAATATTACATATAATACGTTCATGTGTCTCTGCAAAAAATTTGATATTAACTTTGTTTATTTTTAATTCATTCTTATGTATTTGTAGTAAATTCAGGATGGAGTGTGAAGAGAATAAAGTAATTGCGTTTACCTTCATAAGGAGTTCTGCCACGTTGCTGGTGGCGCTGGTACAGGTAACAACAGGAACACATGAAGCAACAGACCATGGTTGCTATAGCAGCCACAAAGAGCAGGATCGATGAAGCAATGCCAGCTATAGTGGAAGGGCTGAGAGAGGCAGGACAGAAAACTTGTCAGGAAAGACAACACCAATTTTGAATTATCCGATTTGTCTAGGAGAAACTCATAGAAAAATTGCTTTGGATAAAAGCATCTGCTAAATGAATAAATGCAAAATAAAATGCTTGTTGTTAGGTCTAGCAATCAGCAGCTTCACCATTAAGATTAGCATTTCTTTTATAACAGTCATACTTAATTAGTTTTATTTGGCAGTCACATGTGAGGTTAAGGAGCCTCTCTAGGCCACTAAGTGGTCAATAATCTAGAATCTTGAAAAGTGTACCTGAGATGGAACAGCATGCAGCGCTTCTGTCCCGCCTCGGTGATCATCTTGAAGCCATCCAGGCAGCAGTAACGGCGGTGACAGTTCCCACAGCAGAAGGATATGACTGGGCAGTCAAAGCCATTGTGCCAGGTGCCATTTTTGTCCACATACCACAAGCAGTTCTCATCTGCACTCACTGAAAGAAAAAAACAAAGCTAGTGGTTAAATACGCACACACACACATATATAGTGCTGCTTGAAAGTTTGTGAACCCTTTAGATTTGTCTATATTTCTGCATAAATATAACCCCAAAAATCATCATATTTTCATGCAAGTCGTGAAAGTTGACAAAGAGTTGACCCAATCAAACAAATGAGATGAAAATATATACTTTGTCATTTATTTATTCAGGAAAATGATCCAATATTACATATTTGTGAGTGCCAAAAGTACGTGAATCTTTAGGATTAGCTGTTAATTTGAAGGTGAAATTAGAGTCCATCTGTTCAGAGGTGTTTTCAATCAGTGAGATGACTATCAGGTGTCAGTGTGTGCCCTTGTTTTATCTAAAGAACAGGGATCTATCAAAGTTTGGTCATGTTTGTGGAAGTGTATCATGGCACAAAAAAATGAGCTCTCTGAGGACCTCAGAAAAAGAGTTGATGTTGTTCATCAGGCTAGAAAAGGTTACAAAGCCATCTCTAAAGAGTTTGGACTCCACCAATCCCCAGTCAGTCAGATTGTGTACAAATGGAGGAAATTCAAGACCACTGTTACCCTCCCCAGGAGTGCTCCACCAACAAAGAACACTCTTAAAGCAAGACATGCAATAGTCTGTGAGATCGCAGAGGACCCCAGGGTAACTTCAAAGCAACTAAAGGCCTTTCTCACATTGGCTAATGTTAATGTTTATGAGCCCATGTGTGGTGTCCATGGCAGAGTTGCAAGAAGAATGCCACTGCTCTCTTAAAGAACATTGCTGCCCATCTGGAGGTTGCTAAAGATTATGTGGACGAGCCAGAGGAATAATGGAGAAATGTTTTGTGGATGGATGAGACCAAAATAGAACATTTTTGGTTTAAATGAAACGCGTTGTTTGGAGAAAGAACACAGTGCATTCCAGCATAAGAACCTCATCCCATCTGTGAAACATGCTGGTGGTAGTATCATGGGGCTGTTTTGCTGCATCTGGTCCAGGATGGTTCGCCATTATTGATGGAATAATGAATTCTGAATTATACCAGCAAATTCTGAAGGAAAATGTCAGGACATCTGTCCGAGAACTGAATCTCAAGAGAAAGTGGGTCATTCAGCAAGACAACGACCCGGAGCACACAAGTCATTCTACCAAAGAATGGTTAAAGAAGAACAAAGTTAATGTTTTGCACTGATTGAGTCAAATTCTGAACCTTAATCCAATTAAAATTTTGTGGAAGGACCTGAAGCAAGCAGTTCATAGGAGGAAACCCACCAACATCACACAGCTGAAGTGGTTCTGTACTGAGCAATGGGTTAAAATTCCTACAAACCGCTGTGCAGGACAGATCAGCAGTTACAAGAAACGTTACTTGCAGTTATTGCTGCAAAAGCGGGTCACACCAGATACTAAAGGCAAAGATTCATATACTTTTGCCACTCACAAATATTTAACACTGGATAATTTTTCTCAATAAATAAATGACAAAGTATATATTTTTGTCTCCTTTGTTTGATTGGATTCTCTTTGTCTACCGTCAGGATTTGTGTGAAAATCTAATTATGTTTTGGGTGATATTTATGCAGACATATAGAAAATTCTAAAGGATATATATATATAAAATTGATTCTGATTCTGCAAAAAGATTCCAAAGGGGAAGCTGATACAAAACTGGGAGGTTACATAATATAATATGATATGTATATATATATAATTGATTCTGATTCTGCAAAAAGGCCTACAAAAGTAACAGCATTAACATTAAAAAGCTGGTTTCAATATAAAACTATATATATATATACATATATATATATATATATATATATATAAACATTTGAGGATCTGAAACATTTAATAATATAATATGCATTAATAAATAGAACACATATTGTAATGTGTTATTACACAATAAATTGTACACACACACAAACAAACAAACACACACACACTTAAATATTTATAATTAACATTAACAATAACCTTAATAGACAGAGGGGCAAATAATGTGCTATGAGCACATTAATTCATAAGTCCATTAATCATTAATTTAGGATTAGTTAACTGCGTAGACGCTCACTCAGCTAACCCAAATAATGACTGAAGTGCATCTAAGTAATTTCTTGAATTTATGTTGAGTAAAAACCTTTTAATACATCTAAAATTATTATTATTATTATTATTACAGAAATTGCATGTAGGTCCGTTGACCACTTGCTTCAAGGTCTCAACTCTTGGATAATGTTTCAGTTAAGTTACTGGTTCTGCAGTAAATGACCTTCCTATACAGAATGCAGAAGAAAAACAACTGCAGCCTCACGTGAATTTACAAATCTGAGGGGTTTGAGAGCTGCTGCTATAGAGATTACATATTCTGGTTTGTAGCCACGGCAGCTATGTATATATAAATTACATTATAGATAAGAGCTATACGTAACATTTGAGTATTTTTTTTTTCTTTTGCTGATGACGATAATACATTATAAACAGAAACATGTTTGTAAGTAAATATTTGCGACAATGAGGCCTATGAAGAAACTACAATATCGTCTTACCCTGCCAAGCCGAGAAAATGATACAGAGGACCGGTATAATGACGGCGTAGAAGGACATGCTGCTTCCAGTACACTTTCCGTTACAGCAGACAAAACGGTTACGTTTGCATACTTTCAAAAATAGACCTTGAAATGATACAATCTGACACGACTCGCAGACAGCGGAGCTCCGAATCAAGCGGCTTCGTGATGCGATCTGAGTGGAAGGACACACCGCCCGTGACGGTACACGCCCGCGCGCCTCATCTCCAGTACCAGCCTCAGCCTCCTCACTGATTAAATAAATTAAAGGACCTTCATTTCGACTGGCTAATGCTTAGATCTCGTATAAATTATAATTGGAAATGAAGGGAATTATTCAGGGGATTGACCGTAGATGCGCGAAATTCCACGAGGAAAAATGATCCCCGTGGGCTCCTGTAGCAGCTCGCCTCGGCCCCTCTGAATAGTTCACATTTCTGGAGATAAATACGCTCATTCACATTGTATGTGGAGACTACACATGATCTTTTCTGAAAGTATGAGAGTTATGTTAAATTTAATGAAGTAAGTTAATGAGCTCGCAATATATATATATATAGTGATATATAATACCTAAAGGCAGTGGAGCTCTTGGAGTGTTTTTTGTTTCATTACCTCTAATTCAAAGTTTGATAAAAAAAAAAAAATATTCCCATATTTATCTACTACTAAACATATTTGTTTTAAAATATACAACTAGTGTATATTGTCTACCTAGAATATGTAAATTAATGTATTGTGCGCCACTACCAGTGTAGGTTGTACTGGAAAACATAGTAAATAAAACTTCATAATTTAAATAATTTGTAAATAAATCTGTAAATAATTGTAATAAAGTCCTTATTTTCTAAATCTTAGTTTAGTTCTTAAAAGTATTTTTTAAAACAAAAATGAGGCCACATTTGTTTTTAACAAAACAATGCTTAGTAACCTAACCACGTACATCTTATACAAAAACTTCCATGTGCATCTTCATAATCAAATGTTAAAATTATAATGGCAAAGTACAGTTACTAACATTTTTTGCACTCTGAAAAATATATCTTTAAGAGTAAAGAAAGATTGTTTACAGTAAGAAAAATAAAATACTTTCATACAGATGTCTTAATCTCCAAAAACTTAAGTTTTGAAACTAGACACTTAAAATTTAGACCTCAACAGGCCTTTTATTTTGAAATTCTTCTCACACCTCAATGGAGACTGCTGCTAATAAGACTGTAGGATCACTATGGTAACACTATATTATTCTTCATGCTCACCCAACAGTGTAGCCATAAAGATCATGCTCATGAGACCATGTAATGACAAACATGGAGAACTTTAATAAGGCCGCTAACAGTTCCAACTTATTTTCAAAGTGTAGATTCATCATCTGTCAGAAGTCTTTTTCCTTCCTCCACAGAAAGATTTTTAACCATCATGAATTAGTGAGAAAGTACAAATGGACAATTGATATTTTTAAATCATTCCTATACTGTTACCAGTCCCTTTGCAAAAAATTCATTCATCATACTAGACAGGTCTATCAAAGCACAGTATTGTTTTGACGTCCGATTCAAGTGCACCCACACAGTCCTGTCTGTGTGCCCCTCACACACTGCTCTTATAACATCCCCGGGAATCATTGTCCATTCCTTCCCTTAATAAAACACAGGGAGAGGCACGTAAACCTTTAAGTCCTCTTTTGGGTTGTCGATCAAGAACGTCGTCCGAAAGGCATTCTGAGTCCACTCAAATGTTCAAGTTTGAAGAAATGATGACTGAGTGGGAAAGACGGAAACAAAGGACAAGGAGCCGATGCTGGGTATACAGGTCATATACCGATGGACTGCAAGACTCTTCTCTCTACTTCATTCAAGTGGCTTGAAAACATGCTATAGCAAGGCTGCTGAGCAAACTGGGTAAGGAAATCTGTCAGATACGCCTGTGGAAAAAAGACAAGAGCAATGAAGATATGAGGTCTGGTTACAGCAATACTTTAGAGTCGATGCCAAATTACTTACCTGAAGGTCAATCTGATAAATGGGATCCTTCAGAGCATCTGGATCGTCCTCATCATCATCCTCATAATAATCATCGTCTATGGGGAAATTACAATAAGTTTTACAGGCTATTTATAGAAAAGACAAGGTAGTGAATATGGAAAGATTTGCATACTTTGTTGTTTTACTCATGTTTTTGTTCTTCTGCTTTTACTAATAAATCCTAACAAGTAAAGAATGGCACATGTCCGGCCACCACAAAAGCATAACAAAAGATGTGAAGCAGTTATTATTAACTAAAACTATTAAAACATTTTTGTTAATTGAAAAAGCTGAAATAATAATAAAAAAAAAAAATATTAGATGAAAATTAATTAAACAAAAATTAGTAGTAAGCAAAATAGTAAACAAATACATTTAACCTAGATAGGTCATTTTAAAGTAAAATTTCTAATATTTCATTTAATCGTATTTATTAAAAAAAATTAATACAAAAAAAAAATTACACTAGCACATAAAAGTACTAAAATTGAAAGTAAATTAAAAAGAATACTCAAAATATAAAAATACAATTCTATAACATATAAAGTTAATTAAATTGAATACTCAAAATATTATTAATTCTAAATATTAATAAAAAAAATAACATTGATGACAATCTTTTTTTTTTTTTTATGAAGCTTATGGTATAGGTTTGTTTCCCAGGAAATGTGTGACATCTCACAATATTTGCAATATATATGCAAATGTAACCCTGTGTTAGTAATATGAGACTTCACCGTATTTGTTGGAGGCAATGAGATCAGACAGAAGCTGTCCTGCTAATCCTTCATCTTCCTCCTCCTCATCCTCTTCCTCAGCCAGATCATCCCACATTCCACCAGAGTCTGCAAAGCAAACGTATGAAACTTAAGACAGCTCCACATTTTAATGTTATTGATCAATACTAACACTAGGGGTAAATAGTTAAACCACAGAAGTACCTTGGCTCCAGTCTGCAGGATTTGCTCTATTTGCATTAGCCTCCACCACAGAAGACAGTTCATTGACGATGAGTTTAAAGATCTTTACCAGCAAAGGAATGTTGGTCCACCGCTGTGGGTCTGAGGGAAACAGAGCAGTCAGATATCTGAGACAATAACAGTTATTAATAATCATTCATTTGGTAGTTTAAGAGATCATTAACTTACTCTTGGCTGATTTGGAACGTGTACAGATTCCCTCGTCTGGATTAAAAATTTCTTCTCCTTTGACGACTATATCTTGGAGGCGCTTATCATTTGTATTCAGACCATGCTGAAGAAGTTTACACAAGGCAACAGCACTGTGGACAGAATGATTACAGTGTTATTTCAAACAGAAGCTGTGCCATTTCTTCAAACACACTGCAGACATGACTGGAAACCCTCACCTGACTTTGCCTTCATACTGGCCATAGAACAGATGTTGGCGACTCATCCACTCAGCCATGACAAACTCAAGGGCAGGTTTCCCCGTGGGACCTGGAAGACTGCATAGGAATTCCAGCAGGGGATCCAACTGGGAATGGACCAGGTGTGCAAAAACCATGATCAGGGACTGTAAAAATCGAGAATGAGCGAGAATGAATTTCACACCTCATTTGAGCCAGCAGCTACAGCACAATTCAGACTTATCTGCTGTACAAGAAAATTAATGTTCAACATGCAAAAACAAGCAAACAATTAGTTACCAATTATAAGTTATTATAGCAACAAGTTATTATTAGCTTACTAAGTGAGTGCTATTTCTGTACCTGTCCTAACATCACTTCATAGGGTTCAGTAGCATCACAAAGTATACACTTTTACACTTCTTTGAAGACTGGAGGTTATGGGAATTTGTTCAAACACATTTTTGATTCATGCTGATTCATTTATGAATCATTCAGATCATTTTGTGAACTGTTTAGACTAATTTATCGTAAAGAACCGACTGAACTGTATGGATTAATGAATAGATGATTGTATCTTTAAAAAAAAATTGTATCTTTAAATATATATATATATATATATATATATATATATATATATATATATATATTTTTCATTTCCATGACTTTCCAGGCCCGGAAAACACAATTTTAAAATTCCCTGATATTTCCAGGTTTTCCATGACCATGAAAACCCTGTTACTACAAACATAGAGGTTTTTCAAACTTTATTACAATGACCCCCAAATATGATGGAGGACTTATTTCAAATATGAAATAAATGGCAACAAAACACTTAATAAATGAAAACAGATTAAATAAACCGTAATAATGAAAAAATCAGTAAATATTTTAAAGGGGACGTGATCTTTTGGCATATAAGAGGTCTTAGTACCATTACAACATCCTGCAAGTTTCATCCCCCAACCTTCTTGTGGCCCCCAAGCTTTATTCTGAAAAAGTATTAGTTTACTATCAGCATTGTGGTACTGCACCTACACCAAAATTCTGGTATCAATCCAACCCTACCTGCATCACACTGAGGGTCTCGGCCTGCTGCATCTTGCTGAGAATAGCACGCAGTATTTGGTCCAGCTGGTCAGCCAACTGAGTGCCAGCACGGGCAATGAGAGTGGACACCAGACGACCTACAAAAGCAGCGGTGAACTCGGAGGTGCGGGGGTCCAGGAGCTGACTGACAACCTGCATGACATACCACAGGCCACTGTGGCCTTGCTCATCTTGCCACTGGGCAATCTGCTCCAGCGCCACGGATACATAGGCCCTCAAGCATTCACCGCCATTCTGGAAAAATCAACAATGATGAGAGTTAGATACCAACTGACATGAGGACTCTGAAAAGACATATCGGATTTGTTTCTGGGAGAATGATGTTACCTGCATTGTGGTGTTGTCATCTGTGCGGAGAGTGCATTGGGCCACTGCAGGAAAAGCTTGGCACACAAGCATGTCAGTCAACGGGGGTTTAGTGTTACGAACAACCGTAGTTAGGATATCTATGGATGTCTGTAGGAACAAAAATTATGCATTACTTACAGATTACAGTAAGAAGTAGAACAAATTGAGAAGTTTAACTTACAGCACAAAGGCCAGATGGGATTTTATCAGGCGGTGCCTGCATAATGCTAACAAGAGTAGGAATGAGGCGCATTTGCATGGGTCCTTGGCAGGCTTCAATCTGGGCAAGCTCTTTAAAGATGTCTTGCGCTAAAGACGCTACAACAGGATCTAACAGAAAAGGAAAAGACAACATGATAAGCCAAAGGTATTCTTCTAAACTACAAATGATAGTGGCTGTTGACTATAAAATAATCTTACCATTACTGTACTTAAGGAAGATGGCAATAGTGAGTGGGCAGATCTTGTTCTCAGCACTCGTGGTGAAAGCCGGATCCACGGTGCAAACAATACAGAGGGTTTCCATGACTAAAGTGAGTACTTCAGAGCTGAACTGAGCCGCGAGCTGCACCAGGCCTTCCAAGACACTGGGCAGGAAGGGCTGCAGGACGTGAGTACTCTCTGACAACTTGAGTTGATCACAGTACCTGTGAAACCGATATAAAGAGGCATCACTCTTTTTGTGGAAATCATAAGTAAATAAAAATTTCCGGATTTGTACCAGAAAGTTCAAATTACCAGCATTTATTTGAAATATACTTTTCTAAATGTCTTAACTCTTTTTGTGGAAATCATAAGTAAATAAAAATACCAGAAAGTTCAAATTACCAGCATTTATTTGAAATATACTTTTCTAAATGTCTTTGAATACAGGTAAAAAAAATAAAATATGTATTTTTTTTTATTAATTTATTTTTTTGTTTATTATTTTTAATATGAGCTCTTAATTATACTGTACATTGCAAGTGATTTTAAGAACCAATTTCAGTACCTTAACAACCAAAAAAAGAGAGAAAGTAGTTATTTTATTAAACTATTTGAAAATGAGAATAAATTAAATCAGTCCATTATTAATGCTAATATTAAAAAAATAATATTTTAAAATATTGGCATGCATCCTTCAAATATGTTTCAATTAAGTATTGCTTTAAAAGGGTCAAGTGAAAACTGAGTGGATACTGACTAACTCAAACACCTCTGATTGGCCATTGCATATCACTGTTCACGTAAAGCGATATAAATATGCACAGAAGCGTTTGAAAGCAGCAGCCTATCAGCGAGTACTGAACTGAGTCTGTACTTGGTACTGAAGAAAAGCTGATATTGTTACATTTTTAAAAATTCAGTATCAACTTGGTACAGAAGTACTAATGATGTCATTTCAAAATCTGAAGACAGAAAACAATGGTCTGACATTAGCTTTGTGATATTATGTTACATAAAACATATCTGCACAAAACAAAACCAGCAGACGGACTGAATGAAAAAGCAAATTCACTCTCTGACAGCTATATGATAAAATCTAAACTTTTATGAGGACTGTATGTTAATCTTATTTACATATTTGTTTGTCTGTGAGCTTGGGTGTTTTTTCCTCTTTGTGTCCGTCTTTAGCATCTTTGGTCTCTGTTAACGTCCCGTTTACAGACTTTGTAATATTTCCACACAAATTACATTTTGGAAAATGCTTGCAATTCAGTTTGTGTGCAAGTCCAGAACGGTTTGTTTCCAATTTATGGATTTTCTGATGGTTTCTTTTGATAACATTTGTTTAGGGCCAGTGGTAAACTGTTTGTTCTTGGCTAAAGGAAAACACAATTTTTTTTTTAAATCCAGGACAACTACAAGATTTTCCAGGACATTTCACATTTTCTCTCATTTTCCATGTGTTTTCCAGGACTCGTGGGAATCCTGTGAAAGGTGTAGAACCAAATAAGATTCCAAAGAGACTTCTCATTTGAAAGTGTAAGTGTATTAAATTAATTTCAGGCTTAAATAGTGAAAAAGATATAAAAAATAAAGAAATAAAAAATAACTGCAAATAACAACCATACCGTTTTGCGCAAATGATTAAACTCTGCACATGAGAGACTGGAAATGAAAGTCCTACCCCCAGATGGCCCTCACAGCAGAGATCCGGACAGAGGGTGGCTGGCTCTCATGCAGACCACTCACAGTGGCCTGGAGGAACTGCTGAATGAGTTCTGGGGACATTGCTGCGGTGAAGCGGCTGGCTGCCCATAAGGCCCGACCCAAGAGGAATGGAGAGGCTGCTGGGAATTAAACAACATGGGGATCACATCCACAGGTCTACACTCAGGCCATATACATACATAAGATCAAAATGAAAGTTTAGAACAAGGTTACCTGGTAAATTGAGGTCAGCAAGAATGACATTGGCAAGGAATCCATGCATATCGAAATGAACACGACCGTTCTTTACATTCTCAGTGATGATGGTCTTGACTGACCCCAGGGCCAGCATGCAAGCCTCGTGCACCTTCCACCTGCATATTCATGGGGATACTGATGTAAGGCAGGGGTTCCCAATAATTTTTTTATTTTAATTTCTTAGACATGACATATTTACTAGAAGTACCACCAGAGATAAGGGTAATACTTCAAAGATTTAACAACACATTTGTATGTTTATGGTCTTTCTGATGTTGGCCAATGATCACATGACATGCAACTGAACAGATAAAAGTATCTTTTTTCTAGTGTTTAATCTAAATTGGGCAAATGTGTAAAAAGGCTATATGGCAGTTTAAATTTTATTTCAATTATGCAACAACATTTGTTTATTTAAAATTTTCATTCAGTTTAATTATAAGCTTATAATTCACAAAAGCCCCTGCATTACCCTCACAAACCCCCATTTGGGAACCCCTGATGTAAAGCAACACAATGAAAAAGAATATTTAGTTGTGACGGGATGTTTTTCTCTCTTTACCAATGTTCACTGCCTGTGTTCTTGGCTTGCTCTGCTTCTTGTAGGTGCCGTGTTGCAGCCGCGGCTAAAGCAGTAGCGCTCTCGTTCTGAAACTCAGCAGCAACAGCCTGATGGACAAAAAGATGCATTAAACATAAAGGAGGGAAAACGTTTAAACACCTACAAACAAACCCTCTGTGCTCTCACCAGCAACAAATCCTGTGCAGATATCCGGACTGAATAAGAGAATGTGTCATCATCCTCATCCTCAACAAACTGCTGTGGATTGGCTGTCCATACCTTGATCTGTGAGATAGATGAGAACATGAAGATAAAGGCTATAAAAAAAAAAAAGACATGACACACTCACAATTCCCACAAACCTGATCCTCCGTGATCTGCATGTAGAGGATGATGTAATATATGAGCTCTGGTAGAGCCTTCTTCACTGTGCTCTTGAACTTCTTGTTCTCCAGCAGTGTGTGGACAAACTCGAAGATGCTGAAGACGAGGTTCTCAAAGCCAAGGACCTCACCTGTGACAGTCAATTAACAGAGCTCAGCGCTTACTAAACTAGTCTGAATAACAATGATCAGTTCTTGCAAAAATCTAGTGCCACATACCATCAGAGTCAATTGGATCATCTACTTCTTCTGTGTAGTTGACCTCAGTTCTCACATAAGTACATGCTTGGTTAAGAAAAAAACTTCAATATTTTACTGAAATAACTGGCACCGATAAAAACATCGAATAGGTCTGAGATATTAAAGAATAGTTTACCCCAAAATTTTAATTTGCTCACCCTCATATTTCGAAGATGGAGAAAGCAATATTATGGACGTTTATGAACTCTATTTTAGCTAAAGCAACAGTTTTAAGTAAAAAAACATCTTGATGCAGTTGTTTATTACAAACAGACAACTTTTCACTTCCTAAGATGTTAACTGATGGACTGGAGTCGTGTGGATTACTGTGATGTTATTATCAGCTGTTTGAACTCTCATTCTGACGGCACCCATTCACTGCAGAGGACTGATTGCTGTAATGCTCCAAACCTGTTACGATAAAGACATAAACTCATCTACATTTTGGATGGCTTGAGCATGAGTAAATTTTCGTTTCTGGGTGAACTTTTCTTTTGATGGCAATAGGTTAAACAAGTGGTAAAATCTGCCACTGAATGGATATAAAGAGGCGCTTTCTGTCAAGGTGTTCCATACGATAGGTAGAATCTGTTGCATGGAGGACACCATGGGTTTGGGGAAGTTCTTCACAAGAGCTGTCACTGCCTATGAAGAGATAACAATTAATAATTACATTCATCACATCACAAGGGTAAAAAGTATTTTTCTGCATGATGCAACAGCTAGTCACCTTTAGCACTTCCATCTTCAGACCACTATCTGAAGTGGGTCCATCTGGAATCTGCAGCGCCTGTATGAAGGCCTCGGTGAACTGCTGCACCACCGGGAAGATCAGAGTGTTGGCAGCACCCTAAAATCAAACATTATTGTTTAAAATGTCAGTTACCCTTTTAATACTTACTGTGAAGTATTAGGTATTATGAAGTCACAAATTCTACTGCATTTATTAATTTAGTTTAATGTTAACTCATACAAATTGACATTAAAATGTATACACTACAGTTCAAAACTTTGGAGTTTTTTCATGTTTTTGAAAGAAGTCTCTTTACTAACCAATGCTGCATTTATTTGATGATAAGTACAGTAATACTGAGAAATATTAATGCAATTTAAAATAACTGTTTTCTATTTTAATTTATTTTAAAATGCAATTTATTTCTGTGACGGCACAGCTGAATTTTCAGCAGGTATTACTCCAGTTTTCAGTGTCACATGATCCTTCAGAAATCATTCCAATATGCTGATTTGGTGCTCAGGATTTATTACTATATTACTTATATTATTAATGCTGAAAACAGTTGTGCTGCTTAATATTTTTGAGGAAAACCTGATACATTTTTGTCAGTAAGTAACATTTTAAATGTGTTTACTGTCTAAAGTGTTACCTGTTTACCTAGAAACAAAAAATATTTAACCTTACCTTTGCTACTTCATCAATCGCACAGATGAGATTAGCACATGTGGTAAAGATCTCAACTGCTCTGGATCGAGTGCGAATACTGTAAACCTGCAACAATAACACTGTCAATAACACATTACACATGACTGTCTCAAAAGCAATGACTGTACTGTGTTTTTAAGCTGAGTATAATACCTCTGCCATGGTAAAAATCTTGTACATTTGAGGCAAAATGACAGGCGCAACATCCGGCATCTGCACATCAGTCACCTCACGGGTAAATTCTATGAAACGCATAATAATATGTTGCTCAGTAACATCGCAAAAACACTGTCACTTGCTGTAACTGTGAGGAAGAGGTGTAGATGTTCAGAGTCATTACCTGTGAGGACCCTCATGGCGCCGTGTACAGCGTTAACATCCCCACTGGCCAGCATGTCCATGAGGAGCTTGAAGAGCCCAGGCCAAGCTTCAGGCCAGTCCCAGTGTGCAATAGCCGACACGGCGTAGGCCACGCTGGAGCGCACCTTACTGATGGCCTCACGCAAACCACTTGGCAGAAGCTCACGGATCGCAGCTTTGGCCTGAACAGAAAGGGATATGGGAAACAAACTAATATAATGCCATATATCTCAGATAACGTCACATCTAAACATAAATACACAGTTCTTACCCATTCAGTCGTCTCTGGGGGCCTGTATTTCTCTGACTGGGCACACCAGTGTGTCTCAACATACTGCTTCAGAATGACAGAAGCCAACTACAAGAGACATATAGCAAACAAATTAAGCAAATATAACAGTAAGAATCAAATACTTGTTTATCTGCTCATTCATGCTGAAAATATCTAGTCTTACTTGGCGAATAGCAAGTGCTCCGTGTGGGTCGACAGTGAGCTCTGCAAGGTGAACTCCAAACTCTACAAAACAGGTGCACAAAAAACTGTTTACAAATTAATATAGGTGTGATTTAAGCACAACCAACAATCTGTCTGATTATCAATAAGTTAACAAGCCAAGAGCACAAATGCATTAGAAGCCAAGACAGATGAGTACGATCAAAAAATCATTTCTAATGTATGCTTCATTCACACATATCTTTCATCATCCATGGATTTAGCTCAATGAGAGGCTGGGGGCCAACAGACAATGTTACTGCTGACACTCAACACACAGAAGAGCCCTGAGAGAGAGGCCACAGTCAGCGACACGCTGGGTTAAACTGACCAACTGATTTACAAGGGCATTTCTACCTTTATGTGGGCATGTTTTCTTTCTAAACATAAAAACATATAGTGTACAATCCATAACTATATTACTGTACAAAAATGTGGGGTCAATAAGGTTTATTCTTAAAGAATCTAATACTTTTATTCAGCAAGGATACATTAAATTGATCAAAAGTTAGAGTAAAAACATTTATAATGTTACTGAAGATTTCTGTTTCAAGTAAATGCTGTTCTTTTGAACTCTCTATTCATCGAAAAAAAAATGTGCTGCTTAATATTTTTTTTTGTGGAAACCAGGATACAAGTGTTTTCAGTACTGATAATAATAAGAAATTTTTCTTGAGCATCAAATTGAGCTTTGCCATCACAGGAACTGCATTTTAAAATCTCTGAAAATAGAAAACTTGATTTTTGAATAAATGCAGTTTTGGTGAGCATAAGAGACTTTTAAAAACATTTTAAAAAATCTTACCGACCTCAAACTTTTAAAAGGTTGTGTACTTCAATTCTACTCAATAAACCTAATTAAACAAATTCTTAATATCAACAAACATGGCTGTTAAAAACCCAACTAACATCAAGGAGCTATAAATAATGCAAAAAATATCATAACAACAACAATAATATCTCTGCTAGAATAATGCACCATTCACTCTCAGAAAATGAAGAGAGAACATACCTTAATATGCCGAAAATGTAATAAAATATATCAAATACTGCGTACAAAAATAATTCGCTGGCATTTTTGTAGTCATATGGCTTTCCAGTAACTGATCCTTAAACTTGCACATTTTATCTTTGGCCAAAGCTACTTACATCCAGCCACATAAACAAAATTCTGCTCTTTTTCTCCCAAAAGATGACGAAAGAGCCACAAAACTCTAGCAATACCTGAACTTTATTAATACTGGGTGATGTAAAGTTAACCTTGATGATAAAGGATAACGTTACTCGGAATTGAACCCCAAACTATCCCTGAAAACTTACATATTCTCACAAAGATGACGCGTATTTATCAACACGGAATTACCATCGTGTGAGTGATTTTAAAAGTGAAACTGACTAAATACAGATCGACAGAACCGTACTTCTCATTTCTAATCTTTACATTTGACTCCACAACCATCGACTGAAAATGCGGGAACATGTTGGATTCGGATGCACTTGCTTTCGCCTCCCCAATTCAAGCCAATTCGTTGACAAATTCACCGTGACTGCATGCGTGATAAACACGGCCGACAAGCATCATAAAATCAGCACCCGTTCATCTGAAATGAAAAAGCGTGTGGCCCATGTGTAAAAACCTGCACTTCACATGGTGTCATGCATGTTGTGGCAGCATCTCGCGTCAGTTCTCACCCTCCGTCACTTCCAACACTTTAATGCGCTCCTCCGCTGCAGAACGCACTTCTTGCACTGGCGACAGAATGGCGTTCAGCGCGTCTATAAGAGTCTCCTTCAGTCCTTTATCGACCTGGTCGAGAGTCGAAACCGGGCCGGGACCCGACGCGTTCATACCCGCCATATTTTCGCCAGTCTTGACGAGGCTAACGGAGAGATGACCGGGGACCCGACGGAAGGATGCACAGCGCGCCAATGCACGTTTAGGGAGGGACTATGAAATGATGAAATGCTGCCATTCGTGAATCACTGGCGCTTTCATGACCATAATGGCTCCATCCACAGGAATGGAGGTTGAACAGCTATACTGTACTGCCTTTTTTTTTTTGTTTTTTTTTTACTTAGTTGATGCTTGGTTCTTATATATTATTTTTGAGTTTTGAGTTGATAAAGAATAAAAGGGCTCATGATATCAGAAGTAGATCAGTATTTATAGGTGAGAACAAACCATTTTATTCCACAATTGAATTAACATCGGAAAGATCTGTTTTGAGTTTTAAAGAAAGCCACAGTATACATCACAAAGTATATTTCACACAGCTTTTTCTTCTGCCAGCTACATCTCATTTGTCTGACAACCTATATTAGGATTCTGTACAAACACTTCTTATGCATCAAGCAACAGATCAGAGCGGATCTCAAGCTACTGAAAATCAGGGTAACCAGCCAAGTTATTGCTGGGATAAATAAATAATATTTTATATTATTTAGACACATGTACCAAAACAGTGGGTTCCAAAAATAATTCGACCATTTTGTTTAGTCTAATTAATATTATTTGGTGTAAATAGCCCAGATTGATAAACTCATGTTAGAAATTCTAAAGGCGACTGGGGAAATAAAAAATAAATAAAACAATAAATATGAACACATACATTTGGGGAAGCTGAAATTCCCCATTGTTTTGCATTTATGGGATGGAAACCCCTGAGGTACATCTATGCATCACGTTCTCTAGAGAAGAAGAAATAAAATGTTATAGAAGGAAATCTTCAAAAATACAAAACAAAAAGCAGAAGAATCATAGATTTTTGTTAACAGTCCTATCAAGAAGGCAGTAGCACCAAGGGAGCAGAGGGAGCGGGATTCAGTAAGAGGATGATATCTGGTGCAGTCTTGGTGATGTAACTTATGTGCAAAACGGGGAGCCTGTTGACTATCCTTCGAAAAACATGATTTTGGTCATCATTCGGTCAGATCGTTCATTGCGCAGCTGACGCAGATGTAGTCCTCATTCTCAGCCTGCTCAGCAGACACTCCCACACAAATCTGGTGGAACCACTGGTTACAGCTGCCATCACACTGGACCCAGTTTACCTGCGAGGATGAGAAAGAGCATTAATTATTCATGCAGGCAGAGAGAGACCCACAATAACCCAATTGTAGAAGCAAGAATGATGCAGTGGATTAGAAAACAAAACCTCAAGCATTTCAATTATGCCAGAACTAACCTCGTTTCCTTCTGGCTGTTGACATTGCTTTGCCGAGCACACAGACCAATCCTCCTCGGAGTCGTCTGAATATGATAGATCAGAAAGGGAGTTGGAGGGGGAGGTGGTTTGTTTCTCCTCTCTCCTCCTTTCTTTGTTCATTTTAGGCTTCTTTTTCTTGGGCTTCTTTGTCTTTCCTATGTGCTGCCCTTCTATATTCTCTTTCTCTAAGCGCCGTTTGCTGTTCTTCTCAAGCTTTTCAGGTTCCTTCTTGGTTTCTGGAACTCCATCCTAGATGAAACAAATGACATCAAAATCTGTCGAAAGCTCCGTTCTGAAACTTAGTGAGCGGTCTAGCTCCCTACATAAACGGCTGTCTTCTAAGTAGCACGTCAACAGTTACGGAACCTTGTCATTGGCTGATTTGGACTTTCTACAAAGGCAGTAGTTCACATGAATAGCACTCAGGTGGCTTCATTTAAAACTGATTTATTGTATGACTTATATGCTGCTACACTAACAGCACAACATTATAATCATAGAGAACATACAAATATCAAAATTTATATTTTAATTTGATTTTTAACACTCAAATTCACTACCGAAGAAAAAAATTTAGAATAATTTCTCTTGCCATTTTGGACACATTTTCATATTAAACCTGTTATAAATTGGGGTTTCTCAAACTTGGTTTTGAGAGTTGATAAAAGCTAATAATTAAATTACAAAAATGTAACATTGAAATACATAAATAGTTTTAAAATCAAATCAAACTACAAGCATGTGGAGCTCATTTCTGTCACCTTTAGGAAAAAAACCCCAAAAAAAACATGCTTTGGTAAATCATAATTATGATATAAAAATTGAAATGATGAGACACCAAGTAACAATTATGACAGAATTTCAACCTTTTAATGACATGGACATTTAATGACTCATAATCAACCTTTTATCTCATATTTATGACTTATCTCATAAGTCCTAATTATGACAAAGTCAAAATTATGATAAAAAGTCAAGATTGACAAAGTCAGAATTACTACAAAATGTTAAATTGACAATTTTTACTTTTTCTTCCATGTCAGTTATAACTTACGTCATAATTATGATTTACCAAGCATGATGATTTCACCATGTGGCAGAATTAGGCATCCACAGAAACACTTTTTTTTTTCCCCTTACGATTTCTTACGAAAGATTAAATATTTTGTTTACCTGCATGTCATGTGACCATCAACTAACATCAGAGAACCGTAAACGTGAATGTTAAATGATTGATATTAACTTCAAGTAAATATTTTGTCAAATAAAATAAATTTTTTGTTCGGTTGACAAAGTTTGGGAATCCTTTGTCTTAATCAGAGGAATTTACAATGCTACAAAACTAATGCTATTGAAGGATTGGTAAACAAGTTAGGAATGTTCTCCCACCTGTCCTTTGTTGTGTGGGGGGCTCCCGTGAGGTGGACTTTTGTCTTGAGCAATGTGATACTGGTGATCGTGTTCGCTGCTCTGCAGGGAGTGCTGGGATGGTGAAAACCTGTTGAGCAGGCTGCTATAAAGCTGCTGAAGCTCAGGTAAAGTCACCTGCAAGAGAAGACCTTCCACCAACAGCTCCTCCAACTCAGCACTGAGTTCTGTAACACATGATACAATCCCAAATATTTTCATCCAGACATTTACAACCTCTCTGTAAGTGTGTATTAAAAACATAAGGTGTGGTTTACTTACCATTGAGAGGAATACAAGGCTGCAGCATGTAGAAAGAACCGTTGCTCCCAACAAGTGTCTGAGATGATGCGGTTCCAGAGATATGTCTTGCCTGCATCATATTAATAGAATGGAACATGAATATAAATAGAAAAGGTGTCATATTTTCATTGATTTTCAAACTAATTATATTTGAACATATTAAGCTCACTTTTCCATTCTGGTGCTGTGTAGGAGAAACCTGCTGCACTTTGTGTTGCCAGCGCACCGTTCTCTCAATCACATATCGCAAAGCATCGCCCTCTGGAAGCCGAACCCGAATCCGCTGTAAGGAAGCGAGCAGGGGAAGCACCTTATCCAGGGGCGGCTTCTCAGAGCGCTTGCAGAGCGGGCATAACCACGGTAGTCCTGTCTGGATATCCTTAAACCCTGGCACACAGCCGCTGTGGTAGGCGTCTCGACAGAGTTCACACTGTAGCATAGGGCCTGCTGGGACAGTGTGGCACAAGCACACAGTGGGGGCCAAACAGCTGGGTGAAGACTGAAGCTTCGACTCATTTGAGGTCCTCAACATAGACAGGCTCTCCAGCTCTTTCTGATGAACATCACTGAGAGTGGCCATCTGTTTGGAGAAGAACACACAAGTCTGAGCAAATACCCTGATGTCCATCACAGATGTGAACAGTGAGCAAATACCCTGATGTCCATCACAGATGTGAACAGTGAGATGTGAACTTATTTTGAAATGTCAATGCTTTACTTCATCTATTTAAATGGACAGCTGGAAGATAAAATGTGCACATGGTGACCCATACTCAGAATTCATGGTCTGCATTTTACCCATCCAAAAGTGCACACACACAGCCAGTGAACACAAACACACCGTGAACACACACCCAGAGCAGTGGGCAGCTATTTTATGCTGCGGCGCCCGGGGAGCAGTTTGGGGGTTCGGTGCCTTGCTCAAGGGCACCCTCAGTCGTGGTATTGCGGGTGGAGAGAGCGCTGTACATTCACTCCCCCCACCTACAATTCCTGCCGGCCCGAGACTCGAACTTGCAACCTTTCGATTACAAGTCTGAATCTCTAACCGGTATTGTTGGTGGAGGGAGGGGTGTAGATTTTGTAACCTTTCGATTACAAGTCTGAATCTCTAACCGTAAGGCCATGACTTTTTATGCATAATGCAGGACTTTTAATTATAAACAAGCCTGAAATACACCAGGACTCTTAATTATCTTCATCTATTTAAATGGACAGCTGGAAGATAAAATGTGCACTGATCATTATCAACAGTAAGTCATTCAACAGTGGTATTACTAGACTGCAAAATGCTCTGAAACCGCAAACCATGCATGTGCAACAGCTAATGTGATTATTAAATTTGAAGTTTAATCACATTAGTTCTTATTGCAATTCCTGTTTTTCCAGATTTTCAGTCTCTCTAACATCACACAGTGTCTACACTTGACACAAGAGGCCCAGTGTGACGTGACCAAAAGCAAAGGAACCCAACAGTTTATTTCGTATGTTTATACGAAAAATTAAACAAACTGTTTTGGCAGCTTGGATCCCATTATGATCAGTGATTGTCTACTCTACACTGGCTGCAGCACTGCGTGATACGACCCGAAAAATCCCTGATAGTAAACTGATTGAGCGCTACTACTGACACGAAGGAGAAATGGACACAATGTGACATGATACAACAACGGTGTAGACACAGTCTATGCATTGCCTTCCTTTATCACCCTAACACTATTTTTCCACAACTTGGCAAAACACAACGTCTTGTAATCCTCTGAGGCATCTCTATAGTTTTGTTGATTAAGTAATCCTTTGTTTGCATCTCCATCATATTTAATCGCCTCCTACTACATGTGTGAATCAGTGGGTTGGGCTAAAGAGGCAGAAGAAGTAGCCGATGCTCTTCTGCAGAAGCGGTCTTTCTCTGTACTATAACTTCATACTTTATACCAAAATGTGACTTACTGCTGAAGCTGTATCTTTGCTCGTAGAAAGTGCCTTTTCCACATCAAAAAGGGAGTCCAGTTTTACTTCAACTTTCTTGCAGGGTACTGAGACATCCTTGTTTTTTTTAGACTTAGACTTCAGCGGTCCAGTCTCACACCTAGGACACAAAACCTTAAAGACACAAACACAAATTAAATCAGAACAATTCATTTTACTCACACAAATCACAGTTATTCACATCCTAAATAAGTATTGTTGTAAATAAGTATGTACCTCGAGGAGAGAATGGGATGCGTTCCTCAACAGGAACGTTTTAGCTGCACTCTCCTTCCAGGCCTGTACCTCAGATACTAAGCTTTCCAGTCGACTCAGTGGTTCCAACATTACCGAAATTCCTCTGGCTCTTGACACTAATTCAGACAGGGCGCCAAGACCAGGAATACGGCCTCCGGCCTGTAGCAATAAATGTTTAAATGGACTGAGCGCTACTTGCACAAGGTTCTATGTATCCAATTGTAGAGTTACAAATAATAGAGCATTACAGAAATATGTAAAACAAACCTGAAGACCATCTGCTTCCATTATCCACTCCCTGGCCCTGCTTACACAGTCTTTAAGTTGAAGACAGCTGGGCAGGTATGCTGGGATGTTGTCCACTTCCTGTATAGCTGCCTCAAGTGTCTCAATACTATAAAGAGGCCTAAAATAAGCAAAAAAAAAATCAAATAATAGTTTCCATTATTTTACAGGTTTTAAAGGTCAAGATTAATTAATATCCTCCGTTAAGAACTACTATTCAAATAGGGAAAATGCTGCTTTCCTTTAAGGATGCTACAAACTTACATTACCGGGTCAGTATTTTTTTTTTTTATTAATATATTTAAAATATAAATATATTTGAAATATATTAATGCTTTTATTCAGCAAAGATGCATTAAACTGATGAAAAGTGATAGTAAAGATTTCTATATGAAATAGATTCTGTTCTTTTGAATTTTGTGTTCAAAGAAAGACCACAGTTTCCACACAAATATTTAGCAGCACAACCATTTTCAACAGTGATAATTGTAGCCTTTGTGATTATAAGAGACTTCTTTCAAAAACATTAAACAAATCTTTTAACCAGTACATTGAACAATACATGGAAAGTGTAGGTGATGCACTGGACACAATGTCACAATAGATCGATCCAGTTAATCTGCCAGGAAGCAGCTTTAAATCAAAATGCTAACCCTGCACATTTTTATTCTCAATAAGAACTAGCTCAACCATCTGTGTTTTTTTTTTTTTTACAACATGCATGTTGGGACAGCAATAATTGTATTAAACCATAAGTTTGTCAGAAGACCTTTTTTTCCATGCACACTGCCTAACCTAAACCACCAGAAGTTGTGTTCAGTTCTCAGATCTTGGTGATAAATGTGGTAAAGAGTTTGCATGGTGCCACAGTAGTTTGTTAGTGTAAATTCTGTCACCATTTTCTCACCCTCATGTCATTCTAAAACCCGTAAGAATTTCATTTAGTTTCAAAACACCAAAGGACAATGTTTTTAAAACCTGAAAAATGTTTTTCTTTCTCTCTTTAAAGGGATACTCCACCCCAAAATGAAAATTTTGTCATTAAATCACTAACCCCCCTTATGTCGTTCCAAACCCAAAAAAGCTTTGTTCATCTTCAGAACACAATTTAAGATATTTTGGATGAAAACCAGGAGGCTTGTGACTGTCCTATCGACTGCCAAGTAAATTACACTGTCAAGGTCCAGAAAAGTATGAAAGACATCGTCAGAATAATCCATCTGCCATCAGTGGTTCAACCGTAACGTTATGAAGCGACGAGAATACTTTTTGTACACAAAGAAAACAAAAATAACGACTTTATTCAACAATTTGTCTCCTCTGTCTCTCTCCGCATCACCGTAGCGCCATTTTGGAGAATATCCGCTGAATGCAGACAGCTTACACTCTTCTGTGTCAGCCGCACTGCACGGATGAACTGTTTTAATTCAGATCAAAGTGTAAATACACGTAGAAAACATATCCTTGTGTCGCAGCTGACACAGAATAGCGTACACAGTTTGTGTTCAGCGAATATTCTCCAAAATGATGCGGAGAGATACAGGGGAGACAAATGGTTGAATTAAGTCATTATTCATTATACTATTCTGATGATGCTTTTCATACTTTTCTGGACCTTTACAGTGTAATTTACTTGGCAGTCAATGGGACAGTCACAAGCCTCCCGGATTTCATACAAAATATCTTAAATTGTGTTACAAAGACGAACTAAGCTTAATGACAATTTAATGATCAATGACAATTTTCATTCTGGGGTGGAGTAATCCTGAACCCTTTAATGAACTTTTGAAGTATTGAAGTTTTGGTGTAATAGAATTGCAAAGGAGGGACAGGAACCTGTCAGGTTTCATTAAAAATTTCTTTAAAAAATAGTTCTGGAAAGACACGGGGGTGAGTAAATTATTTTTGGGTAAATCATTTTTGTGTGAACCATTGCTTTAAATTGCATTAAAATTTAACTTCGATACAAACCTAGCAGTGAGCATGTTATGGGCCTTTTCTTCCCAGTGTTCACAGACAGTGAGCAGCTCCTGCAGGCGGGCCATGGTTTTTTCCACACAGGCGTGTGGTGCCAAGCCCACTCCTTGATCTATAAGCCTCCTCATGCAGTCTAGACTGAGGTCAGCTGGCTGATCGCTGGCTTCCTGAACAGCCTCCACCCAGCGGGCCTGCTCCAGCCTCTGCCTCAACACTGCCAGCTGAGGCAACTCGACATCCAGGCTTGCGCCCTCATCTAGGAGGCCATGGAGAGCAGAGGAACCAGGCATGTCCTCTGCAAGGAGATCTGAGCTGTCCTGCTGGAACTGTTCAACACGGTTCAAAAGAGCCTGACATGGAAGTAGAGGGAGAAATGTCAGATCAACATCCGGGAAAATTACATTAAGCATGTTGTGAGGCTGGGTACCTTTAAGAAAGGGGCCTGTCGGATGGAACAGGGCAGTTCATACAGCTGATTGACAAACGACCTCAGTTCCTCCACCGTGAGCTGGTTCTGAGACTTTCCCCCACCGGAGCGATACCTATTAACACATACAGATTTGCATCAGTTTAACTGAGGAAAAATATAAAAATTGTAGTATATTCTATAAAATACACAGATTAAATGTACCTTGTCTGTCTCTTGCCATTGAGGAGTTGTTGGGCCATTGAGGTACACCTATCTGCATTCTGAATGACTTGACGCAGGTGACTTAGCAGGTCAGTCTCTGGGTAAGTCTTCTTCTCTGCTTCTACTACTAATGAACGAAGCTCCTCCAAATCTAATAAGAGAGAAGAATCCCTTATTTTAGATATGCTAAAAAGTGCATTTAACCCTCAGAGACCCATTGTAGCAGAACTGCCACATTTTATACAAAGCAATTAAATACCTAACTTTCACTAAATATGTGAAAAAACTACTAAGCTAAGAGCTTACGTGCCTTCAAAGTTTGGACATAAATTAAGTCATGCAACACTAGGCTTTAGGGGTCAATCTTTTTTCTACTGTTCTCACACAGTGAGCCTTTTCAGCCTACGGTTAATGTGAGTTCAAAACTTTATCTTAGGTTAACAAAAAATAGTGGTAGGATTCTGCAACCTTAAATGCCCAGTGTTCCAATTTTGCTAAGCTTTTTAAAATTACACCCCAATGCAAATTCTGCCTAACAAAATGGTTTAAACTTATAGCTTCTTAAAGGGTGACCAAAGGATGAAAAATATATAATACATTATAAATATCAATACTTGGGATTTCTAAGGGTTAAAGACAAACATATTACAATAACTCACCACTTTTATTATCTTGATCTGCCTTCAAAATCTTCTTAACTTTAGATGCCCAGTCTTCATAGGACTCAGCACGAGTCGTCAAAGCCTGGAACAATGGCTTCAGTTCAGCAAGTGTGTATTTATAGCTGTGCAAGTAAAAGACAAAAAGTTTATTTTAAGAAAACCTGCTAAATGAATGCAAGCACTCTTTTGAATTTGATCCATCATCCAGAATTTTTTCCTATGCTTTTGAAAACACATACTTGAGGGTGTAGCTTCTAGCAGGGCAAGAGCAGAGGTCCTCGATGTGGTGGAGACAGACCAGCTGGTCGGGGCTACAGGGACAGGTGATGGCAGACAGGTAACAGGTGGTCCGGCACTTAGCACACTGCCTTTCCTCATCTGGCAGTAAATCATAGTCAACCTGTTGGGAGTGCCACACGCCCTAGAGAACAGAACAAACACAATGGGATCAATTAGTAATAGACAGACAGACAAAGAATACAAATAAAATGAACAGAGACAACAAAGCTGCCAGTTTAATTACTTCAAGTAAATAAATAAAACACACACACACACACACACACACATACATATATATATATATATTACTATTATAATATTATAGATTGATAGATAAGATACATAGTTTGGGGTTATTCAATCAAGTGGGTCATGAAGTGCAAGTTACAGCAGCTTAAATGAGCTCACAACCTTTAAAACGGCCACCCACCAGCTTATAGGTTTTCTCACGGAGCATCTTCTCTTCCAGAATCATGGCGCACATGTCCTTCTGGACAGCAGAAGCAAGTTCTAACTCTAGAGTGTTTGCCTTGGTGGCAATATTACAAGTCATCTCATCGTGGGAGAAAACACAGTATCTGTTGAGGGATCGGTAGTGCTCGACACACTGACGACCAAGAGGCATCTAAAACACAAGACCGTATTTGAGTTCATTATGATCATAACTTCTACTGCATTTTTTATGCTTATCTTCTATTAAAGTCACAATGAAACTAAAATAGCCACAGATCTTTTATTTTATATTTTGACATCTAGTCGAGTGTAACGGATTATTATTCCATTGGTTGTTCATTTGATTTTAAGATGCGGGTGCTGCACTAAAAAATAATAGCAAACTTGCAATCGATTGTAATAGAGAGGCAGGTTTTAAGCAGACTAAATGATAGGAGAAGCTGGCATTCATTACCAGAGAAAAGACAGACATTTTCAAGAGAAGATGGAGTTACGACATTATGATTAAAAATTACAAGGTCAATAACTTTAAGAAATAACATGTGCATGGATGAATCATTCACAATAGGATTCATAACATGGATTTATAAATTAAATAAGGTGAATTTTCATTTCATGCTGACTTTAAGTGTTTTTACCCAGTCTGCTGTGCAGAAGTTGACTGCCTCGGCAAAGTTGAAGCCCTGGTTGAAACCACTGTGATAAGCCCTCGGGAAGGTAATGACAAACTCACCAGCACACTGGTTTGTACGGTAAATCTAAAGGAATAAAAAAAAAATTAAAAAAAAAAAAGAAGGGAAAGAAAGAGGAAACTGATTAAATGCACCTCACATTAATAAACAGGGCTCCATTTTATGTTATTAATGCTCTTTGTTTAGTCCATAACTCCACTCACTGGTACTCCATGCTCCATGAGCACATTTGGGTTCATGATGGTGACCAGCTGGTGGAGCAGGTCTGGCTGAGACTCAAAGAGCTCGGGGGCCAGGTTCTTCATCACATTCTCCAACTGCTCTGCAGCGTAGCCAGGAGCACCATACCAAGTCTTTGGCTCTCCCCTGCAAATCAAAACAACAAAAGTGAGTGGAAAAACAACAAGCTCAGAAACTGTTCAAATGAAGCATACACAATCCATTTAATGCGCCATGTACTACTATGTAAAATAGGTTACTTTCAATCTGGAAAGTGCGAGTGGATTACCAGTGCAGATAGTTGATGGAATAACTCCAATGGTCCTCAATGTGCCAGCAGAAAGAGGAGAAGCACATGCCCACATAAAGCCATGGGAGCTTCATCCCACAGATGTCCGCTGTGACATGAGTCAGCACAGATGCATCCAACACTGGCATGTTGTTGAGGTTCCAGCCACTGCTCAGATAACCCTGAGCAAAAAGAAATAGGATTTCATGAAACATGCATTTGTGAGATTTAGATCTGGGCTTTCAGCATACAGATTGCAAGAACAAAGCATTTCAAGGTTGTTTCTGTACCTCCTCCTCTGGTGAGACTTTAAATGTGCCATTCTTAACAGGGAAGCCGCTTCCGAAATCCTTTGAAGCAATATCAGCCCCATACTCTACAGTAACATCCTCCTCAATGGTGCTAACCAGCCTCCAGAACTCTTTCTCCACCAGCTCTGTGGGAACCATCTGCCAAACGACAAGGCCGATCACTTCATATTCTACATGGTATGCAACCACATTCGTCTTACAAGTGTTGTTTAACAGACATACGTGAACAGGCATGTTAAAGTAGTCAGACTTGAAAGAGTCAGCCATATCTCCAAAGGTGCGGAGGGTGTAGTCTCTGGAGGCCTGCTCGAACCCAAATGCCACCTGTGGCTTACCACACTCCTAAAGGGAGAATAGAGAGGCCAGTCATCACAAAATAAATGCAAATGACTGTTAAATACAATCCAGTGCTACTAAGCAACATCACATGTACTAACAGACAGTAGATAACAGGTGCAGAGAGCACAAACAGGAGCAGCTGTAATTTTGTTATGAAAACAGATCTAAGAATAAGACTTTGTATTTATTTAAGCAAAGGTAACATAACTATCATATGAGGTCACTAAGCAAACATGTGACAAAGACAAAGAAGCTGTCATGATGTCATCAGTTTGCAAAAGTAGACAGTTGGGAGTGGCTCACCTGAGCCAGGCACTTGGGGCACCTCCAGTCACCTTTGGGGACGTCATGGAGGGGTGGGATCAGACAGAAGGTGTGATAACTGTCGTCACACCCATCACAAAGCAATAGTCTATCTTCATCACCTCCACCCCCACATACCAAGCAAATATACTGCTCCACCTATGGGGAAAAAACAAACATTGTCATAAAGGAATACAGTGCATACTTTGTAAAAACCAAATGGTCCTCTGACCTCCACCCTCACCTTTGATTTTTCACCTTCAACTTGCTGCTCAACGTGTTCTTCTTTCACATCCACTGAAATATTATTTACTGAAAGAAATTTGTAAAGTAAATAAGTTTGAAATGTCACATTGCAGAGAGATTAAAATTTGGAAGTACACTACCGTCCAAAAGTTTGGGATTGGTAAGATTTTTTTGAAAGAAGTTTCTTGTGCTCAACAAGGCTGCATATATCTAATCAGAAACACAGTAAAAAAAAAAGTAATATTGTGAAATAATTTTAGCATTTAAAATAATTTTCTATTTTAAAATGTAATTTATTCCTGTGATGGTAAAGCTGAATTTTCAACAGCCAGGATATTTTGATCATCTGACGTTGAAAGTTATTGTGATAAGGTAAAAGTCTTTACTGTCACCTTTGATCAATTTAATGCTTCCATGTAGGGCTGGGCAATAAGAAAAAAAAAAAAAAAAACACACCTTCATAATTCAGTATTTTTTGGCTGAATTGCAATATATGGTGTGTGTGTATGTATATATATACACACACACTTCTATTTTTAAACCTGCCCAATGTTCTCCAATGAAACAACATTTATATTAAAGGCAATGAAACCAAATATAATATTTAAAAAAAAAAAAAAAAAAAAAAAAAAAAAAAAAAAAAAAATGTACGCTATGGGCTATTATGTGCAAAAAAGAGGCTAAGGGTGCTTTCACACTTGGTTCACTTGCCTGGTCCGAACCTGAGTTCGATTACTCCCCCCTCCCCCTGCTGGACTGCGTTCATTTTATGTCATTTGGGTCGGAACCGCAGTTCATTTGCGTCATCAAGCCAGCAGCTGTTTATCCCGTTGCTGAGTAATGGCGGTACAGGAGAAGGCAGCAAATGCATAACATTGCTCTCTGCATTTTTATATATTTACGCTTTTGAACCGTTCATTTTGTTTAAAAAGCTTCGGTACATAACGGCACTTACGTCTGTCTTACGAATGTACTGCAAATGATCTAAAGAACACTGAAGGCGAACAGAAATGAGATATACAGCTCTCTGTTTGCAGCGCGTCAGGAAAGAAACACCAGAAGTGCTAGTGTGAAAGCACCCTAAAAACCACATTACATTCTAACATTGTAACCTAAAAACAAAAAATAATGCATTTTAAAGGAGAAGTTAAATTCACTAAAAATCGAAAATTGAAAATCAAAATAATTGCACAAAATAATTGCATTATATTTTGATTACCCATTAAACAGCACAAGTATCCTCTCTGTCAGCAGCACATGTATCTGCCAGAGCCTCTTACGGAGCAAGCTGCTTTAAACTCGGTGTTAATTACTGTATATCTTAATGAGTTATTTAAAAGCCCTTAATATAAAGCATGTCTCATGTTTAGAACAAATCTGCACTTTCCCGGAGTAGCTCACTCCGTGTCCTCTGCTATTTTTCAGATGCTCTCGTAACAAACTACTGTACATCAATATAAACGGTAGTGCCATACCAAATCTTTCTAAAAAAAATATATAGATATCGATATATCGTACAAACTTGATATATCACCCAGCCCTACTTTCATGCAGAATAGAAAGTGTGGATGGATGAAAGAGTGTAGATGGATGTAGATACCAAGTCATGATGAACTTTAAAACATGCAAAGTGATTTTTGGGAGTAAATGTAGAAATCTAAAATATGGATCTGTACCTGGTTCTGGTTTTGCCACATATGAGCCCATTCTCCTCCTCAGGTTGGGTTTGTTTTCGCATACCTCACCCAGTTCTGATTTAAAACAGCGGCCCTATGAAGAGAGGCAATGTCAACTACAGGCATTATTAACTAGTTAGAACAAACTGGTCCAGGTATGAATCAGATTTCTGTATCTGTCCTTTACCTTGGTCCGTTTAGCTCTGCGGGCGATAGTGCAGGTTTCTGCTGGTTGCACCGACTGACGCTGGGGCAGGTCATGGGGTTTGTACTCCTTGTCTTTGGTGTCATTAGTCAGAGTTGGCTTCTGTGAGTTCTGTTGAAGAAAGAGATTTAATGATTAGGGTTGGGCGATGTCTACCAAACTGGCATCGGACGATGTCTAGAGTGAAACAATGTGGTTGACGATGACATGGGGGTGGGGGCACGGACAGAAAGGCACGGGAAAACAAATAACACGTGAAACAATGTGGTTGACGATGACATGGGGGCCGCTTGCTAGCTGTAGACTGTTACATAACAGTGCATAACATTTCACTTACCAAATAAACAGAGTAAGCAGAGATGACTGATAGGACAATGGTGAAGTATTTGCAGATACTGAGCACCACTGACAAATATCTAATCTTGTAAAATGTGGGGTAGCGTCAGTACCTACCACTGAACTCTGTAGTATAGAGTCCATGTGATCTTGAAAGTGAAAGTAAAATGAGAGCACGCATAATTTCCTTTCCAAACATAGAATTAGGATGCAGTGGATTGCGGGGGGTATGGGGGGGGGGAGAAAGGCACGGGAAAACAAATAACACGGCTGGTCCACGATGCCGGACGATGACATCATCTATTGGCCCAACGCTATTAATGATGACACCATGCATGTAATAAGCCCATACATTTACAATAAAAACCCTTATAATAAAAAATTTAATAATACAAATGCATAGCTGTATTTATAACACCATTATATGTGTGCACATGTGGCTTCACTCTTATCTAATTAACCAGAGAGCCACATGACAGCAGGTTGGACATTATTAAAGCCAGTAACAGTGAGAGGCAAAGCAGATCACCCCTAGGGTATTAACCATGGGGCAAAAGCAGCAGGCAAGTGGGTCTATAGCTCAGGGCTCATTGAACGAATTCACACCCCTTTATGGATGGGGGATGGGACCGCGGGTACAGTACAGAAAAACATGCATGTCAGAGAAAGCTGTTAACCACTGAACCCGCAGGAACACCAAAACACAGACAAACAGCCTGCCAGACACTACTTAAAGACTAAAAACAAACTACAAATGAGACCCTGTAAAAACAGACACAGGAACACAACCTCAAGTTTGTTCACTGCACTTCATAGTTGTATGTCCCGAAAACATTTTTATGTAAATAACCGTGCGCGCCACCTAATCTGCAATGAATATATATGGTGGAAATAAACTAGGCCGCTTAACAACAATGCTTCATAAACTGGGCCAACCCCTTCTGTTCAGATACAGAGAAGTTCTTTGCCAAATTTAAAAAAAAATAAAATAAAAAAAATCATGTACAATGGCTGTCATGTGTGCACCATAACAAAGAACATTTATCCTGATAAGGATGGAAACTGAATGACATGAGGCTGAAAAGGGGAAAGGGGAAGTTATCCAAGTGCTTTAGCAACCTCACCATAAGATTAGCTCCTGTCTGGAACAAATAATATGGGTAGAGAATCCTCTCATAGTGAGCACGAAGGTGAGAGCCAACTGCTTTGCCGGGAGCGAAGCCCATCTTCAGTGCGATCTGGGTCCATTTCCGCTCTTTACAGACCACATCAAAGCCTCCATCTTCATTGACCAGCTAGACAGAAACAGGGGGTCACCAAAGACATGTTTACAACCATATTTGATTTTCAAAAAGGCCACTGATAAAGTATAGGACAGTGTTTTCAACTCTAACATGCTAAATTACCTGTCAATTGCAGAAATTAAGTAATAATGCTTAAAACTTTACACACGGCCGCTAAAGATGACATAACCTCAGTCCTACCTTGTAAAGCACATATAAGTCCAGAGTTTTGCGCTCAACATGAGGAATTTTCAATGTACAACCCTGCAGTTCCCAGAACTTTGCTATCTGGTCCAGGAAGTTGAGCTTCACTCTGGTCTGGGCCTAGAAAACAACACAACACAATCAGAAAAAGACCTTCTGATTTTCAAAGGAGAAAGCATCATGGCATTTTATATTCAAAAGAATTTATACACACAGACAAACACATACATCACACTACTGTTCAAATGTTTAGGGTCAGTTAGATTTTATAAATTTATTCAGCAAAGATTGCATTAAACTCATCGAAAGTGACAGTAAGACATTTATAATGTTACAAAATATTTCTACCAAAAATGCTGTTCTTTTTTATTCATCAAATAATCCTAAAAAAAAAAAAAAAAAAAAAAAATTAATCGCAGTTTCCACAAAATTAAGCAGCTTAACTGTTTTCAACATTGATGATGCTTGAACACTAAATCTGCATATTAAAACGATTTCTGAAAGATCACGTGACACTTAAGACTGAAGTAATGACTGCTGAAAACTCAGCTTTGCTATAACAGAAATAAATTACATTTTTAAATATTACATTAGAAAAGAGCTATTGAAATAACATTTCACAACATTAGTTTTTACTGTAATTTTCATCAAATAAATGCAGCCTTTGTGAGCATTGGAGACATCTTCAATTTTTTTTTTTTTAATTCTTATGACCTCTAACTTGTGAACAGTAGTTTATATAAAAAACAACAACAACAAAAAAAAAAAACAGAGCAACCAAAAGAGCTAGTAGCAACAATGAGATCTTATTGTGACTTTTCTTTTTGTAAGTGACCTTTTCAGCGATGACACTAAACCCTGTGCTTTTAAGTGTGCCAGACCAAAAAAAGAGGTCACGCTGGCTGCAGGTTTAGGTTTAATAAGGCCACATGAACTTATCTGCAAATACAAATATCTAACAAGCAGAAGACGAGACAAAAAAAGGAAAAAGAAAAAAAAAAAAAGTCTCACCTCTAGCTCATTGAGCCTCTGAATGCGTGGTGTGAAATGCAGTCTGTCCACATCGCAGGCAAATGGTGGCTGCCATCCCTGACATAAAAAAAAAATAAAAATAAAATAAATAAGTAGAAGTGTGTTAAACTCCTGTCTAATGGAAGATAATTGTGCATGTGGGTTTTTCCATTATGCCACCTTTCTATTGAACAATGATGCTTATGAATACAATAAGAAAGTGATATAACATTTAACCTACATCAAGGTGATATATATATATATATATATACACACACACACCGTTGAATACTCAAAACAATATCACGACTGTCTTAATTTCAAGAGGTCCTGAGTTGTTTTTTTTCACGAAATCACTTTCGTTATACGTCACGAAATAGGTATTAATTCTATACAATGTAAAACAAAGTTATAAAAGGGTCCACCGATATGATTCTGGAACTATTAACATTTTATTTAGATATACTTGCTAAAACATCAGTCATAAAAGCATTTTCGCAGTATAGAATACTAGAAAGGGTACAGATGACTACAAGACATCTCTTTATCTTTCCAATGAGGCCGTCTTAGGGTGTTAACAATTGTGAATAACAAGACAAACGCAAAAATACACATAGCTAAACACAACATCTGTGTAACTTAAACGTTTAAAACGCGACCTAAACCGAATCACGCTTTTCACTTGCGTTATTATTTACATCAAATTTCAGTTTCAGTGGCCAGATGCAAATTCACTACTCGCACAACATGGAGGACGACGACCCAGATCAATCACACCACCTCAAACTTCAGCGAAATTTGTACATATTTTTTCCAAGATAAAACTTAAACCTTAAATTATTTGATAAACGACAGAAATGTGTTGACAAGTGGACTGGTTTTACGTTATTTACTGGCAAAAGTGGTGATTGTTAGTCAAGACAGTATTTCCGTAGCACCGAATAAACAGTACAAAATGCATTTTATACACTTTTGCATAACAAACAGACATTTTTACACCATCATAAGAAAACCAAATAAATTGTTACATTCAAAAGTAAAAGCTTTGACGTTAAAGGTAAAAATAGGAAGTTGTATGGTTAAAAAAATAAATGTTCATCAAAATATCCAGGTTAGTCGCAAAATGTTCTAAACTAAAATGTTAAATTAATTTATATAATATTTGCCCTAGGATAGAAATTCACGATCAAGGATGGTTTTTGTTTGGGTGGATGCATTCCAGCCAACATTGTTTTTAGGACACAATAACAATCACTACATTCTGTCCCCCAACATTTTCCATTAACCAAACATTTATTTAAAGTATCAGCAGAAGAACAGCCGTGGTGCTCAAATTAGTGCAAGAGTACGATAAAACTCTGCTGAAAAGAAAGTAAGCGATGTTATTGTGGTCGCTTTTGGAGTAAACCGCACGCGAGCATTCACGCGTAGCTAGTAGCTGCGCGCACACGCCGTTACGAACGTTCGCAATGGCTGGAGCCGCAATCCGCCATGTTGAAAAAAACCTGTCTTCAGAAAAAGTGTTTCGGGAGCTGCGATCTACGAGTTAAAAAGACGACCGAGAGCTGGCGTGCATTTGACAGTTCTGTTATATGTCGAAGAAACTTACCGGGGGCGGTCGGATCTTGCAGATGCCAGTGTTTTCTGCAATGGGACGTATTTTGTTGATGAACCCGAAAGGGTCGGCAAATTCCTCCCAACTGGGCTCAAACACAGGGCACTCCGGTGGTGGAATAAACTCGTTGGGTCGTGACTGGGTCATTCTGGGGAACTTGATCCAAATGATGACATGTAGAAACTGCAGTAAACTGTTTGAAGTTGAAGTAAATGTTTTAATTAGTCTCGAAAATATGCCATACTAACGAATGATAACACCTGAACTCCGACAATTAACATCCTCATCCACTTTGGGAAACGTACACACAGACGCAGTTCCAACGTTACAGAGCTTAGTAGTCTTCCGCTTTCAAAAGTAGAGACGCTTGATTTCATTTCTCCATCCGACATTCTCACCAATGTAGATTTGTACAAAAGTTATTTAAAATGCGAAATGCACACTGAAATTTTCCATGAGGTATGGCAAGTGGAAACCCCGCTTTTTTTCAACATCGCAACATTTATGTAACGATCAATACTAACAAAGCATTTGGATTTGTAATGGTCAGCCACGATCAACATGATACACTAAACACAACAAATACACATTACTTCATTTAATTTCATTATATTATAGCAAACAAAATATAGAATTATATTTCAAATCTGACACAAGTAGCTGTTTATAAAATTAATCCAGGCTATATTTTCAAACGTGTTTGCTTTTTTCTTCGCTTCATCTCCTCGCGAAGGCGTAAACATATTAAGTAACATGAAATCTGTGGTTAAAACAAAACTGTTTATATATGACAACCCCCTCAAAAACTTTTATACGTCTATACGTTTTAAAGTCTCCCCTAAAGAGCTTTAAAAAGGCAGAAGTAGGCTGCCATTGAATTAGAGAAGTGACTTGCGCGGATTGATACGCCACAGCTTCATTTTCACCAGAACTACTTCTTTAAATGGACTCTTTCAAGTTACCTACTAGGAAGTAACAGATGTTGCCCAGGAACGATGAATTTAGTCACTCCGCCACCCGACTGACATTTAAATTCGCGATTAACCTCTGGAGCGGGGTGACATCGTGCAAACAGCACATCAAAAACCGTCTGAATACATAATCCGTGGGCATTTGAACCGTCACATGACCCTATTTCGGAACGCAGGATCCTTCAGCGGAAAATTAAATATTGTGCCAAGACAGAAAGTATCTCACCGTACTGGCGTTGCGGTTGACTTTTGTCTTTACATATATTTGTGCAAGAAGGTCCATCAGCATCCACTGTTTTGTCCCATGCGAGCGAGATCTATGAGCACGTACCACACGTCACTTCGGAAGCTGTCGCCCCTTTAACACGACAGATAACCCCGCTTCCCTGATCCGCCTTTCCCAGGAAACAGCCACAGTTTTCCTACCGACGCAGACTGAGGTGTGGCAGGAGTATCCTGACCTGATACCGACGACATCAAGAATACTTGCTGAAATGAACGAACCATCTTTGTGTGTGTGTCATGGGTTATTTTCTCCAAATAACTTTAAAGCATAATATTCTTGCTCACTGTGGCACATCCAGTCAGGGTGATCAGATAAATCCTATTTGTCTAAAGCATGAAAACATATACATATACTATTTTTGTTCAAGTACGTTATATGACAACAGCAAATATAGATTTAGTTTAAACTTGTATGAAAAATAGCACGCTCACACATACACTGGGTATAGAAAATAATCACCCCCCATTTAAAATAATCAAATGTCTTGTGCATTGCAGCCTGAAATGAAGACAGACATGTTTTCAATGGGGTTTGAGTCTCTTGGTCGCCTCTCTGATCAGTTTCCTCCTGGCTCTTTCATCCAGTTTGGAGTGACGTCCTGATGCAGGGAGGGTCTGTGTTGTTCCAAATACCTTCCACTTCTTAATAATAGGTAGGCCTAGTGATGGGACGATTGAGATCGAGGCTCCGGTGCTCCGACGCAGTTTTCAAAGCACTATTGTATCACACTGTGCCGATGCTTGTATCGAAATGACAATATCAGAGACCCCGAACAGCTCACCCAAAATACTTTTTGCTACTACTCACGTCAATTATTAATTATAATCACACACTTGTATATTTCATATTATTGATCAATATGTGAATCCGCTGACCAGGTTAGGCATGACACGAGTTGGCACAGATAACATCACTGCCCCGCTATGTTTTGTTAAATTTGGCGGAGTAACCAAGTCTGAGCACCAGATGTCGCTAATGCACACTGTGTTAAAAGCTTCGAGTAATTAACCGTGTTTCGGCACAATTTCATTAAAGGAATAATATGCAAGATTTTTTTATTTTTTATTAAACTACCCAAAAACCACTAGAACAGTCTTATATATTTTGCTGACTCGTGTACTTGCATTATCCCAAATGTTTTGGAGAATGTAGAGAAATAAGCAATTTTAACTAGCGACACGGACCGTGTCCATATGTTATTGTGTCGCCTGCCAATTACGTCATAACCCCTCGATTTCCGAGTTTGTTTTGTAGAAATCATGTAAACACCAAAGATGCTTTAATATGCTGTGCGTTTTAATAGACTGGTGACAACTGCACAGAGTAGCATTATAACAGAACTCTCCCCCTTCATTCTTCTGCGCCAGTGGTTCCCAATCCTGGTTCTGGAGAACCCCCCAACACTGCACATTTTAGATGCCTCCCTATTCCAACACACCCGATTCAGCTCATCGGCTCATTAATGAAGACTTCAAGACCTCAAATGTGTATGTCAGATAAGAGAGACACCAGAAATGTGCAGTGTTGGGGGTTCTCCAGGACCAGGATTGGGAACCGCTGTACTACGTTAATAAATCATTAGCTCATCCATTAGCATGATTTCTGCCAGAGCCCCGTCGGATTGCGTCGGCTGTGGGGATGAAGACGACAACTCCCACGATTCCACACGCGATCAAACCTCTTTGTTTTCAATACGCGTCCTCTAGCGCCGAAACATTTCATATTGTGCTTTTAAAGCCCCAAACTGTTCAGAAGCCTCGATTTCCAATCACTAATGATAGGCTTCACTGTGCTTCTAAGCATTTTACATGTTTTGGTATCCATCTCCTGACTTGTGCCTGTAGATCCTGGAGATTTTTTGACAGTGCCTTGTCACTCATATTTAATGGTTTGCTTCAGTTACACAACAAGGACTGAAATGCTCCAGGAAAGCTCTTTTCATGCTGAGCTAATCAAAATGACCACAGTTGAAAGCCAAATGGCTTTGTGTGCCATTTAGGTAATTAGCTACACCTGATTGACTTTACAAGTCATTTTTAGGAGGAGGGTGTTCCTTTTTCCAACTCAGTGATTCTGTTTTTACATTTTTTTTTCTGACATGTTGGTGTATTATCTTTCATCTTTGATGTTATAAGTTACACTGAGTAAATACAGCTGGATAAAACAAAAACTGTGTCCGTCTTCATTTCAGGCTGCAAAGCAACAAAGTGTGATTATTTTCTGTACCCACTGTGTGTGTGTATTTTTTTAAAGGACAAAACTCAAAAACAAAACTCAGAACAGTTTCGTTTTATTTTATTAACTTTTTTTCAGTTTAATATTGCAAGTCAACGATGAATTATTGTTATTTGACAAGGACTGCCCTAAATCTTTTCATTCACAAAAGTGACTTCATGTGTTACTCATGGAGAGATAAGAAGGATGGAAAGGCCTTGTGTTAAGGAATGTTTAAAAGGATCATCTCCATTTCTTTATGGCAGACTATCATAGACAGGTGCAAGCATACAGTTCGGTGAGAATGAAAATGTCACAATGAAGAAAAAAAAAAACGCTATACAAAAACCAACTACATTTATCTGAACTCTGCCAAAAGAACAAAAACAGGACCTATAGTAGTTCAAATATGAACCCCATATGAGTTACGTAGTCGAATACCACAGAATTTTCCAAACAGTGACTTCAGTAAGTGCTCTATTCGTGGTTCACCCTGTCCAATGCCACATAGAAGCTCTTCTTGTCATCCAGGCAATGCCAACCAATGGGTCCGATCTCACAATCCGCACAGATAAGGTACTTCACTTTGCCTACATCTTTTGTGAAGCCCACATTCTCAAATGTGTACATGTCATCAACCAGCCAGTGAGCTGTTAACGTGTCCCCATCCAGCGTCCCATCCGACTGACCAATGGAGGTTTTCTTTCTCATTGAAGGCAGAAACAGCTGGTAAATGGAAAGGGGTGTTGCACAGAAAATAGAGGACACAACATTCTTGAGATATCATCATCATCATACATAACATGAATTGTTTAAAATTACAAGTCAGTTGTGCACACAGACTATAATTGTGCAAATTACTTACTTATATTTAATTATCATGCGATATAACATATGAACCATAACTATATTTAAAATGTTTTACCTCTTTTTCTGCAAACAGTGCCATGCCTGGGCAGAGCACTTTGGAGCCACATCTCTGGCACAACACTGCTTTCACATTTTTACCCTCTTCTGACACGAGAGAGGGGTCTGCAGATCCCTCGGGAGAGGAGGCCTGTTTGCTGTCATCCATGTTATGCTAGTTGTTCAAACTTAAACCAGAACATACGATCAGTTAGAATTTAACATATATTACATGACTGAGGTCGGTCTATCAATACATCTAATATGATATTAATATAAATAGCTGTCTAAATGAGTAACTAGTAAAGAAGAATACTCGCCTCTGAGTCAGATCATGAGGAAAACCGGTTCTGTTTAAGACGGATGTATTACCCAAATATAGTCTTCGAAATATTGAGTACAAATATGGTAACTTGAGTATAAACACAATATACAATAGTAAGAAAATACTAGCGGTCTAGTGTCGGCTACTGCTAATATTTGCGCAACCGCTAAAGCACACCGGTTGAAAACAAGCCACGAATTTTACGTTCCGCTCAGAATAACAGACTCCATTTTCAATCTCAAGCGCTGTGATCATGTTGTGCTCGCACGAGGGGAACGCCTAAATCCAGAGAATATATCACACAGTTACATTATTGTATGGTTTATCATTTATTTATACAAATATCGTAAATTGTGTACTGTGAGTGTTCCTGTAAATGTGTAATAAAAACGGACTAACAGAAATTTAATCGTGAACATAATTTCCATGTTCATCGCCACCATATACATCCACCAAATAAGAGCAACTCGATGTATGATCCATAAATATTTATTTAAACATTTCACATTTCAATTAAATGTAAATGATTTACCACCTCTACATGTAACACATGGATATATGGATAGTTTAGTCTTTGTGGTAAAGCCACACAGTTAGCTTATTTAGTAAAAAGGATCAAACACTACTTTTTTCTTTTTCATTTTTTTTTACAAACAGCAGTTTGAGAAAGATCATCAATAAAGGTTAAACTTTATTTATTTATGGAACCATTTTAATTATGTGATTGGATTGCTTGCAAAGTAAATTAACTCAATATGTTTGAGACTAATCAAATTTACTACACTGTAGTTTTGGCCCATCTATTTTAATCCTATTTCCAGTGGCCTAAGGCACAGGAATATTCTTATACTTTACAGGAAAGTTTATATTTAACAGACTGCACAGATATATCCATGCAGAGGCTTTGATAACAATGCTATTCAATATCTGTGCAGTAAGGTGCAACAGTTGACCTGTTTACATTTTCATTTGACCTAGAAGTAAAGGTTTAAAATTGTGAGTGTTCAAAGCAGATAGACTTTGCTGAAAACCCTCAAACCCTTATTTGCCCTCTGTGCATTTTCCGATTACTATAAATAAAAAAAAGATGTCAAAGACATTGCTCTGTTCATCAAAGTTTAGACACTACTTTGGGTGTGCATCAAATGATGTCAAGAATTGTTCGTTTATAATAAGCACAACTCAGATGCATTATTTTCTTAGGGGGCAACTTTACAGCTCAATGAAAGTGCTATCTCACTACAAAAGAAACAAGTTCAAACCCCAAGAGATTGTGCTCAAATTAAAAGTTTGATGATAACAAGGGTCATCACGTTCCAGCTACCAGATACTTATTCAGCCTACAGTGCCTTTTAACCACACAAACACATTAATCAAATGAAAATGGACTTGTTTGTAACAGAGAACAAATAAACTCATGTAACAAGGAAAAATAATAAAAGCTGTAACAATCAGGAAAAGGGTAAATAAAAACAAATCAGGAATGAGTAGAAATATGGGCACTAAAAATCCTAATTGAAGAGGGATTTGTTTGTAAGAGCTCTCAGAGGAGAGTGTCATCAGTGCAGCCTCCTTCAAGGCCGTAGCGGAACTCCTGCAGGTTTGACACGCCATAGAAATGAATGAAGGCCGCTGCCACCACCAGCACATGGAATATCTGGTGTGAGTGAAACTAAGAAGAGAGCAAAATTTGGTGAGTAAAACGTGTGCATATCACTATACTCAAGAACATGATTATGAAAACCATTTCTCAACTGAAGAAAGTCACTCCGAGTCACTACTAAATAAACAAAAATCAAAAACACATGAACTTACCCAAATATCACACTTGCCCGGGAAAAAGCGCTCTGGGATTCGTGCAGCATACAGCCCAGCACCTGTGATGTACATGGCGCCCATTAAATAGAACCAGCCCATCTGTCCAACAGTAGTGGCCTTGACGAAACCCTCCTCGATGGTGAAATGCATGGTGGGGACAATCCCACTCAGTCCAAGACCCATGAAAACTCCTAAAAAATGTTTTCAAAAACAATAGGCAATGAATTAATGCACTGTTGTCTTGATGCAGTTTTATTTTAGTATCACTAAGGCACTATTATATTTTTTCTGATTTTTGAACAAGCTTTTATTTTTGTATTTTTTTGTTTTTTGTAATTTTTCTGTAATTGTTTCTAAATTTTATTAAATGTCTATATATAGTTTTTCGGAAATAATCAAAAGAAATATTGCTTTGGCAACTAGCTGAAATAAAATAGTTTTTAATATTTTTATTTATATTATATTTTTAGATTTTCCTTTTATATTTAATTTCAGTAAACATTTATTTTATTTCAAACAATTACTTTTTTATGGTTTTAGTTTTAGTCACCTCTTACTCTTTATTTATTTACTCTGCTAATATAGGTGCAAAACAAGTTGAATGCGAAAGTGCTGTGCACAAGTGCACAATCACAGCCAATCAGATGATATTTTATGTTTAAAAGTCACCATGAAATCAAAATTGACAATTCTTTGATGGAATATTGCCATGTTTATTATAAATGATTTTTAAATTTTTTTTATTTATGCACCCTTGTAATCTGCATCACTTCAGGGTCCATTTTTCAGAGTTAGAGATAAGCCTAAATGAACCAAAATTGACCCGTTGTGGCAAATAGGTCACTGCCCACCTGCTCTGGTGGGCCTGTGGCGGGGAGTGGAGAAACGGTCCCACTGGGCAACAACGATTGCTGCTATGCCCAACACACAGACGATTGTGAGGTAGATGAGACGCGGCTGAGGAGAGCAGTAGAAGGAGTAGTAAAGCCAGGGTACAAAAGAGCCCATGATCAGCAAAGCAATGCCAGAGTAGTCCAGTCTGAGAGAGAGAGAACACGAGAAACAGAGAGATTAAAGTCACTTAAAATCATTTCTAGCATGAAATAGATCAGTTAATAACAAGACAGTAAACTTACTTGGAGAAAGTGCGAGAGACTTTCTCAGAATGGCAGTAGACAGTGTGAAAAAGCCAGGAGAAGCTGAGGCACAGAACTGCACCCAAGAAGAACATCCCGAACACCACCTTCTCCTGCAGCGGGGCCATGAAGTACATATTGGGCCTTAGCATGGTAAGTGTGCCCAGGCCCAAGAATAAGATTAACCCTGTGGAAAAAAAACAAACAAATAAAAAATAAAAATGGGTCAATGTAATGCTATTTTTTATTTTTTTGTCTATATTTTTCAATTCATTTAAATACATTAAAATGCAATTCATACATACAATGGCATGAATCTACATCTTTTATGATGAACGTTTTTTTAATTTGTGAACAATACATTTTTAATATTTTTTTGTGGAGCATAAAGTAAAAAATCTCAAGGAGATCCAACTTTCCTGGTGTCATAATGAAGAAATATATTCTGAAACTGTTATTAAAGGGGGACATTAGTCACTTTAACATGGTGTTTGCATATAAATGTGTCTTAGCAGTGTGTGGACACAACCACCCTAAATCCATACTCTCCTTTTTTTTAATCCCCAAAAAAGCTAAACAGTCTATATTATCAAGCCGTTTTGTTTTTCTGAGCAATATTGACGTCATATTGATCCCACGACCGCTGACGGACTGCCCTGTACTTGCAAATTTCAGCCCTTGGCCAGTTGTACACTGTCCACCATTTTCTCCGCACTTGAGCAGCTGTAGTGACAACAATGTCTCGTAAGCAATGCAGGTGTCTTGTAGTTTGATGTAAAAGTGAACAAAAGTCATAATTTTCTCCAGACATCAGAGCCACTGAGGACGCAGTGGATTAGTTTGGTTTTTGATGGTTTTTATATTTTCAGTTTAGTTTGAGTTTTATACTTTTTAAAATTTTATTACTTTAGTGTTATTTATTTATTATATTTCTATTTAGCTTTCAGTTATTTTTACTTAATTTTTCTATTATTTTAGTACTTCAAACTAAACTTAATTTAGATAGTTGGCAATATTTCCAATTTTTGTTTTTTGTTTTAAGTTTTTCATTTAATATTTATTTTATATTTTGTCTTTCTTTTAATTACCAAAAAATGATTTTAATAATGTTAGTTTTAAGTAATGATAACAACATTGCTTTGGCATAAGCCTTTTTATCATGGATGCTTTGTTACTGACCCTATTATACAATGATATTCATTTTTTTATTATTTTAACGTTATTAAAATTATTTTTCATTTCAGTATAAGAAAAAGGTTTATCCTGATCGTGCATGCTCTCAAAATTAGAGCGGTGTTTGTTCTTGTAACTGATCTGCTGCATACTTAATGCACTAAATATATGCATGAGGTGCACAATAGCCACTATTCTCTGTGACAGCTCTACAGCATAACCCTAATCTTACCCAACAAATGAGTCCAGATATTCCCGGTCTCTGTGTGGATCCTGAAAATGCTCCTGAAGCAGGCACGGAACGAGGGCATGGGAGGCCGATGACCGTGCAGGAGGTAGTCATTGTCTTTTAGCCACTCTGGCAGGACGTGAAAGGGAATGACCCTCCAGCGGCCCTCCCAGACCTGCACAACCGAGATTCAGCATTAATTTCATTTAATTTCTTTTTAAGCATTAAAATAGCTGTGCTTAATGACCACACCTTATGCACAAACTCCTCCATCTTCTCCATTGCATGGTGAGCCTGCAGTGGTAGTGTCAGAACGTCTCCGACGTCTTCATCCTCCTCTTCATCATCAGCGAGATTGCTTGCTCCCTGTGGACACAATCACAATCAAAATGAGCCTGCAACACTACTGGCACAGAATATGAAAGACTCCGTAATGCATTCAGATTAATAATTACTAGGCTTGCCTCTGACTGGGCTCCTTTGGCTCCTATGGGGCCATTCTCCTCCAGCAGGGGACCCAGCTCCATCAGCTCCACGTCGGCTGGCACATGGCATTCCTCTGTGACCTGGCAGTCTGCATGACTGGCAGACCTGATTTGGCCTGACATAAGTTGACTGCCCTGTGACCCGTCCCAGACCTCTGAAGCCTTCACTTCAGTTCACTGTGCGCCAAACGTAATATATTCAATCAAAACAAAACTTCATTGCAAAGTCAAGTCAGGACAACTTCAGTGACCCGTAACAACAACAGAGACGGCTTACCTCTGGCAGAAGCTTTGAACACAGGCAGGTTTCAGGATGTTTTCTATAAAATTGCATTCAATCTTGGAAAAAAAAAACACACGCATATATATATATATATATATATATATATATATATATATATATATATATATATATATATATATATATATATATATACACATATATACATATACATACATACACACAGCTAGTTTTCATTATAACAATGGCTTTTTTTAAAGAAAAAAGTCAAAATTACAAGAACAAAGTCAAAATATTTGAGAATAAAGTCAAAATTACGAAAATTAAGTCGTAGCAATTACAATATAATATTTTGAGAGTATAGTCTATATTGTGCATGCAAATGGCCTGAAATTCCAGTGGCAACTGATTTGAATAAGATATATATATTGATATGTGGGATTATTAGCAGAAATCATACCATGTGTCATACTCGTGGGGACAGTGTGCTTGGAAATAATATTTCAGGTCTTTGAATACATTCATTATTTGTAGTACACCAGCCACTCTATAACAGCAATAAGATTTGTGTTTCTGGTACTTTTAATATAAAACAAAGTCTCAGCTTTCAAATTCTGTCAGTTTTATAGCTTAATACAAACAATGTCTTACAATAATGTGTTTTTCACGCTGTTTAATGTGGTGTGACAGATCGCTGTAGGCTATTTGCCTCAGTTTAAGTGGCATGTGAATCAATCATCTTTTCAATGTCATATTTTGACTTTATTGTTGTAATTTTGACTTCATTTTCAAAATATTTTGACTTTATTCTCATAATTTTGACTTTTTTTATAACGACTTAACGAGTTCACACAGGCAATGACGTTGTCTTTTTACCAGTAAAGCACCATTCACACATCAGTTTTAAAATACCAGTAAATTCTATGACATAGTTAACTGGAAATGACATCTAAAAGGCCGCGCCTCCCGGTGCTGTGTTTGTAAACATGGACGGGGTATACACAGCCAGTGTTTTTGTTGATGTTTTCATTTTTGTGTCAAATGTTCACATTCATGCAGTGCTTTTGGCCCAGAGACATCGTATTAGATGACTTTAGATTTTTTTTATGCCTTTCTCTAAAAAGTAACCCTGCGTTCCATTCTGAAGGGCTCATCCCTATGCCCTAATCCCTTCAAAGGGGTTACCCTTCGGAGTGAAAGATTTAAAGTGTTGAAGGGTCTAGGGGACCTAACAACTGTTTCTTGAAGTGCCCTTCAGCGTCATCATCCCGTGTCCACACGGAGGTGCCGTCATCATGCAAAGAATCTGCGCAAAGGATCATGGGAGCCCGAAGTGTCCATCAGGGCCCTTTGAAGTGGCCAGATTTGAGCACTTCAGTTTGGAATGACCCTTCAATATGGTGGCCATTATTGTTTTCACTCCGAAGTGCCCTTCGGAGGGTGATATATCCCGTTTGGAACGCACCGTAAATGTGTCATCTGCGTAAGAATGTCATGATTGGCCCAGAGTAGATTGTTGCATCCCAATTCGCATACTATCCATCCTATATAGTATTCGAATTTAGAATTAGTGTGTCCCAAATATTAGTATGTTGAAATGAGTATTCCAAAGGTAGTCGGATGGTTTACTGCTTCCGGCAGAAATTCAAAGTACAGATCCGTGCACACTCTAACAGCTAATATTGCCCACAACACATTGCGTGGTGGACAAGGATTCGATTAAGAATTTAGAAACGCATAAAAAGAGTTAAAAAAACTACAAACATGGTGGATATGTGAGACCTACAGACAGGTAGAGAAAGGGGTTTGAGTGATAAATAATCAATATCTACACTGTTGAAAAACTATTTATTTAATGTTATCTGCGTTATAATGATGTCATAATAATGTTATAATGAACTTTATAATGATACGTTTGGTCATTAACTTTTAAATGCATCATCTTCATTTCTCTCCAATACAGCAGGAAATAAATTAAACAAAATGTGGATAATTTTAACTTTGACAAGATGATTGACAGGGTAGTTTAAACTGTGACAGGGTGCACGTAACTAAGCAAAACAAATAGGTAAAAGTGTAGAACTGCACTGTCTGTTTGCATATGTGCATCAATTGGATGTTTGATTGTGTGCAAAACAGAGTACTCAGAGTGCTTTTTTGCAACCATTTTGCTGCACCTTTGGCTCAGAATGCATTTTGAAATTCACACTGCATTTTGCTACCCGTAAGTCTAAATGCATTTAGAAAAAATGGCATTTAAATGATAATTTTGCTACAGTTTTTGCTTGGACATATTAAAAATATCTAATTAATTTGGGTATTACAATTGTATTTTAATTTTGCAACTTATAAAGCGCTAAAAATGTTTTTAATTTACAAATTTGATTGTATTAAGGAATTTGGGTATTTAAATTGTATTTTTGTTTTTTCATTTCCATTTTGCACTAAATGTTGCACATATGTATAGGAAAATTTAATTTTAAATAAAAAAATGCATTGCTATTTTATATATTGCATTGCCATTTTGCAAATTAGATTTCAAAATGAATTTTGCTACCCATATGCTTCAATAAATTAAAGGTAATTTACCAGAAAAGACTTTTTATGGGAAAGGGGCTACTGTTGCACTCTATTAAAACGAAACTCAAGAATGAATCCGATATTTTGTTCATTAATCGTGAATGTGTGCATCAATGAATAACATATGACGATGTACTTGTAAATGAGGTAAGGAAGTTCTTGAAACTTGTTGTCTCTTTCTGTAGTATGTCAACAACAACAACAACAACAAAAAATCTCCAGCAGTTGACAAAAACTGACCACCTGAAGACAAACATACTGTAGACACTTTTATATACAGCATAATAAGACTTGTGAGCGACAAGGTGTTTCTCGGATCAGCGGAGTAAACTCGGCTCGACTCACTCACTCATCCGTCGCAACGCGCTGGCGTCACGGTGTCACCTGCGGAGAAGAGCCACCGAACGAATCTTTTTGTCTCAAAATCCTCAACACTAATTCGAATCGAACGTTCGAACGCAGCGCACATTTGGTTCCAAATACACTGTCTAGGTATACAGTTCAGTAGATTTCGAAATAAAACTGATATAACTGACATCGATATCTGTATTAAGCAGCATCATACCGCAGCACTCATAACCATGACTAACGGAAATTAGCCTGCTGCTAACAACGGGCTTTAAATTTTAGGGAACGAGCAGCCAAAACACCGGCATACGTCATGATTAACGCTTACAAAATACATTACATAGCAACAACGATATAACAACAACTATATGATACGCAAAATATGTCTCTAACAACCATAAATTCATTCGTACGAAATTAAGCCTTTTAAAAACACAAAGCTGTTGTAATAAAGCAGGTTAGCAGTGAGACCGCTGCGCACCGCTAAACTACTGTGTCTGGATGCGTACATAACAACATGGGAATCATAATTTCGTCGTTACATTGAAATAACAATTCATTTCGTCGTGTAGACGTTACCTGATGCCAAGATGCGCTGTTTAAGAAATTGGATCTCTTCCGGATGGCCACCAAACACCAGCAGGATGCAGAAATAGTTGAAAGCCGCCGTGTACACTATACTATTGCGCTGTTGTCTTTGAAATAACGCCGCGGTGGCGCCGCCTGCTGGCGAAAGTCCCCACAGGCTCGGCGCTCTTTAGGGGCGCTAACCCATTTATTTGATGGTTCTTGTGAATGTTTCCAAATTTAGAGCAGTAATCTAATAAATTTGATTTATTTAATTGTAAAAAAACAGAGAATGGCGGTTGAACATCCATCTGAGGACTGCACAGAAAATACTATAAAGGGCTTTACCATACTGCAGCCTGTTTGTGTGATGGTCACATTTATCCAGCACGTGCTGGGAGGCTTTAGGATGATTAAAAAAAAAAAAAAAATTTTTAAATCCTACTACCAGTCTTTCGGGATGGAGCATTTCTGTGCTAAACCCGCTGACCTTTGCCGACAATCTCCTAAAATCCCCAATCCTTGTCCTAGGTAGTCTTTATAATCGCAGTCAAATGTGAGCATCATACAACCACAACATACATGAAATCCACCAATCCAGAAGGAATTAAAAACAATAAAATGCCAGTGAAAACACTTTAATAAGCACTTGCTTTAGTGCATTTCATATAAAACAATTGTATTGCTTTTTAAATTCAAATATGGTTAACATAAGTTAGGAGTGCAGCATGCATACAAAAATACTTCAGTGACAGCAAATGCATCTCATAACAATGCATACATACATCAAACATGAATGTCAGTCACATCACAGGCACGTAAATTACAATATTCTGCATGATTATAATTCACAGGCACATGAATTGTAATATTCTGCATTAAATTCAGCAAGCAGGTGTCTTAACACACTTGTACCTTTTTTAGTGCATTAAATTGGGGCTTTTTTGTAGTATCATCCTCTTATAGTGCGCTTTTATAGCACATCAAGCCACAATAGTCAATATAAAGCCTGAGGGTACAGCAGACCGTCTCTGTATCGTGTTAGAATAATAGGCTTTTACTCTGAAGAACCAATTACCTCCGGACAGACTAGAACTTAAACATTTAATATCTATTATATACTGTCAATAAAAAAGATATTCCCTATATATATGATGAAGATTTATAATGCAATATTTGCTTAAACACAATTGTGCAATTTAGTTTCTTTGGAGTCTTGTCCCGGAGCATTGAGAACGGTCTAATAGACGAAACGTTGGCTCTGCCGGTAGCCCAGTTTGTCCAGGTTGGGATTACATGCAAACTGGATCATGGGAGGTGGACCACACATGAGGATCATAGAGTCATCACTGGGTGGAGGCAGGTGCTCCTGAATCATCTCAGCATTGATGAAGCCCTGACTGTACTCCCAATCTGCAGACACATAAATGCAGGTAAATGTAAAACAAAAAACAAATATATATGATCAATAAAAATACAAATGTAGTCTAAAACATGTCCCAAGTTCTTAGAAATGTACTCCGTTTTTATGTTGGCTTCCCTTTTTTGAAAAAGTTGACAAGGATCATGTGACACTGAAGACTGGAGTACTGATGCTGCAAATTCAGCTTTGCCATCACAGAAATAAATGACATTTTTAAGTATATTAAAATAGAAAACAGTTATTTTCAATGGAAATAATGTTTCACAATATTGCTTAAGAATATTTTTGATCAAATAAATGCAGCCTTGGTGAGTATAAGAGACTTTCAGAAACACAGAAATTCTTACTGACCCCAAACTTTTGAAAGGAAATGTATACCAAGCTTTATCATTTGTGGGTTAGGCAGGAAGCCATATACCTGCAGGAGCCCGGTCCACTGTGAACCAGAGTTTGAAGCGATCCGGATGCCTCGCCTGAATCTCCTCCAGATCATCCTTCAGCAGAATGTCCTTCTCAGTCTGGAAGGCAGACGAAAGGTAAACAGATTCATTTTAGACTTGCAGTCTGAACATCACTCTTATTTAATTTGTCGTTTAGGAACAAACCATTTCATCATGCTCTGAAAGGGATAGTTCACACACACACACACACACACACACACACACACACACACAACCTGGTTGGCAAACAGCATGCTGCATGTCGTTGTATCACTTGGATTTTTGATGATGTCACGAATCAGCTGTAACATTGGCGTAATGCCTATAGAAGCGAGCAGAACAAATTACTTTAGTGATCATACAGCATCATTATGACTAGAAATGAGGAGAAAGACACTCTACCTGTTCCTCCAGCTATAAGACCCAACGTTCTTACAGTCTTAGTCTCAGCAGGGGTTTTCTTATCGGCCTGTATAGCAAACTGACCTGTTGGGAGGAGATGTAGGTGTAAGGTGTGACCCATCTAAATACATCCATCTAAATTCAAATATTGATATTAAATGTCCTGAGTCAGACCTTGCCCCTTGTACTCCAGCAAACCTCCTGGACCTCTGAAGTCAATCACATCTCCGATCCTCAAACTCTCCAAGTACTGGGACATCTTCCCCCCTTCTGGGAACTTTGGGTGCACATTCTTAAAATAAATCTGCAGAATGAAATACGTCAGCTCTATAGTACTGTTTAAAACCACAGGAGCTTTTTTTAAGAAATATAGACAATCAGAACCTTCACAACAAGGTCAACGTATCCTTTGTCATCGTCGCTGGACACTGGTGTGTAGGGACGCACAGTCAAATTCCCATCAATCCTGGCAGAGAGATAAACATGCTTGCCTTGAGAAAGAAAGACAGGGAGAAAGAGTACTTTACTACTTAATAGGTGATACACACCCTGGTCTGTCCATCAACTTCTTGTTTACACCAGGTATGAACATCCGTATCACATGAGTGCAGACACAGCACTGTTTACATCTGGTAACTAGCATCTCAGTCGGGTCTGATTTTGTGACTACATACATCACTTGCTATATCAGTATGTTACTGCATGTTAAAATGCGAAAAAGGCGTGAATGCAGCATATGATAATGTGCTGCTCAGGAAACATTTCTTGTCATTATCAGAGTTGAAAACAGTTGAACTGCTTAATTTTTTTGTGTGTGTGTGTGGAAAGAACAGCATTTATTTGAAACAGAGATCTTTTGTAACATTCTTAATTTTGTTAGTCACTTGGTTAATTTAATGCATCCTTGCTGAATTAAAGTATATAAAAAAACCTAAACTAAATAGTGTAGATACTGATTTGTATATACCCTAGAAATATTTATGATAATTATTTTTGTCTAATAACTGTACTAGTGAATATATTAAGTTCGATGTGCATGATCTGTGTTAAGACGTTCATATCAGGAAATATGAGGAAAAGCATTAAACCACTAAAATTGAAAACTTGGTTCAGAGCCAAGCTGATTGAGATCAGGACAGATCAGCATTTTCACTACAAATCTGATGTGGTTTGCTTTTCTTAGTAATTGGCTCATGCAATGTTTTGAACCCCGTCTACATCTGAATTTAGCTCCGTCCAGTAATGCCTTATGTAAAGAATGTCCAAATGTCTGTGATTGATTACTCTCAAGCTTTTGTGCATGTTTAAACAAGCTGGGTACTTACCTACTGGTAATCCCAAAACATGCTCTGGACTGGGCAGGGCGAAGCGAAACCTGCGGGTATCGTGGCTTATGATCTGTAGGAAAAGAAAAATATCTTATTTTGTCAACAGCATCTTGTCAGCACCACAGATATAAATTCTAGCACATGGAAATAAATAGGGCTGATACCTCTTTGTCTACTAATCTCAATTTGTATTTTTCAGAGGGACTAATCAGGGTAATCTGTGGTTTCCTTTTCCTGTTGAAGTAATAATAACCCAGAAGACCTGCTGTTGAGACCAGCACCACTCCAACCGTGACTGCAACTGCAGTGGACTGAAATACAGGTTAGTGCACATTAACACGGTTTAAAATCCACACATTATAAATAAACGCTAAAAATGCATTCATTGACAGATATGCAAAATACAACACAAGCGTGACTCAAACATGAACAAAGATTCTCCGCAGTTTCAAATGCCTGAATGAATCATCTGTAACGTTATCTCCTAAAATAAACTCTGACGTTTCTGCTTTGGTATCCCACTTCAAGAAGAACTGCCTGCTGATTTAGTTTTCTACAACACAAAACTGTAATTTAAATGCAGATGACTGAATAGCATGTCTTTAAGTTAGTTAGTGCCTGCCATGACTAGTCAATGTGCTGTGCTGATAAACCGATAACCAGCAATGTTAAACAAATTTGGTGACATGCCAAAGCAACATTTCGTTTCACTAACAGTTCATCGCTGCAATTAAACTTTAGTGTATTCTCTAAAGCTTTATGACTTACCATCGCGTAACTCATGCCAGCAGATCTACTTCTACAAGCAGATTCAGTCAGAACGAAGCTTCAGACTAAACATTCGTAGGCACACCCATAAACATGCAGGCAGCTGTGTTGGAGGCAAACAACGCTGCGCAGTTATTGCGCACAACAAAACGATTCGAACAACGGCCGAATGCCATCCACATTACAACACTATCTAATGTCTCCTGTCTCCGGGAACCCCGGAAACTCATAAAACCAGAAAAGTCCAGAATAAAAGTCCAGATGAATGTGTGTGTGTGTGTGTGTGTGTGTGTGTGTGTGTGTGTGTGTATATATTAGTGGTGTCAAACAATTCATTGCGATTAATTGCATCCAAAATAAAAGTTTTTGTTTACATTATATATGTGTGCGTACTGTATACATTTATTATGTAGCCTATATAAAAAACACACATACTTGTTTTATTAGTGGTTTTTTTGTATTTAAATGTATTGTTTGTACTGTTATGTATACATAATAAATATACATAGTACACACATACGTTAGGTAAACAAAATTTTTAAAAACACAAATTTTATTTTGGATGTGATTATTCGTTTGCCAGTACTAACATATAACATATATATTTATTTATATGGATCTTATTATTCGTATACTAACATATAACATATATATATATATATATACACACACACACACACATACATACATATACATATAAAGTGGAATAAAAGTTACTTAATTTCTTTTTCCAAATATGAAAACTTTACTTAAAATTAAATGTTTTAAATTACAGTGCAAATAATAAATGTCCTCTGATTTTTGTTTTGTTTAGAAAAGTAGTATATTTATTTATAAATATACAATACAAATTTAAATGTAAAAAAAACCAAGAAAGTAATTAAATGTTCAGAAGATATTTTATTAAAATATCCACATCTAATTCACAAATTCAAAAAAGTAGAAGCAATTTCCTGAAAAATGAATACAGTTTGTAATATCGATGCTGAGAGAGCCATCATTTTAAGATACCAGAGTGCTTTTAAAAGTAGATCATTGCATACATTTTTTGCCTTGTTTTCCTAAATAATTTCTGTTCAAACTATTATCTTCTTTACGTAATTGCGAACATTGAAGTGAAGCTGATTGGAGGTGGCTGAGAAAACCTCCAATGCCAGAGCCTTTGTCTCTTCTGATCCGTTCCAAAGGGCCCGATAAACTGGTAATGTGTACTTCTGTTTCCCCTGAACGCAAAACATGAAAATCAGTCTTTTAAAACAATGTCACCCAGTCTCTATGCATTCCAGCAATCTAATTATTAGTCTGAAGATCTAAATAATTAATAAATAGCTGTACAGATTCTAACCTGGCTTGTGAGGAAGTTGCGAATATGTTGGAATCCTGGTTTATGCTGATTCTTCGCAACAATCAGGGCCCATCGCAGTTTCAGCTCGGCATTGTTGGACTCAATAATATGCGAGTAGCACTCCTCCAGCTTCTTTATGTGGCCTGTTAATACAGAGATATTTTGTATTTTACAATCTACCTAAATACAACTTTTACTAAATAAAAACAAACCCTAAACACAAGGAAGTATTCGCACCATCTGGAAGTGGTGACTTCTCAAGGATCTTTTCCAAGAAGTAGACAGTTTGGTAGGTCTTCCACAGTTTTATATCAGTTTTGCAGATAGATTCCAAGTCTAGGCTATGATTAACCCACATCTCCGCTAACAGTTCTGCTGGTTTCATTAGCTCCTGACCAGCGGAGAGGTCAGGCACATATGGAGGCCAACCCGACACATTGAGCCAGCTGTCAAAATCCAGACCTAATAAAGCAACCGAGAAGAAACAAAACAAAAGCTGATGCAAAGGCAGTCTAACCAAACAGTATGAATTTATCTTTTGTGATTTTATGACAAAGACATGCTATTAATGGTCTTTTTCTGCACCCTTGATTTGATGGACATTCTTCTCTTTCAGGTCTGGGAAAAACTCCAGGTAGAAGTCCAATACGTCCTCTGCAATCACACTTCTGAACTTGAACTTGTCCACATACGCTTGAAGAGACACAATTGAATCATACTTATTTACATAAAACCACTGGTATATACTATCAATGTACAAGTCTGGGGTTAGTACGATTTTTGAAAGATATTAATGAATTGTTCCGGTAACCTTGAGGAATGCATCAAAGCGTGACTGATCTCCTGCGAGGTGGGCCAGGTAGGAAACAAAGCAGAAGCCTTTCTCATAGGGCGTTTCATTGTAGGTATCATCAGGATCAACACCTGCAGTGGAAAGACACAGAGGCAGTTACTACCCCTTCTTTACAATTTACAGTAAATCTGCTTACAATGTCAAATTAAAACAGACTAATCTAGTGGTGACCTGCCTGGTTCAATCTTAACCCGGAGTTTGTTGAGAGGATGGTCCTCTCCGGTGTTGTCCATGTGTTGACGCAGAAGAGCTTTACCAGTGGCTGCCTCCAGACATGTAAAAGCCTCTCCTGAGAATGAAATGACACTATATAATGAATTCTTTATTAGTGAAATATTAAAGGTCAAATACCGTATGGCATACCGTACAGCTCCCTGCAAACCCTGCGCTGAGCGTACATGGTGAAACCCTCGTTCAGCCAGAAATCACTCCAGGTGGCATTTGTTACGAGGTTTCCAAACCAGCTGTGGCAGATCTCGTGTACAATGACGTCAGCGAGAGAACGATCGCCGGCCAGCAGACAGGGTGTGACAAAGGTCAGGCAGGGGTTCTCCATCCCACCGAAAGGGAAGGATGGAGGCATGAACAGCACATCGTATCTAAACAGTTACAACTAATTAAAAACACCACTGTAGTGTAATAACTATGTAGTTCACTGAAGCTGTTCAAAAAAGCATACCCCACCTTCCCCAAACGTAGGGTCCAAACAGTTTCTCTCCCACGGAGAGGAAGTCTTCGATCACATTATCATACTCCTGCTTGGCTGCCTGCAGTAAACAAGGCTCGGTCCAGACGCGTGTCCTAAAAACGCAGTTAAAAGTGTTTATTATAATAATCATTTTTATTTAAATGCTCTCTTTATAATAGGCTCCACATATAATGTTAGTACAGCACTAAAAGCACATATAATTTAGTTTTTACATGAACATTTCCAACAACTGCAGCTTGAAGAAATGCTGAGTTATTGAAAGTTACTGTTTGTTTTCGTAGCACAATGAACTCTTTTATTCCAAAGGAGCAATAAAGACTTTATGCCTGATGATATAACTTCTTTATGGTAAAAGATTTTGATTTTTTTTTTTTTTACCTGGGTCCCACTTCAGCAGACTGCAGGTCCCCTACTGCCAGAGCTACCAGGTATGCTGGAATGGGACGTTCCATGGTGAACAGGAAAGCTCTGTCCGCTTGCCTCTGTTCCCATTTACTAGCGCTCATAACTGCTGTGAAGCCATCAGGGACCTGATAATAAGAACGAGGAACATCAAAGAAAGAAGCTACTGTGTTTACGAGAAAGTTCAAAGTGCAATGATAAGAAATCAATTGTGTCGGCTGAACTTGTGCTTCTTTCTTTCTTGAGAATCTGACGTGAGCCTATCGCCGATGATATAAAAAATAAAAATAGTTTATAAAATCAAAAACAAATATTGACCAATAATATGTTTTTGACCAACCTCATTTTATAATATATTATTTACTTATATACATTGCAGTTATTTTATACTGTTCAACAGTTTGGGGTTTGTAAATCTGCCCGGCCCAAAGGCCTCACCTGAACTGTTGCTGAGTAGGTGCTCTTGACTGCTGGAGTATCAAAGCAAGGGAAGAAGGAGCGGTTGAGAACAGCCTGGCCTTGAGTAAAAACATAAGGCTTGAGCTTTCCCGCGGTCTGCTCTGGTTCCAGCCAACACACCTAAAAGAAGATACATGCGTTCGGTGAGACATTACCTGCACAACTGCCGAGTACGTGCTCTTTGTCATGGGCGTATGGAAGCCGGGAAACAGGCTGCGGTTCAGGACAGGGAACCCAGATGTGTACAAGAATGGCAGCGTCTTCTCAGCTGTCTGCACTGGGTCCAGCCATGACATCTACAGAGAAGTGACGCACGCTTGCTTGTACAATAAATGAATGACTCTGGCATTATCAGTGCTGATCTGAACACTGAAAGTGACTAAAGGCTGCTTGTAGAACAAGTTCAGAAAGAGAAACCAAAGTATTCTTCCTTCTAGAACTCGTGACACACCAACAAGTTTCAGTTTTGATCACAATAAAATGCTCAGGCTGTTGTGAACCGTCAATATGGGAATTAATATGAACAAAAAATATTAAAAGAGGTTTGCATGCTTACCCCTGGTCCATCAGAAGCTGTGTATTTGATTGCAAGTTGAAGTTTGTCATCTGAGTTGAAAGGCGTTGGAAACTTCACGACCAGTGTTGTCCCATAATTGGTGAAGTCTCGAATCAGAAATTCTGCTGTGGTCCAGTCAGGTGAATTATGACTGAATGTGATCTCATGCACAGACAGTGTCGGATGAATATCCAGCTGTAACTCACTTTGACCATCCTGGGCGCACTGCAGCTGTATTGTTTCGGTACCTGATATGGTTTTCCGCTCGAGATCCACTTTTAGATCGAGATGAAAATGGTCTATTTTAAACTGGCGGAAACTAGAGGAGGTAGCGACGTCTTCGGCTTTATCTGAATACAGGGTAAATGTTTTATCCATTGTACTACTGACCAAAAATCTACAGCTACACCGGTAAATGTCGGCCAGTCTGTTCCTGCACTCGCGAATGACAAGTGAACCAACCGTGCTAAAACAATCTAAGCGCTGATCTTTATAGCATGTGGATGGGATTTACGCTCTATTCCTCTGCGTTATTGCAGCGCAGTGTTGTTTGTCGTAAAGACATAACGGGTGACCAATAAGAAAAACTCTTTCATGCATACTGAAATGCTACTACTTTAAAACGATTATGTTATTCATATCCTCCTGACTACCAGCTATAGAGTTTTGTCCTCTGTTATTACTTCCATTATTGCACTTTTTTGTTCATTCTATGTTGCACCCAAAACACATTAATATGCAAATTAGATCGTTTATAGATACATTGTATCTACCTATAAATGTTTTATATATATATATAATTTCATAATAGTTGAGAATCATCTTTATATAAAGTTTGGTATAAAAAAAATTAAGAGTGATTAAAATAAAAATCCCACTGTTTTTGCCTTTTCATGTCTATTCATGTCTTTTTATTTCTTTATTTATTTAAATCAGGACTTTTTAAAGTCCGATGTCCTCTACAGAGGTAGTCAGGAGGGTATAAGACAAATACCTGTCTTTGTCAAATACCTTGCCCTTTGTAGGGCTCAGATAGTCTTTTGAAGCCACTTTAAAATCTCAGGACGTTGTCTACATTTTTATATTACAATGTACAGTATTTTAAATATATTAATAAAAAGGATTGGTATCTCACATTCGAATGAAACCCCTCCCCACCAATGTTATAAAACGTGAAAGAAATTCATAATTCAGCAAACAGTGCTAGTGCAGTAATAACAGTGATAGGCTCATCCACAACAGCGGTGAGAAATGTAACAGGTGCCACGTGACAACACTGTCCACTACTTCCGTGGCTGTCTGGTCTGAATTTAAAATTTCTCGAATATTTTCTCGATAATATAAACTTTTTTTATTCCCCCATTAAGTAAGCATACTATAAGCAAATCTAGCTAATATAATGGTTGCCCTTTATAATTCCGCGTTTTCAGTGTTTCAGTGAATTGGCCTTTCGTCCAACTCTTGATTTTCAAGAATTATTCTGTGATCGTCACCAAAATCATTGTGTGGTGATGTGACAAGTTTCAAATATTTCAGATGTTTTATTACACCAATCAGCATTCATCATCTGGAAACTTATATTTGTTTTTAGAGCAACCATTTACAGTGAGTCCCCATAAACAAGTCACTGTAATAACTAATCAGAACGAACATTGATTACATCATAAGGACAATCTTTATTCATATAACTTTATTTTTCATCTTAGTATCAACACACACTAACCAAATTACATTAAAAAACACTTAGTAACAAATTAGATTTTATTTCATTGTACAAAAACAAAATCAATAAGTAAGTTAATCTATACATAATCTATATATATATATATATAAAAAAACTATAAAACACTTTTTTAAAATTGTCTTTCACAGTAATACTCTCATATTATCCCTATATATTTTAGTTCGATGTTAAAAAAGTCTATACTTTAATCTATCACCCTTTAATCCATCATTTTAATAAATTATTGAATAAATAGGGCTGCTGTCAGAAGGGTGTGCATGGTTTTACACCTGGCTGGCAACCTCAGAGTCATCCTCATACAACCTGTCTGGAGTCCTCATAATGACCCGTTTCTGGGATACCTGAAGGAGCAAAACAAGAAGAAAAGCGGTCAGTCCATAGGGAAATTTGTTTGCACTGGTTTCTAGTAACCCTTGACTGTTGGTAGTCTCAATATTAAACGAAACTCAGGAGTGACTGCACAATCTGCTGCTCTGTGGTGCTGTCTGAAGGTGTCATAAATCTGGCCTGGGTTACACAACAGCTGGGTCTTAAATCATGGAGCTCACAGTGTATTCTTACAACCAGAAAGCCCAATATGGAATGGATTAGATTGTATGTGCAGAATTTTATCCCATTTTGTCCCAATATTTTCTAAACGGCAGAGTCAGTGTGCTAAAGCATAGATTAACAGGACAGCAGACAAGTGTCTTTCATTTTGCTAAAAGTTTCCCAGATAGTAAGATATTTAAGTTGTAGTCTTTAAGACAAGTCCAGCTGCCTCTGTATTTGAAACACGTCTCTGGAAATCACTGCATGACATGATATAGGAATGAAACAAATGTGTCTCAGTGCTGATGTTCCCACATATGATCTAAATATCTTCAAAGGGACGATCTGAGACCAAATGACTAAAATTAACCAACCAACCAAATGCATCCGAAAGTTTGTGGTTTTGAATTCCTGTGGTTTCTGTTATATCTAAAAATGAGTGAATATGTGTCATTGCACAACCCAAGTTCCTGATTTTACTTTTATCCTGAAGGCAGTCGTATTCCATCCTAAATTTATTCAGCAGGGGATTTTCAATAATTTGTTATGTGACTTGTTGGTACATGTATACTGCATTTCTTAGGTGTCTGATTGCACATTTTTTGACTGTAGTGTAAATCACCTGACTCCCACGCAAGTAACACTGTCTGGCGCCCACATTATATTTTGAGAAAGAGATTCATTATGGGAATGATCAAATCAGTAGTTCTCAAATGATGTGTCGCAACTCAAATATATGTTCTGATTGGGCCATAGACATCAATGGGGCGGAAAACAATCGTGTCTGAATATGCCTGCCTCCATACTATATGGTAGGTGAAAAACAGTATATGAACAGAGTAGTATGTCTGAATTCATAAAATTAAAAAAATACAGATGACCTACTACTTCTTATTACTATTGAGTCTGTTAATATTTTTCCATATTGTTAGGCTTATACATAAAATACAAGTTCTTTTTTTTTAAATTATATTTCATTGTTTAATTGAGTATAATAAACAGTTTTGATCTAGGTCCCGAAGAAAAACTACTGACATAGTCTGCTTAATATAATCCTCAGTCTCTGTGACTTTCTATGGTAATAGAGAACTTCAGTTTACTAGTATTCGAATTAGTAATGGGTTCAAGTGAAAAGCATTAGATCTTTGGGAATAATCCTTCTGACATCTTAACAAAGGACTTTAGTTTGATGAGTGACACCACAGTGTATGCTCAGGTTTACTGATGTATTCTTGCCACCTTATGTACGATCAAATTCAATGCCAGGCAATAGGAAAAAAAAGAAGTTAACAAAGACGCCTATCGGTTTCAGCTGGGAATATGCCAGCTATCAAAATGTTGCTTGACGAGATACTGAAGTTGGAGTAAAAGTGCATTGGCCAAACAACTTATCTGGCTTTCTTTAGAGAAATAAAGGAGCTAATGGGCCGGGTCGCTATCACCGTTTCCTTCCATCCAATAAAGCTTTTGTCCCTGAGAAAAGGAATGCTCATATCAAGTTCACACAGTGTAGCCACCGAAAGCTTGAATGGAAATAAACAGCAGAACAACCTTGACTGCATGTTTTCCCACTAGACTGTTGTGTTAATGGGAAAGTTCATGACCGCGAGGAATGGGGAAAAGCTTTGAGTGGAATGAAAACCTGTGTGTGACAACACAAATAAACTCAAAGTAAACTCAGCAAATGATCCATCTGATGAAGTATTTGTGGCATTTGGAGCAGAGTATGTGAGTGGAATGAAGTATGTAATCACACACCACTCCACAATTGTAATTGCACCCAGTTACCGATCTAAAGTTCTTTTAAAACATGTGTTTTAATCACACTACTTGATAATTACAGACAGGTGTGTTGGAGCTGAAGTCTGCAGGACGGTAGCTCTCCAGGAGCAAGGCTGGAAATCCCAGATATAATTGTTGTAAATTATGTAAAGTTCCCACACCACAGCTTCCATGATGTTTTTTTTTTTCATTCACAAACAGCAATTTCTAACAATTAAGTATATTTTGCCATAATTATCATAATAAGAACACATATTCACTATAGAAATGTCCATGACTGTCTTTAAAGGATGGGATGACATTTCCAGGAAAGCACTATTTTAAAATTCCCTGATATTTCCAGTTTATCCATGACCATGGGAAACCTGACAGACTACACATCTAAAAGGAGAGAGTGACGTGTTACCCATCATTAGATTTTATTTCCTTATACTTTATGACAGAGCATCTCTTCATTTTCTTTAATTTTCTGTAATTTTTAAAAAATATGTATAAGTAAATCTGTAGTCATTCATATGCTGTCATTAATTTTTATTTAACATTTTTATGTTTGATCATGTTTCCAACTAAATTTCACAAATTCCATCTTTTTTTCTTTTTAACTGGTAATAAATAGCTTATCAGCACTGTAAACCTAAGATGAATTTTCATTGACATGCAACTGTTTTATTTATTAATGTATGTAATGCTCAAAATGGAGCGGTAACATTCTTTGAATATGTGAAAACATGGACACTCCTCATACTCACATACATTACCATTCAAATGTTAATATTTTATTTCAGCAAGGATGCATTAAACTGGTCCGAAGTGACAGTAAAGACATTTATAATGTCACAAAGGATTTGTATTTCAAAGAGAACTTTCTATTAATCAAAGAATTCTGAAAAAACGGTATCATGGTTTCCACAAAAATATTAAGCAGCACAACAATAATTTTCAACACTGACAATAAGAAATGCTTCTTGAGCACCAAATCAGCATATTAGAATGGTTTCTGGTGGATCATGTGACACTGAAGCCTGGAATAATGCTTTGCCATCACTAAATTTTCATTTTGTTATTGTAATCATATTTAACAATATAACTGTTTTTTTTATTTGTATTTTTTATCAAGTAAATGTGAAATTGTTAAACATTAGAGACTTCTTTATAAACATTTAAAAACTCTTACAGTCCCCAAACTTTTGAACAGTAGTGTGCACTGATTGTGTTGTGTTGCATTGTGTTCTAATGTCTCTGGGCAAACCAAATGACAATTATGATTTGTGTGCGGTTTGCTATTGTGCCATTCCCTAAACTAATTCCAATCAAAAGCTCTTTTATATCTGAACACCACACCTAGATCCAGAAGTGATCTCACTATGACGCAGCGAGAGCACCAAGCGAACCTTTCCCTGTTCCTCAGGCAGGCCTGGGCAGTTCTTAACTGATCTGCCTTTCCTGGAAATTCCTCTCCCAACAGACTGATATTTGACAGAAAGGTGATACTGCTCTATTCTATTTCATAAAGAGCCAAGATTATTGCATATTTGCAGCTTTTCTTTTCTCTTTGCAGGTCAATACATTTTCCGCACATTTATTCTGAGTGACTGAGAGGAACAACTATTTACCTGCTGTTCCTGGAAATGTTGGTGCTGGGAAAGCGAAAGTGGGGACTCTTGCCCAGGCGCATTTCGGATGCGGAGCGTGCCCTGCCTGTTCCGGTCCAGTGAGTGCGGTCGGAGTTGGTTGCGCTGGTGCCATGATTTGAGTTCCTCTGACACCACCTGCCGTGGCAGGCCTCTGCTAGGATGCTGAGGACACTCTCTCAGCGAAGGAGCCCGTGACAGTTTCACATGGGCGGGTAACAACCTGCAACTTCGCTGCTGGGAAGGCATAGCCTCGCTATAGTAGTACTCATAGTGACCATTAGAAGAATAAACAGGCAAAGGGGCCTGGTGGCTTATGTACGACCTTCCACTGTCCCTTTCCAAGGGGTGTCCCCATCCGTCCTCCACGTACCCCCTGGAAAAATTCGGTGAGGACTGGTACTGAGGGTTCTTGTAGAAGTGGGTAGGAGAGCATCTTTGTGGTACATGGCTGTCATTAAGACTGGCGTATTGGTATCCGTACTGGGGTTGGTAGGGCCATGGAAGTTCCCCAGGGTGCTCCTGGCAGGGCGAGCTGGCGTAGGACTGCACAGAGTGCTCTGAGTTGCTGTCCTCAGAACTAGAGTAGTACAAAGGGTTTCCTGCTTTTAGACTTATAGGAGAGTATTCTGATGGTGTCATCGCAAAGTCTGTCAATCGTCTCCTGGGGCCCCTTGAGCGCCCACGTTCCCACTCAGGATCATAAGGGTTGGATTCAGTGTTGGGAACTCTGTTATAATGAGAAATGAATCAATTTGTCAAGATTTGAAATGGCCATAATATCCATAAAACATAAAACAATATCCATGATCTGAAGTGTACACTACCGCTCAAAAGTTAGGGTCAGTATATTAAAAAAAAAAAAAAAAAAAAATTATATTTTTATTAAAAAAAAATTAAGTGACAGAAAAGACATTTATAATATTATACATTTCAATAAATGTTTTTTTTTAATTATTATTAATCAAAGAACCGTCAAAAATAAATGTATCTGGGTTTCCACAAAAATATTAAAAAACACAACTGTTTTCAACATTTATAATAATAATAAATGTTTTTTTGAGCACCAAATCAGAATGATTTTTGAAGGATCATGTGACACTGAAGACTGAAGTAATGGCTGATAAAAATTCTGCTTTGCCATCAAAGGAAGTAACATTATAACATATATTAAAACTGTTAAAACAAAGGATTTTTTAATTGTAATAATATTTAACAAAATTACTGTTTTATTCTATTTTGATCATAACAATGCAGCATATTATATATGAAAAATATATGGGTTATAATTATTAAAAATATACTTTTTTATTAAATAAAAATATATAAATAAATGTAACACTTTATTTTGATAGTCCACTTTAGACATTCTACTAACAGTAAGTAACTTAGCAGTTTGTAGAGTATTAGTAGACTGTCTGCTTAATATCTTCTAACACTTTCTTTGTCAACTTATTGTCAACTTATACTAATGCTAAACCTACCCCTAACACTAACCCTAAACCTACCCTAAAAGTCTACTCTGAGAGTTAGTAGACATGTAGTTGACATGTAGTTACAAAGTTACTTATAGTTAGTAGAATGTCTAAAGAGGACTATCGAAATAAAGTGTAACCTAAATAAGTGTTTTTACTCCTGTTTTTACTGTATTTTTGATTAAATTTAACGCAGCCTCAATGCATTAAACATAAGAGACCGCTTTTAAAAACAGGAAGAAAAATGAACATACCGTCTGCAAACTTCAGAATGGTAGAGTACTGTATATACATGGTTTGTGAGTAAACTGAGCTCAAACCTAAGGGTATGTCTCCTGCGCAGGTGCATCTCTGGAGTGGAGGGTGCGCTGCAGGACTGTGTTTGTTTCAGGGCAGCATGGGTGGGTATTTGCAGTGGTATCCCGGCATCCGCAAGACAAACCTCCAGACGAGGCAACGTGGGGGTAACAGCAGGACTACTGTGCGTAGAAATACAAAAATACTTCCTTTTACAATTATGAAGACAAAACCGAAACAGTACCTCTGTAGTTTTATGACGTGCTCTACTGACAACAATACATGTGTTTCATAAATCAGCTTTGAGATGTTCGGCTTAATAGCCATTACAGAAGACGAGGTGTGGTCATACCCACCCTTAACAATTACTATGCAAAGACTTAATGACCAGATGAGTCAAAACTGCTTTCAAAAAGGTCACGGATGACATGCTTTTGACATTTAACTTTTGCACAGTACAAAATTTAAAGAAAAAAAAAAGATGTATGTACCTAGATTTGATGCTACTAGATCTTTTCTTTTTCTGATAGGGCTGGTCCAAACTACTCTCCATCCAGGGAGAGTTCTGAATGGGGGCAGGGTCTTGCTCTAAGATTGGACTCTGGCATGTGTGCAAGTCCTCCAGGGATTGTTGGGGGGTTTGATGGACAATGGCCTCCGGGGGCCGATAGGAGGGGACTATAGGTGTATGAGGAGGGGGATTAGAGTTGGTTAGAGGTGAAGGGTGAAGGTCTACAGCAGGAGCAGGAGGCTCTGAAGAAAGCTGGGAAGACAATTCCTCTGAAACACGGATGAGAGAGAGATTACTTAAATGAACAAGGGTAACTGACAAATAAAATGGAGATTGATAATTATTATATTTTAAATAATTAATAAACAAAAAAAATTCTTTAAATAAATAATATTCCACATATATAATATTATTTAAACACTTTTTATATAACAATAGTTTTCACTTACCCTCATCAAGAACAGCCGAGTCTGACAATGAGCTATCATCTGAAGTGCCGATGCAAACACAGAAATTGTAAGAACAAGATTTTTAATCAAACTGAGAACTCATTACACAGTGCATAAAAACACAAACAATTGAAAAAGTAAGTGCTCCTATAAATCACTCACATCCTCTCTGTGTGATCATGCCAGGGCGTGGTGAGGATCGGCCATGTTCCAGTCGCAGCCTGAACACAGCTTCCTGTAGATCTTTGAGCTTCTTTTCCTCACGCTGGTACTGTTGTAGGCGACTCTTCTTCACCGCTTTGCTGAGATGCTCCTCCTGGCACAGTCTCTGGGCCGCCACGTGTATCTGCTGCTGAAGAGCCAGATTAGCCTCCACAGAGCTCAGCTCAGAGTGCTGTGTATCATATTCATCAGATTCAGATTTATTTATATGAAGTTGATGGGTACCTAAGATGTTTAATTGCTTGGAAACAGTCGATTGTTATCCAGATCTTTATGATTTCTGAAAATAAAGATTAAGTGTCAGTTCGGGTCATTACCTCAGTTCTATGTAGAAAACTTGGCTCATCTAATTTAAAAGAAGCTCCAATGCGCCGGCGAATCTGAGGGGGCTTCTCTGAAGGTAACAGAGGATAGTCTGAGGACAAATGTCCTGTGAGCTCCTGAAGGAGAAGAAGGAATTGATTAGGGATGCATCAACTGTTTTTTTTTTTTAATATATTAAAATGCTATACTATTTTGTCTAAATAAAATTAAAAGAAAACAGTAAAAACTAAAATTGAATTCTACAAGTGAATTTGAAAAATGGATATTAATTTTCAGATTTTCTAAAGACTGCATTTAACAATGTTATTAAATTGTAAGTGCTTCTAAAGATTAACTTTAAGTGGGTGTTAAATGATGCCAAACATAATGTAATAATAGTGGAAATGAGCAGCACAGTTAAATATAGAATAAAAATCATAAAAATCATCTGATCTTTAAGACTGGCATTAAACTTTTGTGGCGGTCAAGATCTGTAATTTGTCAATGTAATTTGTAAGTATAATTACGATAATTACATAGTCAGTTAATTAAGTCACAAGCAAGTTATCACGAACAGGCTTTAAACCAGAATTCCTGTTCCTCCAGTATGAAATCTTTCAGCCAGTTGGGACAAGTTATAGCTTTCAACCGCAACATTATGCAAGCCTGTTGTTGAAAGTTTCGGTTCTTGCCTAAGCCGTACTGAGAGCCCTACCTGCCAAACTAAACCAGTCATCTATTTTCTCCAAATCCATGCCAGCATATGTTTAGATACAATTCTCTTTGAGACAAAAAACTCAAGCACACAGATTTTTAAAAAGCCACAACAGAGGTAAAGCCCATCAAGAACAGATGATACACACACTGGCGTGACTTCAGGCTTATCGTGACATAAAGGTGTCAACAGACACTGAAGAACACCTGGACAAGCCACAGCAAGTGACTCCTACAGGAAACAATGATGCATTTCTGTGACTTAACATCTTATCCAGAGAACCACAAACCCTGCTCACTCAGTCATTGGCATACTTTATTACATATAATATATTGAATACTCCTGTTGTGTTCTTGAGAGAGGTGGAAATGTTCTGATTAATGACATAAACAATCTTTAAGCATCCTGCAGCATTTGACTTCTGAAGAAGTTATTTTGCGCAGAAAATTAAACTTCAAAAACACGATGGTATCAGCATTCAGTGGAAGTACCTCTAATTCCTATTTGAAATGTTATTTATTTTTTTTCTGTTTTATTTTGTTTTTTGGTGGATTGTTGTTGAGTGTGAACGGTGACTTACGGCTTCTCTGATGCAGAGTTTCTTGAGCTCCAGTAAGCACATCTTCAGCCTGTCTTCCAGAGCTTGCTGCTTGAGTTTCATGACCCGAGTGTGAGTGTTCACATCTTTCATCACTGTGGTGGGGCTGTCAGGCCCTACAACACATAAACCACACCATGATGAGGAGCAGCTTCAAGATAATAACAGAAAATCAGCAATTACATAAAGAACTGTTTTTTTTTCTTCAGTATTAGTATAGTCAATATAGATGATATAACTCTAAATGTTGTCTGCTCTTAATCATAACCAAATATGATATAATATCATGGCAAAAAATCCAAATGATGACAATTTGTAATCAGCGTTTGAAAACTGGTGTAGACTTTCAGGAAACAAATACTCATCAACACCTATGATATGATCAAAAATGAAAATGAAGGCTATGACTGGTGGTTTCAGTCACTGAAAACGGCTAAAAGAGTGACAACAAAGGATTGATTTTTTTCTGTATCTGGTGACTGGAAACAAATGCCTCTGGCATGTCTAGAGAGCGTATCTACTGAATTCTTGGACATACATTTTCAATCAATCATGTGACAGCACACAAAGAGATAACTGAGCAATGACAAAAAAGAAACGTATGAATGCACAGAATTTTTTTTATTATTAGGTCTACATTATTTCCCTTTGTAAGAAAAAGACTGGGTTGTTCCTGGTATAGCATAATTGCTTCCGATTCAAACGTTACACTATTACAGGTGTAATGTATATAATTTTCCAACTAAAACATACATTACATGCATTTTCAAATGTATGTAAAAATTACACTACTGTTAAAAAATTTGGTCATGCTTACCAAGGCTGCATTTATTTGATCAAAAATACAGTAAAAAATAAAATATTATTTTTTTTGTAAATATTTTTAGATTTCAAAAAAACTTTATATTATTTAAAAAAAAATTTTTTTTAAAGATTTTGAAATTTATTCCTGAGATGGCATCATGGCAAAGCTGAATTTTTCAGCAGCTAGAAGTGCCAAAATTTTTTTTAAAGATTTTGACGATGCTCAAGTTGTTATTATTACTAATGTTAAAAACTAAAATATTAAGTGCTGCTTAATATTTTTGTGGAAACTGTGATGCAGAGATCAGAAGAAAAAATCTTACTGACCCCAAACTTTTTAACGATATATTTATACATGTCTATTATAAATATATTTTTAATTATGTGCTGTGATTTATTTTAGGTTCTAATCTTTTCTCTGAACTATACAAAAGAAAGAAAGTCATACAGGTTTAGAACAACACAAGGGTGAGTAAATGATGATAAAATGATCATTTTTGGGTGAACTCTTTATCTCTTTAAGCTCACAACCACATGCTATATAATACAGCATGCATCATGTCATTATATAGACAAGGTGTAACAGGCTGAACCTACCAGAATGCAGAATAACCCCACTGTCAGTATCACTGATCTCCTCTTTTCCTTCCATGACGGCCGGTCAAGTAGTCTTTGAAGTGAAAGCCTTGGTTTTCTCTTACTTCACGAGTTCCTAAAAAGTAAATACAACTTTTATCACACTCACAAGAGACCAATTTAGCTGTTCAAGCCAAAGTGAACAAAAACATGTCTCGTGGAACCACTCAGTCCCTCGGCTGTGACGGGTCTCCTGACCCAGAGCCACAGGGGTCAGAGCGGATTCCAGCAAACAATAGTTTTCACAGGACCACTAAAAATCACAGTCTAACTATGCCTCTCAGTTATGCGCCGTCAGCAGGAGCTCAGGGTGAGCTTTAACTAAGAGGCCATTCAAGTAAGTGCTCTTCCTTTAAACATCCATCTCTATCTGAAAAAATGTCAATTTTCCAGGAGGAACAAGGCTGTGCTGTGCTTAGATTACAACACTGGAATGCTTCCAACAGAAGAGGTTAATGAAGTGGGCGGCTATGCCTCATTGCATTCGTAATTAATGAAACAGAAGAGGTTAATGAAGTGGGCGGCTATGCCTCATTGCATTCGTAATTAATGAACATTGATTCACTTCTACAACAGTTTCTCGGACTACTGTATAGTATTAAATAAATTAGCATTAGCTACTCGTAATTAATGAACAGGATATGCTGTTATTTTCACTTCTACTAAAGGGGTCTATGGTTTCGGACACTTTATAGTTTAAAAGGAATTGTGATTAGCTACTGACTGGTTTTCACATCACCTATAATTGCATTTATGACAAATGCTTTTATTTATAATACCTAATCTAAATTAACAACTAAATGAACTATATATATTTTGTTTAAAATGATTTGTGATTTATGTGTGTGTGTGTGTGTGTGTGTGTATATATATATATATATATTTATATTAAAGGGGTCATATGATGCAATTTCAAGTTCTCCTTTCTCTTTGTTAGTGTTACAAGCTGTTCATCAATAGATAAGATCCCTAAAGTTGCAAAGACTAAAGTCTCAAACCCAAAGAGATATTCTTTATAAAAGTTAAGACTCGTCCACACACTCCTAAAATGCCTCGTTTAAAAGAGTAAAGTCATGTCTACGTCACTGTGTGGGAAGATTTGCTTTACACCGCCCAAATGTTCATGCAAAGAAAGGTGTAACTTTAAATTATTTGATTCGCTGTAGTATTGTTGCCACTGCCATGTTGTGGTGACGCTGTGTTTCATTGCGAAAGCGAAAGTGAACACAGCTAGAAATCGGTGGTTAAGTTTTATTTACAACACTGTTCTGAGCCTGGGAGAGTACAAGGCCGGCTGTTCACAAAGGCTGTTTCTATAAAGTTGGGCAATTCCAACTTTGCAAGGACAGTCTGGCACTTCTGACTCACAGCCTGTAAGTACGTTTTCATATTGAAAGAATTTGCCACTGATAATTCAAACGCGAGTTTTAAGCAGTGTAGAGTAGCGCTTGTTGTTTGTCATTTCTACGATCACAAATGCAGACATGGTTTTATGTTTACGTTGTTGGCCAATCAGCGTACACCTCGCTTTTCAGAACGATGAGCTTTGTAAAAATCGACGAGTTTCAGAAAGGCAGGGAATAGAGGCGCAACAATAATGTACAGTATGTTGAAAATAATGCATTTTTTGAATCGTAAACTGCATAAACACATTAACCAAATACACAAAATAATGTTCTTTTTTAGCAATGTCATATGACCCCTTTAAAATCTCCTTATAGTCAAAAACAACTCATATATATCTTTGTAGCATTACCCAACAATATGTGCCATCACAGTGCCAAAGTCCAGACCACTATCAGCTTATGACACATATGTTCTGTGGTATAAAACTATGACAAATCCAAGAGTCTCACCGGCTTCCTGTCAGTATGTCAAAATGTTATTCTACGTCATGATGGCAATTTCCTGAGTAAGCTGTGAATATCTACAGTAGGGACAATGACTAAGAGATGTTAGATATTAAATTTATAATCGGTCAGCAGTTGGATTTCTGTCAATGTGTTACAGCTGTGATTTTATTACTTTGAAACTGCAGAACTCTTGACATGCTCTCAGTCACTAATAGTGCAACCGGGTCACTCATTCTCGATATCACAATCTTTAGAGAGAAATAACACAAAGAAATAACCTCATGTTAATAAGGTTTTATTATAATTCATGTTAACAGTTCTACCAGTAATGAATGAAATATTAAATCCTAACCAGTAGCGGTTATGTTTATGTTGGGAATCAATTTGTAATTACAGTTTTATTTCTGCATTTTATTACTTTTAATATATTTTAATATTGTTTTTGCTTTGGGCTATAACTTTCAAGTTAACATTGCCTAATTTGAGAATGAATGGCTTTAAATAATTGGTGTCGTTTATCAGCAGACTCAATATTAAAGAACCGATAACTGATTAAGTAGAAAAATCAGTCAACATTATGTTTAGAAAAAGCAGATATTAAAACACACTAAACTGACCCACAAAAATGTTACTTGTTAGAATTACAACTGTCATATCACACAACCAGTGAGAACATTGTCTAAACAACAAAAAGACAATACAAGACAACTGTGTTTGAAAGCATTTAGCTGAGCTTGCGTGATACCTATTATGTTAAACTGCAGTCATTATCACATAAAAGTACTCACATATTGTAAAACACTGATTCCATTTTAAATTATAAGTGTATCCAGCAAACAAAATCAGCTGATTTCCACGAGATGTCTAGCTCCACACTGCACTCTGACTCTGGATGAACACCGGTAGGAGTTCGCTGTGTGAAATGAACCTGGGCGCGTCTTGTGCATACCTCTGTGTGTGTGAGAGATATCAGTGTCACACCTCTTGTACACACTTGACGAAGGCTATAACTCCCCCTGTTGTCTTTGTTATCAGAATGTGCACACACACGTATAAAGCAAGTGATGAAATCACATCATAAAAAAATCGAGACAACATTGAAAATCTTGGACTCAAATTGTAATTCAAACATGGAAAAAAACAATAGGCTTTCCATACTTTAAATAGTTAACTAAAGTTAGTTATTCTAAAAACCCGGGTTAACAGAATCCTGGGTTATATTGCTTCACATTTCACACTGCTCATACTTTAAACAAAGTTTTCCTCTTTACTCCATTTCACGTGTTTTCTGTCACTTATATTTTTCCACTCAAACGCTGAAATGACTGTTTATATAACAAAAGAACAGGGTTTCATAAACCCATGGAAAAAAACCCTTGGCTGCTAACCGTGCTTCTTAATCACAAGTGTGAAATGTTCATTTACCCAGGTGTTAAAAGCGGGGTTTAGAATGAAGATAACCCTGGGTTAAGAGCAGTGTAAAAAGCCCTCATACAAGTTTTTAAAGTTTTAAAACAAAAATGTTTAAAAAATAATGAATAAGAAATACTTTAGATTCTTTAATATTTCTGGGACACTAATCAAAAAAGCAAAGTTGTGACACTGATCATGTTAACTCCTTTGTACTGACAATCAGATGTTCGTCCACTGAAGGTCAAGATGCTCTTTGGATCTTCTGAAATGCTTAGGAATATGATCATCAGGTTTTACACAAACTTAAGAAGTTTATGCAGTTCAAATGTTGCTATTAAAGCAATAGGGTGAAAAAAGTGCAGTGTTTTGACATGCATTTTAATTTTTTGGTTTAACTTTTCACTCTTATTGGTATGGTGATAAAATAATTTAAAATGGAAAAAGTGTATTAAATGAGAAAAATGCAAAACACAATCATTTTCGCTAGTGGTCTCCAGACTTATGGACTCCACTGCATAGGCCTTCCCAGGTCTGTGTTTTAATGAGATCCTGCTGCCGCCTAATGGAGATACTTAGACCAACACCATTTTTAAACCATTTGCCTATTACTTTACTGTTTTTTCAGAGTATCGGTGTCCCAGATACCCCAATTTACCATTTGCATTCAAGCTAACCAACTGATTCAAAGATATAACACCAAACAAGCAAGCAAACAAGCCCCTTGTTCAATGACATACTTTTAATGGTACTGTAATGCAAATGCTGTTGTCACACTTACAGTTACCTCAGTGAGGCACTATGTAGACAATCATTCCACTCTTAACATTCTGACCCAATAGGAAACCAACCCACACACAGATGTCAGGGGAAGGCTTCTCCAGGGTACTGTGGGAGACGCTGCACCTGCTGCTCTCATGCACAATTCACGCACATTCAGGATCCTTGTTCTCACACTGGCTCTCCAAGAATGCCAGTTAAATGCCTATAGGAGCCACCATGGCTGCCAGACGGGATAGTATCCTATAACCCAAGGAAATACAACTGCTGAGGCATACCGGTATCTGGTTTCACAAATAGTCTACACCCTTACTCTGTATCAAAAAAAAATCTGCCTAGCGCTTATAACAAAATACTAGGACTGGACCAGAATATTCGATTATTCGTTCGACGGGTTGGGATTCGATTTTCAATTTTGAGATTCGAATACTCTTTTTTTTTTTTCGAGAACATCTGGCCTCCCCCGCAAAATGGGTTTCATTTGCCCTTGAATATGAATCGCCCATGCGTGAACGTCATGATTCAGTTCATCTGGAAGAGAAGACAAAAATGCCAAGACTTCAGCTGTGTGGGAGCACTTTAAATTGAGTAAGGACAAGACAAATGCAGTGTGCCAGATATGCGATTTGAAACTGGCCTACCACAACAGCACATCAAGTTAAAAAAAATTACCATAGTTCTGTAAATAGTACACCCATAGTATATTGTTGCTGTAAAAAAAACGAACTGCTTTTATCTGCCATGTTAATCAGTAATTTTACACATGATAAAAATGTGCACTTAATTTGCTTGGAAAATACTTGCGAATACGGCAGTCATAAAAAAACGTACAGTAGTACAGTAGCCTAATAATAATTTGTCTATATTAAAAGTATTGCCCTTAACAGACCTGTGTGTTTTAACACTATTGTAGTGTTCGTTCTCGGAGCATATATGCCCTGCCCACGTGAGGCACGCCGCTTCTGGCTTGCACTGTTCTGTAGTTTATTAAAAGTTTATCTATATAAAAGTTATTTACATTAAAAATGCAAACAGACAGACAGACACACAGAGATTCCTGCCTTTATCACACTGTGTCTACGCCGGACATGCCAGTTGTTGTGTTATGGCGCTGCAACAGCTAAAGTCTGTCTGCACTGGACACGATAAAACGACCATTGAAAATCATTTGAAATTTTTGTCAGTATGTCATAAATAGAACGCAGCAGCAGTTTACTGTCGGGAATTTGTCAGCCATGCCGCATCCAGTGTAGACAGCATAGGTTCTATTGTATTATGTCACGCCGCGCCACTTGCGTCCAGTATAGACACGATGTTAAGAGAGAAGTATATGTTCAGCCCCCTCCCTCCGAAGCTTCGAATATTCGGTGTTGATTACTACCGAAGCTTCGAAGCTCAAAAAATGGTATTCGGACCAGCCCTACAAAATACTAGGAATGGGATGGTCACTTTGCATATTTGACTACTCGAACATAAATGTAAATTTATCAAAGCCATTAACATTATAATTTTTATAGTAAATATGACACCATAATCGATCAAAAAAAAAAAAAAAAAAAAAAAAAAAAAAAAAACAGACCTTTCTTGAATCTTTGCTTCATTTTTGCTTATAGTCACTGGATTTTGATCAGTAGCTAAGTTTGCATTATAATCTAAATGATGGCTCAGTCAGACTGAAATGACGATTGACCCTGAACCAAATAAAACTTTGATCAGACTTAAAAAGGTGGTGTAGACCTAAAATTATCCGATCAATAGGATAAAAAATGAAGCATGTAAATGCTTGAATTTGAAAACTTTCTCAATTTGATTAAAAAAAAACCTTGCAAAGTGCCATGACACATATGTTCACATACGTTTCACATTATACCATTTTTTCCCTCTTAGGCCCTAATTTCTATATCTTGACACAAAACAAGGATAACATACAAACAACAGGGTTAAATTGGGATCATGTCAGCTTTTTAAAAGGGATAAATGTTTTCGAGATTCAAAACTAATACAAAGCACCATTACAGTATCATATTGTGATCTTGTGATTTTTATCAAATGGATATCATTATTTGAGTTTCAAAACTTGTTTGATTAGACTCATGTATCATAAAGTGCTTGATTAGACTCATGAGCTACTGTATATATCAGGTTTTTAAGGGTTTGAAAAATGAAAGCAGAATGCAGAAATCACTACTTGTCTTTGCCTAACATAACCATGGACTGGGCTCCACAAACACTGAATTGAGGACTGGCCTCTGAACTGACCAGATTTAGCCACAAGACTTAATTAGGAAGTAATTGAGTTTTCTGGATCATGTTATTTGTGTCAAAATAAATCCCAAAGGGACTTCCTTGCTAGGAGGAGTTACTGTAGGCCCAAGTGTGCTATTTCAGACAAATCATGCAATCACAGTTGATATTTAGAAGGGAACTTTCCGAAAAACTGTTTTTAAGCACAGTAAATGCACAAAGGGTGATTTAGAAAACAAGGACAGTTAATTAGTGTTTATTTATTTGATAACTAGTGGGATGGAACTAATTAGTTGATTCTAGGATAGGATTTTTTTTTTTTTATCTTCCTGAAGCTTTATACTACAGCCTGCCATTAAGAAAGCTTATACAAATCCTTTGCTGTAAAAATGGTTTCTTGGGTCATGTCAAAAGTGCATGTGAAGTTATGTAGCAGCAAAGTCTGCAAGGGCAGCAATGGGTCACAAATCTAAACTAGCAAACTGATCAAGACAGCTGTGATAGAATATATTCACTGTTTATTTAGTGCAACACCCACTGGATTTCCATAGGATTAGCTGTCTATAAATTTAAGTTGATATTGTATGGAAGCCTGTAGATTCATATCTCTCCTCTTCCCGGGGACGTGGGATATGTCGGATTAGCATGTATGGGAGCCGGAGAGGGTTTTATTATTGTGGGGATCTCCCCCATCCTGCCCATTCAGACAGGGAGCTCAGGCATGCTGGGAACATCAGTGAACTGTGACGTTCACATATTAACCTTTACTTAGGACCTGTCTACACCAGACACACACACAATTAATAAATAAATAAAATAAAAGAAACATGATGAGAAGGAAAAGGTCTATGAGGGGAAATGTTGCATGATATTGAATCTTTTGCCATTACATACAAGGGAATATAGACTGTCAAAACAATACTAAGTTTATCACATGCACTATTATAAAAGTTTAGGTTCAGTAAGATTGTTTTAATGTTTTTGAAAGAAGTCTCTTTACTCACCAAAAGGTACATTTATTTAATTAAAATAACAGTAGACCTAAGTACAGTATTTAGCCTTAACAGGAATAGGAAGGGCCTCAAATGTGATCTAAAATATACACTCTGTGGGTCAATGTCAGTTATTAGTGACTTGTAATTACATCGAACTAGTATCCATAGTATGACACTGCATAATTAAAGCTTTGGTGTGTGAAACTGAGAAGGAAAAAGGCCTTTGAACACCAACAGCGCACCCTGGCATTTGGTAGTTATGTGGCCACAAGGCTCCCTTTTGGGAAGAAGAGGATGTAAAGTGGAAATTGGTTTCAAATGAGCCAAAGCACAGTTGGATTCTCTGATGTGGACTGACGTGTCGTGCGCTGTACCACCAGCACTGCAGAGCGGCACGAATCCCTCAGGCTGCAAATCCCAGAAGTACTTTCCCTCCGTATATTCATTACAACTGCGGCAAGACTCGGCAAATGAAACAGACCTCACATATCCTGGCTTAACCCACTCTGCTTCACTGGGTGGTATGTGTCCTAGTGGAAAATGTTTGTGGCTAATTCACCCAGGACATAGGACACATTTGAATATAATCGTTATAATAGGCAAATAGCAGAATAATATCAGAAAAAGTCTTTGAGGAGCACAATAAAGGGATATTCCTGCTTTAATCAATACCACGATTACTACAAAATGTTTGACTTTCCCTATTCTTTTCTTTAAAGGGGTCATATTACGCTTTTTCTTTTCTATTCTTTTCTTTTTTTTTTTAGTATTACGATTTTTGTATTGAAAGCGGCCCATGAGACAGCTAACCAATCACAACACATTTTGTTTTTCAGAAGGCAGACCTTCATCAAACACGGAACTAATCGAGCCGTCTGTGACAGGCTGGGGAGAAAGGTCCTTTAATAATGTAAATTATGTGAAAATAATGAATTTTTCTGAACCATCAAGCATGAGAGCTAGTACACCTCTAAAACAAAATCAAGACTTTGTAAAAGAGCATAATAGGACCCCTTTAAAAAAAAAAAGGCAAAAATTTGTTTTACAGTGAGGCACTTACTATGGAAATGAACGAGGTCCAAAAAAGCTATTTTCAGTGTAATGTTATATCCAATTTTACAATTATATTAATTATATTCTGCAAGTACACAGTGGAATATTGCTGTCACAAAAAAAATCTTTCTTTATCCAAGAGGATGTGCAGTGTTTCTCTGAAATCAGTGTGTTATGGTTACATATTGCTTTAGTTGGTTCCTGTTTAGTCTTTGTGTCACACACAGGACAGTAGATAGATATTTTACATATGTGACTGTGTAACAGTAATGCAGTTTAATAAAAGGCTATTTATGACTAAATCCTTCAGGTTTACAAGTGCTGAATGATGCTGGATGTATTAGTTTATAAAAAAGGAAACCACTCACTCACTTATCTAGACTGACTGTTTTTACTTGTATTACTCTAGACATCTTACATTACAATATAGTTTGTATGGAAAGGAAGGTACAGTACAGTAATCGCTGTATGTTGAAATATGAGCAAGGAAGTAATTCGGTAGAAATTAGAACAACACAACACTACACAACAAATCAACTGAAAGTCAAATCCAATATAATGCATTGCCGCACAAGTGGATAAAATAGAAACATCACTATGGCGCCTGTCATTGTTTTAGGCCACATCCAGAGGTGCTAATGAGAGCCTCAAAACTGAGCTTTCGGCAGCAAACAATACACACACGCTGCTTGGCTCCGGCTTGGCCGACCCTGGCTATGAACCAACAAAGCCACAGATTCCAGGGCTATTCACGTTCAGTGGTCTACACACCTCCCTCTGATGCCAGCCCACTCAAATCATCCTTGACGCTCTGAATCACACTGATCACTGGATTCCACAGCACCACACAAGGACAACGTGTTCAGTTGGGTTTCTTACAATAATATCCGTAAGACAATGAATCAATACAAGCATGTGATTCTCATACTGCAGCTAAAATACCTGTGCAGGTTTCTTTCCTCCTTGGGTTCTAAACAAAGCTTTACAACTTCTCTACACTGCCCATAGAATATAATACTTCCATATAAACAACAATCGCAAGAGCTGACTAACTTCACACTTTAAAAAAACATTTCATCAGTATAGCATCAGTATAACATGTTCCCATTCATTCTGCGTTTCACAATACAATATAATTTTGTAATTTCTACTTAACTGTATGAGTTATTAGACTTTAAAACTTTTTTTTTTGTTACTTATTAAATTCAAAGAGGCCAAAAAGTGAAAAGAACTTATCACTGCAGGTTGTATGATGACATCACTTAGAAAAACGTAAAAGTAAAAGTTTAAGACAGCAAATGAACTTAAACACAGTACGGACTAGGAAACTGTTGTCTGTTTATTTAAAATGAAATCTCAACTAAAGAGAGTTTACATTTGATTAAACATGCAGAGTATCACTTAACCAATACATTTTAAAAAAGTATATACTCATTAAAGAACTTCTGCAGTGATATTTTCGACATAAGGTCTGCATTTGTCATCGCTGCAAAAGTCGAATCTGTGTATTTTGCGGTATTTTCTAGAATAATTCAAATAGGATGAATGTAATGTTACTTTGTTCAGTTTCGTTCAATGCACGGTGCTTTAAAACTAAATAGAAGTAGACTAAATATATAGTTTATACGTTTTCTTTATAGATGTCTAACTTTGAATAGTTAAAAAGAGTTTGAATACTTGCAAAACTTTGGTTGAAGTGGCCGTGCTGTATAAAAGCTCAATTTCCATCTGGTGAGCTGTGTTAGTTAAGCCTATGTGTAGGTATTATAGATTAAGGAAATATTACCATACCTTTTGTCGTCATAACAGGAAGACCTTTTGTCGTCAAATCTTTATGCAATGCATTATCATGGGATGTTATTTATCCACGCTTTCTCCTGCGCCGCATTCCAAATTGAAGTAAGCGAGATTCTAAAGAACGGACGATACCAAACCACGCGATCTAAAGGTGTTGTTTCTCACGTAGATTCTAGTTGATGGTTCTGACAATAAAAACAAACTTTAAAAGAAATTCGTAAAGCAGTGAAATTAACATGAGACGACTGAAGAAGTGGGAGACCTGTGTTTTTATTCTATATAATTTTACGACAGCACATTTATGGAAACTTAAAATCATAACCCCCTCCCCCAATGTCACAATGGTACGATCCTCACCCCTCCATAAACTTTTTTCACTGCGCTGACTGAACTAGCGAAGAGAAGTTCGACTCATTTCCCCCGAATCGGATCCTTAGAACAACTCCTTTCAAATAACCGGTTTAAAACGATTCTAAAACGTTTAAATAGTTTTAGTACATTAAAACGTTTAAACAGTTGTAGTATATTACTATATTATTAACAATTATTATATTTTAATAATACGCGTGTTTGTTGTCATTTCAGCTCTGTTTGATACAACCACGATAAAGTATCTTCTCCCCATCATACAAATCGCTGGTTCACTCTAAATGTTGTAGCTAGCTAACTAGGATCATTACGAATCGGCCTTGTCTGAAAAAGATGGTTTTCATTTCAGTAGTCGGCTGAACTGTTGACTCGTGAACGAAATGTTCAAACCGATTTGGTGATCCGGTTCAAATGATTCATTCACAAATTGGACACTACTGTTGGACTGAACACATGCTGGGCAGCATGTACAGTTAGATCCTGTTTTATTAATGGCCTAAATCGTTTGCAAACGACACGTCGACACTTTATTGGATAGGAAATGAGGGCTTTTGTAATTTCTTAGAAAAAAAAAGCAGTTGAGCTCCATGCAGTCGAATCTATTGAAAGGCAGAGGATAATGTAATGTGCCATTATGTGACTGCAGGGTGCTGGTGCCTTTTATTAACATATGAAAGATTTCACCTTGAAAAGGAGACGGTCTCACAGTAAATGCTCATGCGCCAGTCACAGAAAAGAGAAGTGTTTACCGATTTGCAGAAGCGTATTTGAACATACAGTAAAACAGGTTTCGAGACATTTGTAAATCCTGCGTCAGCGTTCGTATTTATATATTTGATGATGTCAATATTGGATGAAAGAGCAGCGTGCAACCTGTCAATAACAGCTCCATAGTGTCCGTCTGTGGAAATGTCACCACGTGGATCCTTCGGTTGTCTTGCGTGTTTTGAAATAGAAAAAGCACGGTTTAGTCACACAAGACTGGATATACAGTCTGGGAAAGTTTCTGCAGACCATGAATATTTAATAAGGTAAGCACTGAAGCAGGTTTTGATTGGTTGGCTGTTCCTCAACAGGTCGCTGTGATTGGCCAAACCATAGACGTCTATGAGCCAAACGACCAGTAGCTTTAAAACAACATGACAGCTGGTTTGGCTTAAACTGGGTTCTTAAAATATTGAGTCATACTAATGTCACGTTATAATGCAGTTATATGATAAGATAAGTGATATACATGTTGCCGTTTGTAACTTGCTGCACACAACGTGCTTCCAAAAACCTACCTCTAGATGCCAGCAGCGAGCTGTGAGGTTTCTTTTTCATTGTTTTGGAGTAGTTGGACTGAGTTTGACAAACTGCTAACAATAAAAATATATAAATATATATATATATAAAAATCCACCAAGATGTTTTCGCATATACAAAGTATAAACAGATCAGAATATGTAAGGTAATGCGGAAATTAATGTATTCAGTCTGTTACTAAAGAAAACAAAATCACTTGCACTAAGAACATAATGTACTATATTCTACATTTAAAATTGCTTTAGTTTTTTTTTTTTTTTTTTTTTTTTTAAGTAATTGAGATTGGTTTGTGAATATTTTTCTTTGCCAGTACTGTGTGGTTTCCCCTAAGATAAAAAATAAATAAATAAAAATAAACATTTACTTTGGAAATGATTGAACTCATTGTTAGTTCTCTTGATCTAGGCCTATGTCTCTAGCAAAAATATTCTATTATGACGATTCACAGACTAACCATTGGCAGCAAAGCATGTGAAAGTGAGAATCATAGAGTAGAATGAAGATTTTTAAAAATCTAAATCTAAAGTTGTGTGTGAGAGTTTAAGGTAGGGGGATCGAAAATGTGAATAAACCATGGAATGTCCCCAGGTTTTTATTATTATTATTATTATTCTTAAATTATTATTATTATTATTATTATTATTATTATTATTATTATTATTAGAATAACCAGTATAAGCTTATACATGTTACTGAGTTGTTTTGCCAACACATTAAACACAGAAGTAGAAGATGTGGTGAAACTAAACCTTGTGAAAATGTGTTTCCTGAGTGCATTAAATTGTGTTTCTGTGGACAAAATGAATGCTTTTGTCTAGACTTTAGCCACCAAGCATCATGTGACCGAACTGGTGCAAGAAAGTGGCATTACAACATAATTTTATTTTTCTCATTTCCAATGAACTTATATAGGTGACTCTTTTTGCAATTTTCCACATATTATACACTGAGTTGTAAACTGTAAAAAAGGGGGTAAGTTGTATTAAGTGTATTAAGTAAGTGCATATTGTATGCAAACCTTTTAGTTTTATTAAAACATTCCTTTTGTTGTGTCTTTGTTTTTGTTACGTCAAATACATTCCCATGAGCATATTTACCCTGCATATATAAGCGATACTCTCGGTTTGAGCGTCAATCCTCTTTTACAATTACAATTGTTCTCAAGTTAAAAAAATAGAGTGTGAATCCTCTCAAACTTGTGGACAAAGTAATTGTGAAAGAGGATTCACACTCAAACCGAGAGTATAGCTTATATATGCAGGGTAAAGACGCTCATGGGAATGTATTTGGCGTAACATTCTCACCGAGGTTTTCATGTCATCTTAAACTGTGGTCTGTGAGGGCAGTTGTAAAATGTGAACATATAAGTAAAACATAGGTCATAACCTATTTTTTCTTAGAAAAAACATGCGACACTGATGTGCCAGGGTAAGGTGCCAGCTGATTTTGTTGACGGCACATGAAGTAAGTAAAGTTAATGAAGCCAGGTCAGTTAATTAATTTGTTAAGTCGAACTGAGGCTGGACAAGATGTTTACTTGAAAGTTTATCAATGGATTATTCATTTTCGCAAAAGAAGCAAAAAATTACAGATCTGAAAATTACATCAGTAAACTGGTGCATGATTTCACTTAATTTAATTTTTTTGTTATTTGTATTCTAACATTTTTTTTTTATGCTGATGGAATGTACAGCTTTGGTGATAATGGGCACCATTCAGTAAACTAAAATCTAATGATTTAAAAAAAAAACAAAAAAAAAAACTAGGTGCCATACCTACAAGAAAAGTTGAACCAACGAACTTTCAGAAACATCCCACTCAGTTACTGAAATGAATCACTTGTGCTGGCAACAACTTCTTTACCCAGACACTGACCATTCTTTTCTACACTGCCCATAGACTATAATATTTTTCATATAAACAACAATCGCAAGAGCTGACCAACTTCACACTTTAAATTTTTTTTAATCAGTATAGCATCAGTATAACATGTTCCCATCCATTCTGCGTTTCACAATACAATATAATTTAGTCATTTCTACATAACTGTATGAGTTATTAGAGTTTAAAACTTTTTTTTTTTAGTTACTAATTAAATTCAAAGAGGCCAAAAAGTGAAAAGAACTTATCACTGCAGATTGTATGATGGCAACACTTAGATTTACATAAAAGTTGAAACATCGAACTTTCAGAAACATCCCACTCAGTTACTGAAATGAATCACTTGTTCTGGCAACAATTTAACTGAGTTCATTACGTAGAGACTGGCCATTCTTCTCTACACTGCCCATAGAATATAATACTTCCATATAAACAACAATAGCAAGTGCTGACCAACTTCACACTTTAAATTTGTTTTATCAGTATAACATGTTCCCATCCATTCTGCGTTTCACAATACAATATAATTTAGTCATTTCTACTTAACTGTATGAGTTATTAGAGTTTAAAACTTTTTTTTTTAGTTACTAATTAAATTCAAAGAGGCCAAAAAGTGAAAAGAACTTATCACTGCAGATTGTATGATGGCAACACTTAGATTTACATAAAAGTTGAAACATCGAACTTTCAGAAACATCCCACTCAGTTACTGAAATGAATCACTTGTTCTGGCAACAATTTAACTGACTTCATTACCTAGAGACTGGCCATTCTTCTCTACACTGCCCATAGAATATAATACTTCCATATAAACAACAATAGCAAGTGCTGACCAACTTCACACTTTAAATTTTTTTTATCAGTATAACATGTTCCCATCAATTCTGCGTTTTACAATACAATATAATTTTGCAATTTCTACATAACTGTATGAGTTATTAGAGTTTAAAACTTTTTTTAGTTACTAATTAAATTCAAAGAGTCCAAAAAGTGAATAGAACTTATCACTGCAGATTGTGTGATGGCATCACTTAGAGTTTATGTAAAAGTTGAAACATCGAACTTTCAGAAACATCCCACTCAGTTACTGAAATGAATCACTTGTTCTGGCAACAATTTAACTGACTTCATTACCTAGAGACTGACCATTTATTTCAGTTTTATTTTTGAATTGTTTTAAATACAATTATATATTTTTTATTTTATTTTATTTAATAATTTATTTCACAGTGGAAGGCAACACACGGCAATGGAAAGATTTTTGTGTAGCTGGTCCACTGTCAGTGTCTTGTTTTGGGGCAGCTTTTCTCCCCATGTATTTCACATTAAAGTATTATTTAGTTTTTTCAAAGAGGAAAGTTGTGACTTAAGTTTGTATTTTGAGCGGTACATATGAGGGTCATTTTATTTCAAAACTTGCCACGTGATTCATTTCTGAAGAGGAACTGCACTGGAGCTCATATACTCATAAGTACATTTCTCCAGAATAATCAAAACTTACATTCTAAAACCACATCCGGTAGGCGATTTTGCTCTATAATTAGAGATATAGGCTGAAAAAAATGTTTCTCAAAACTATTAGAATTTAAGAGTTTGCATATATAGTGATTCACGTTTTTTGTTTAAACTACAATATACTTAATAAAATTGAAAGAGACTTTGATAACTGTAAGAAATTTCATTACATACATACACAAGTAAATATAAAAAAAGGAACCATTTATTTGAAAGTTGTATATAGGAATAATGACCATGCAGATTAATGATGCTTTCTAGATGATTTAAGATTACTGTCAAAATATGTATATAAATGCTTTAACTGCTTGCAAATCATTTTAATTAATCTTCTACACTAAGCAATATGTTCACCAACACATCATCTATTTTTACGTAGGAAAGTAAATATAGAAATGTATAGACCATTGCTCAAGAATTATATAAAATAAAAGCAAAAATATACACAATTTTTTATTACGCTGTTATACACAAGTAAATATAAAAAAAAGAAAGCATTTGTTTTAAAGTTGCTAGAAGAGGATGAACATAATAAAGTCTGAATATTCACAATTGTCACTTAATTGCTACACAATGACCAAGTAGATTAATAATGCTTTTTAAATTATTGAATACTGTCAAAATGTGTACATAACAAAAATTAATCTTGTATACTACGTGATATTTACATAATCAATATGGGAAATTAAATATGGAAATGTATAGAACATTGCTCAAAAATGTTCACTTTAAATGCTCTAAATGATATCTCATTTTAGCAAATGCTTAAAACTGAAGATCTTAATGTCAGCTTTATTTGATAATTTCACTGATAAAGAAAGAGAGCATTCTGAAAACAGCAAACAGAAAAGCAGGTTTCAGTCCTTTATAGTAAATGAGAAAAGCCGTCCACGGGTTGATGTATTTCCAGAATAAGACTCAGATGTGCCATTAGAGAGAGAATTAGAGGAGATATAAGTCTGGTGCAGGTCTCCTCGACCCAGGCAGCTTAGACACAGTATTGAAGCTCTGCGCCTGAAATGCTGATCCAAAAAGAAATAGATGGCTGGATTTACACAACTGTTGAGAAAAGCCAGGCAGCAGGAGAGCGTGAGTCCACTAAGTATGATCTCTCTTGTTTCTCTGCTAAGATCTCCCATGCACATCATTACGATGACCTGGACGGCCTTGAACAAATTGAAGGGCAGCCAGGAGACCAGAAAGGCCAAAATGATGGCAAACACGATTTTGACCGAATTACGTCTTCTGGCTTCTGCACGAGAGTTTGCGGCGGTGTGACTGTGACGCCGCAGGTTAACCAAAATTGACCCATAACAGAGGGAGAGAATCAGTACTGGGAGCAGGAAGGTTAGAAATATTGTCAGGAGATTCATTCCTTGGACAAAAGAGGATTTCAAATCCTCCGAACACACGGTATTGTCTTTCAGCTGACGGTACACCAACGATGGAATTCCCAGGAAGAAAGAAATAATCCACACGACACCACAGGTGATCTGCGCACAGTTACTACTCCGCAGAAACTGAGAGTCCATGAGACGCACCACAGCCAGGTAACGGTCTACACTCATGCATGTGAGGAAGAAGATGTTGGAAAAGCGGTTGACCGCAATGATGAAGCTGCTGATCTTGCACAAGGTCTCACCGAAGGGCCACTCATCATAATGGGCCGAAACCGCCCACAAAGGCAGCGTGAAGACAAAGACAAGGTCGGCTAATGCCAGATTTATCACAAAGGTGTCCACAAGCCGTCCGTTTTTCTTGCGCCGTTTGCCGATGACCACAATGACAAACAGGTTCCCCGAGAAGCCAGTGAAGAACATGATGAAGTACAGCACAGGAATGTAGATATCGGACATAGGCAAAAATACTGAATCATTCTCGACAGGGGTATAGTAGTCGTAGTCATCTGTGGAGTTCACTGAAAAAACACGAGTATAGTAATCACTTGTGGAGCTCATTGTAATGTCAGAAAGTACCATCTCGGTGCCGTTTCCATCTGTGCACAAGTGATGGGCGAAGTAGAGAAAACCATAATGTCACATGATTCAAAACCACAAACTGCAATAACAGTCTCTCTCTCTCTCTCTCTCTCTCTCTCTCTCTGTTTCCTTAAAACATTTCCATTTATCACAAAGAGGTGCATTTTCTTAAACTCACAGTTCTGAAATGTGAATTACTGGTATATTTATATATTTCCATCATGTCAATATACATAGAGGGACTTACTGCTAATTGGTTCAGGAGTATAGTTACTTTTTAAACTTTTTTTCCTCAACAATTGATGTGAGGAGCAAATATTTGTCATGGGATTTTTTGTCATGAGAATAAATAATGTTTAACCATTTCTCTCATAAATGCAAAATCAGTTCCTCTTAGCAAGACTAAGAGAAAATCAACATGCATGCAGTTAAAAAAAGAAGTGAGAAAAATGAGATACTAGTTGGTTAGTGGGATTTATTTTTGTAATTCAGTTGTGCAGCAACCTTAAGAACAAGAATGTGAAAGGTGTAGAGCTAATTTGAGAAATCTTTAGAGCTTTTGTGGTTTCCTGGTATTCTCAGGGGTACCACACATTTTTTACACTGATGGAACATATACAAGACAGGACACAAATATTCAATATAGGACTACTTTCGTGGCTTTCTGTCACAAAGAAAGTAGAAATAAATAAAATGGATGTTTAAAGGTGCAGTAGCAGGAATTTTTGAGGGGAATATTGTATGTGAAGTATAAAGCACAGCTCCCACAAAACCAAGCAGGTTTCTGTTGATTAACATGGCGAATCCATGTGGCCATCCTGAACTTGTTGCGAAATGAGTGAGGAAATCTTTTGCTTAAATGTAATTCCACATTTTGCCCACGAAACAACAGTAAATGTAATTATACCTTAGGGCAGATGGATGAAGAAAACAATTTGAACTCCAGTGTTTTAGTTGTGTACTAACAAAATGTGTTGCATATTTGCAAGATTTTATCAATTTGATTTTCTAGTTTCAGAATCCTTTAAAATATGTTTAGGTTATATTTTACTCAAGATATCTGTGTGCATGTGAACACCCGTTGTATTTATTTTTTATTTTTTCAAAATTGTTTTTGAAAGGACTGCCTATTTATGTGGTTCCTGTTTTACCCTGTAATGTTTATCATGCACTGAGTTTAGAGGTGGTTACATAGCAGTTAGCGCTGTTGGCACTAACCTGAAGGGTTGAAGATTTCCTGTGCTGATCAGTGTGCAAGTCAGCAGAAAGAAAGTCCCCTCTATCAAAATTCTGCAAGACACTGTAGGGACTGCAAAAATAAAATGATTTTAAATTAAAGTATATATTAAACTAAATATTACATTTTTAATCATGACAAAATATCATACACCAACTGCTTACCTCTGCAAATTTGTAAAAGCTCTATACACTGTTAGAAATTTCACAGTTAAAAAAAACAGTAAAGAACTGGCAGCATGGTTGCCAGCAAGTAACTGTAAAATTAATGGTGTCTTACTGTTGGTTAAAATTACAGTTGGCTACTGTTTATTAAAAAACAGTAAAGAAGGTTGCCAGCAAGTTGCTGTAAAATTAACTATGTCTTAGCATTGGTGAAATTTAAAACTGGCTACTGTTTTTGCAAATATAGCAAAATGCTGTTTCTACATTTAAAGTAAATTATTGAGAAAAGCATTGGCAGTTTGCTGTAAGCTACAATACAAATATAATATGCTATTGTGTAAGCTATTGAGTCATTTTCCTTATTGTTTTATATATACTTCTATATGTATTTATTTGTCTAAACCTTGTGATTTAATAAATTGCCCCTAGCAGTCTTACTACGAAACACAATATTTTAGTGTGAATAAAATAATTGTTGACATAGTGACTTAATGTAACCAAAATAATAGTTTCAAAACATGTCTCTTCTATATGAAACTTTTTGAAAGTCCCACTCAAAATCCATAAATTCTTTAACCAGACTGGAGACACAAGGGTTCACGGTTTTCTTTTTCTGGGATGACCTTCCCCATCCTTTGGCTTTGATGTGACTCCTCCAGCCTTGGTGCCCTTTTTCGGATTTATCCCGATGAACCGCCTGAAAACCAAAAGTGTGTGTGTTTAGAATTAGTGTGGAGGGAAAATAAAAGATTACTCATGGGGTACATATGAATATAGCAAAGTCTATTCTTGTATCAAGAACACTTTGCTGTACTTTGTCAGGAAAGGAAAGCTTTCTTAACAAACTGCAGCATTCAGATCTTTTGAGCAGTCTAGATATCTCTTTATTCAAGCATTGACATAACATATCTTATACTCTATTTCAGCCATTTCTGATGAAATTGCAACAAATGCACATGATCATCATTTTAATGGCAAAGAAGGATGGGTCCTAGATGAGTCTGCTTCCTTTCAAGGTTTCCACCAACATCTCACCACTGATGGAAATTTTATTTCCTTGACATACACAGTCACCTATGGTTGCTCACTGCGGCTCAAATATTTAATAGGAAATTTCTCTATTTGATGCTAGATTCCCAGTTTATTACAGGCCAAATGTTTCAATAAAACTGTAAAGCTGTTTTGAAACTATATGTATTGTAAAAAGTAAATAAATGAAGTGAATTGAATGTATACATTCAAGTATCTAACCTTTAAATAAATTACAGCGTGCATGTTGCTTTTAGATGTTGTATTCTCAGCCAAAAATGATCTCCATAAGAATTCTGTGCAGGCCAAAGTAACATTGCTGTAGAAAGGAGCAATAACTAAACTATGAATATAAATAAGGCTACATTTAGTAAGTAGGCCTATTCTAACCTCAGCACATTATCACTATCAAATCTCATCACTTTATATTTAGCAGCTTTAGAATAACAATAAGTGACAATTCTGCAAAACAGATATGCCTTTACATATTTGAAGATTGAGGAAATCGGTGGAGCACAGAATATTAACTTTGCATTTAGAGGTCACATGTATTTGTCAAATTTGACATTTTTACTTCTAGCACTGGAAACTTCATGACCTATTTTTGATGTGCAGATGCATAATTTTTGTGTAGACAATTTTCTGTGCAAACCTTTCTACATTAGGTAGAGACACAATTAATAATATATTTGTAAAGATATTTTAAATATTCCTTAAGCATACATAATACAAGTCAGTGTTTTTTGGCTGTTTTCAAAAAGTAAGGACCTGGCAGAGTTGTTGGTATGTTGTAGTATAGCATAGTGCCTTAACAGGATGTATACCTTCATCTAGCCCTTTGGGCCTCTATAACAAGGGCTTTGTACTGGGTTTATATATCCAGAGCCTTGATGTAAGTATAGTATACAAATAAAATGTGATGTGAATTGAATGTATACATTCAAGTATCTAACCTTTGAATAAATTACAGTGTGCACGCTGCTTTTAGATGTTGTATTCTCAGCCAAAAATAAGCTCCATCAAAATAAAATGTCCATAAGAACTCTGTGCAGGGCAAAGTAACATTGCTGTAGAAACGAGCAATAACAAAACTACGAATATGAATTAGGCTACTTTTAGTTAGTAGGCCTATTCTATTACTTGCTACAGAGACATCAATGTAATTTCAATGCAACAGTGTTTGAAAAATTAACTTGGCAAATGAATTGTCTCATGTTGAAAGAAACTCGCCCTGTAATTGGGAATAAATCAGTCAGAAATCAGCTGCACTCCGTGATGTCGCATTTGCCACATTTACCACTAAAAAGAGCAAATAAAAGGCAGTTTCACTTCCAGTATTCACAATACAGATTAATTACAGTTACAAATGTCATGTATTTTGTCAAAGATTTCATGTAAATCAAAGGGGAACTCACCTATTAACAGTATGAAGATGGATGAAAGTACCCACGTGCTCACTGCAGTTCACAAAAATACTGGATAGTAATGTTTTATTTGTGTTTGTGTGTGTGTGTGGAATAATATTTCACAAAAACAAAAAATGGAGTAATGTACTGCTTTTGAACATAACAGGATTATACTGTTGAAATTCTGCCATAAATTAACAGCAATTTATAACAATGTATGCAGACGATACAGTGCTGTGATTGTTACAACTGATGTTTATGCAACACACACACACACACACACACACAAAATAAAAAATAAAATAAAATAAAAAAAAATAAAAAACAAATATTTGGTCATTGGGAAAAGGCAAACTGTTGCCACCAACAGAAATTCTAGTTTTCTAGTTTTCATTGGCATTTCTGATGAATATATTTATTCAGTTCAATTAAATTAAATTCTTATTGCTTTATTGGCATGGCATACGTAGGTGCATACTGCCAAAACATTGTACATAGCAAAATAAAAATAATCCTGTTATATTTATATATATCTATTTATATAAACATAATGGTTCTATTAATGCTGATGTGCTCACTCATTACCTCTTAGTTGGTGGCATTTATAAATATGATGTGCTACTAAAGAGGAAGTAGTTCCTTCACCAAGTAGAATTCCTAATTTGTCATTTTCATGGAGTGACTGGAATTCAGGAATAATCTGCTGTATTTGAGTGTACAGTGAGTCTCTTAAGAACATGTATTTGTCACAGTGGAGGAGAAAGTGTTCCTCCGTCTCAACTGCTCCTGATCTACGTTCATCACAGATACTATCTTCTTTAGGTAACCACTTCTTTTTCTGTCGTCCTCTTTCTATGTCCAGGCAGTGGTCAGTAAACCTGTACTTAGTCAGTAAAAGTATGTGTGTTATATTCCTGACTGAGACAAGATGGTCAGCCAGACTGTACTCTCTGTTTAGTCTCAACACTGAGACGACTTTGGCCTTTGGGTTGTTCTTTCCAATGCTTGTATTTTTGCACTTAGTGGAGGTGTTCTTTCTCTCTCTCTCTCTCTCTCTTATTTTTTGATAGAATAAATAAATAAATAATAGAGAGAGCGAGAGAAAGAAATATGATATATATGAGACAAGATAAAATAATATAAATACTATAAATTAAATAAATATTTTAAAACCATTTTTTATTTATGTTAAAGACTGGACTAATTATCAATATACTAACTAGTAATTATAGATTGTAAATTCGGTCTTTAAAGGGTCTCTAATATGGGTTGTCATTCACTAATTAAACATTTAGTGCAAACTTCAACACTTGATTGTCAAATGTCATCAGTTTATATTTAGCAACTTTAAAATAATAGTAAGTGGCAATTCTGCAAAACAGATGGTCTACTGTATATGACCTATAGGCCTATTTGAAGATTGAGGCACTCAGTGGAGCACTGAATGTTAACTTTTTTAACTCAAATTTGACATGTTTACTTTTAGTTCTTTGACAAGTTTTAGTTTCTGTTCACTTTCTGCATTAGGTAAAGACACAATCAGTAATATATTTGTAAAAATATGTAATACAGTTCAGTGGTTTTTTTTTTTTTTTTTTTCTTTTTTTTTTCCCCAAAAAGTAAGGACCTGGCAGAGTTGTTGGGCTCTGTAGTTTTAGAGAATGTCATAGAGTTGTTGGTATGTTGTAGTATAGCATAGTGCCTTTACATGTTGTATACTTTCATCTGGCCCCTTTGGGCCTCTATAACAAGGGCTTTGTACTGGGTAAAGGGTAGATTTATATATCCAGAGCTTTGATGTCAAGCAAGTCACTAAGGGAATGTGAAGATCTTTGAACAAACCACGGTTGCATTTCCTCAGTCGGTCACTTCTGTGTAGAATTATTAGGTTACAAGCAAAGAGAGTTGTCTATTGTCAGTGCAATTGGGATAGGAAGTGCAGAATACCCATCTGACCATAAAGACCATTTCTCACACTTATCTCTTTTTTTTCCTGCAGTAATGAGTTGTTTATGCTTAATCTGTTGCTAGTCTCAGAAGAGCGATTAAAATGTTTAATCTAGCAATCTAAATGTTTGATCTAGTTTTTGAGTTCAGAAGTGATTACGTATGCACTGATTGCCATGTGAACAAATGCAGTTAACGCAAAATCAACAGGAAACGTGCATAGTGGCACACTATGAGAGTTGCATAAAACAGAAATCAGAATTAAAGTAATATTGACCTCTGGTGGTGAGATGTTGACATAACATTTGTGGTAGTAAGTTTTGAATTCAGTGTTTTTCAATGCTATTTTAAACCATATTATCCCCCCCCCCCCCCCCCGGCCACTTCTTTAAAACTAGCTACTTCCAGTTTAAACCAAAAATTTCATTCTCATTTAAACTCACCTGACACGTCTCAACAAGGCTCAGGATGAGTGTAACGGGGCAGTTGATGAGAGCTTTGTGAGAAGTTTTCTTTGCACACACATTCAAAACGTGCACACACATAGCCGCATCTCACACAGCAAGCGAATACTTAATTGACTTATCTTTTTCTGTACCTGAAAACTTATTTTAGACCTACCTGAAAAACCTGAAAAAGCACTGTTTATTTAATTTGTGTCTTTGTACTATTATTGTATTTATTTTCTGCTATTTAGGTATCTGTAGAAATGTTTCTGAGCCCATACAGAAGCCAATAGGCAAAAAAGCCTCAAATAAATATTTTAACAGCTTTATTTTTGTAATTTCTTTTTGTTATATTTATTTTTCTGTATTAATGTATTTTTTCTCAACTGGAGTACCTCATTTTTGTTATTTGCTAATGAAGATTCCCAGATAGCATGTGGATGTGGGCCACTTAAGACAATATTTTTACAAATATATAAGCAAATTCCTAATTATTTGCTTATAAGTAAAACATACATCATTTAAAACCATTTAATATGTATTAAATGAATATTATCTCATGCAGGTCTTTCTATTCCTCATAGCTCATTTTGAAGACAGTGGATTGTTCAACTAGAAAACAAAGCTAAATGTTCTGACTATGTGTTTAGGTGTGAAACACATAAATTCAAAATCTTGTCAGGTTCACACCTAAAGAATTGGAGAGGCTTTCTCAACCTCCTTTTATCTGATTTAGCAGCTCACAACAAAATGTTCTTTCCTGTAAAGGACTGGGGTGAGAGTTCCTACAGGCAGATTTTCTGCACCAGTAAGCCCCATTTATTAGTGTACAACCAGTGTACTGTATATGTACAATTTCATCAGTGACATTTACATTTCACTTTTAGATGTATCAACTTCTTTTCTTTATGCATCAATTTTTAAAATGTTTTTTAAAAAACATCACAACTGTACAAATATTTAAAATAAATATATATAAGAAATGCTGCAATGTATGTGTTTGGTTTTGTCATGTATGGCATCATACTGATTTTTCTTTTATATATAAAATACCATTCATTTAAATCATTTTCATTTTGGTTACAGTTTTCCCTTTGATGTCGTCATCTTTGAATGGGTACTGATCATATTTATTACATTTGGAGTGAAAAGAAATGCATTAATTTAAGAGTAGAAATATTAAATATGATTTTGCTTTTTTCAATAACTGGATTTGTTAAACTATAATCAAAATCATACCATATGTTGCAAAATATTAATCCTATTGTTTTTACATAATAGCATATTGTATGATGTAATTCTGATACAGTACACTACCGTTCAAAAGTCTGGGGTTGGTAAGAATGTTTTTGAAAAAAGTCTCTTAGACTCACCAAAGCTGCTTTTATTTAATCAAAAAGACAGTAAAAACTGTAATATTATTACAATTTAAAATATCTGTTTTCTATTTTAATACTGTATGTGATGTCAAAGCTGAATTTTCAGCATCATCACACACCAAAAATAAATTGGATTCTTCAGCATTTTTTTGGGGTGGTTGAGGTCCTATATAGCACCACTACTGTATAAAGAACCTTTTAAGCCCCTAGTTCTTTAAAGGTTTTCTAACTCTCTCTTAGTCTTTTAGTTTAGTTGGGAAAAGGATTAAAATACAACATTAAAATAGTGTATTTTAATAAACATATGAGAGTGGAGTAACATCTAAAATGTGAGGAGGAGAATGGGGTTCCTCTTATGGTTCTACATAGGGATGTGCGGGACTAGTTGACTAAATGGTACAGCACCTACTAGTCAACACTGAAAACAGGTTTAGATTGATGGAAAGAAAAAGTGAAAAAAACATAATTATCATTCAAATTACCATCATTTTATGTTACCATTAAATAACCATTGTTACATTTAAAACATATTAAATAAGTTATAATAAAACATTAGAAAAATAATACATTATTTTTTTTAGTGTTTTTTTTTTTTGTATAATTTTTTTTTAACCTCAGACCACACATGAGTTTTCTTCATGTCAGTTGTGGCGAGCTCAAACGTGACCACGTGAAAGACGAGCAAGGCGTCATATGATCATATGATCAGGGTCATATGATGCAATATCAAGTTTTCCTTTCTCTTTGGAGTGTTACAAGCTCTTGGTGCATAAAAAAAATCTGTAAAGTTGCAAAGACTAAAGTCTCAAACCCAAAGAGATATTCTTTATAAAAGTTAAGACTCGTCCACACCCTCCTAAAATGCCTCGTTTAAACACGCCCCCACATGTCTACATCACTATGTGGGAAGATTTGCATAATGTCGCCCAAATGTTCAGCAAAGAAAGAAGGCGTAACCTTTGATTCTCGCTGTTGCCATCGGTGTCATGTTGTGGAGACGCTGTTTCGTTGTGAAAGCGAAAAAACTTTGTTTGGCCTTCCAAATGAGGACGCAACTAGAAATCAGTCGTTAAGTTGTATTTACAACACTGTTCCAGAACAGTTTAACCCAAATATTCAAATGTGTGCAGCACATTTTATGGAGGAGTGTTTCCTGATCCTGGGAGAGAATGCCGGCTGCTTTGACTCGTAGTCTGTAAGTACCTTTACATATGTAAAGGATTTGCCACTGATGATTCATACGCGAGTTTTGAGCAGTGTAGAGTAGTGCTTGTTGTTTGTCGTTTCTCCGATCAGAAATGCAGACATGGTTTTATGTTTACGCGGTGTGATGCAACGCAGTATAAGTCATTATAATCCGTAATTATGTCCCCACTGGATGCAACAAATGCCTCGTTTGTAATGGGTTTTTATTGTTATTGTCTTGTAACGCAGGTGTTCTGACCAGGACATGCATCACAGTATGTTAAGGGGCGTAAAATTTCTGTCACACGCTTGAGGCATTCGGCCAATCACAACACACTGGATAGCTGGCCAATCAGAGCAAACCTCTACACTACAATTAAAAAATGAACGTAGCTGCTCAATGCAGCGTGACGAACGACAGTCGCATCACAGATTTCATTTATCCGGTGAGGAGAGCGAGTCGAGCTGAATGACAAGAAGAATGAGGTGAGACAGACAAGACAATGGCGGATGATTTAGTTTAGAAACGAAATGCAAAAGCGCCTGTTTGGCAATATTTTAGATTTTGAAAAGCCTATTGACTTTTGCCGTTTATCTATGGTGATTTTTTGTTTCTTATTTAATTGGCTCCACAGTGTTTGCTTATTTTTACTTTATTTTAGACTGTGTAATTTATTAATTTAAATTGTTTAAACTAGCTAAATTGAATTATCCTTAATTTAACTGGGGCCATGATCATTTTTTTTCAGTGCGCTCACCTCAGTGCATTGTTTCACTGGATGAAAAACACGTCATGTTACTCATGATGTGAAACTAAAATATGCTACAAATAATCACAGCTTTCTAGTTTGTACTGAAACTAAAAAAGAAGAAGAGGAAAAAAAAAACCTCAAACGTCAGTCTAACCACAGAGTGGTTCAGAGATTGCTATCAGGAAAAAACATCAGTCCCATACCAGAGTGCAAAGAGGTGAAGAGAGGCCCAAGGCCATCTCAAACATTTATTAGACAAGATGGAGGCAGTAGTGATGTTTCTGTTGTTTTAGATTTTTTTTTTTGACAGCCTCCTAAGCTGGTTTAACTGGATTTAGTGCATGCACTATATTTGCAAGAAATACTTGGAATTTTCTCAGAGAATTTTGTCAGAAGTTGAGACCTTTGGGATTTTAGAATCAAATAAGAGTTTTGATGATTCTGTATAGGCAGAAAGTCTGAATTAAAGAGTCAATGCTGATCCCACAACACACATTCAATTCAGAAAACGTATTCTGACTTCACTATCTCATGTGTTATGCATTTCGCTTGTTGATTGTGATAATTTATTGCAATTTGATTTGAGAGAAATTCTTTATTTGGCCTATAATACAGCAGAGTTTAAGGAAACCTTAACAGCACATTTTCTTTCTTTCTTTACTTAGAGCAGAAATGTATAGGTTATGTTTATTTTCTGCCCCCAAAACAGGAAGAGGATCTCCTATGCACTTCACCACCTGATGCTGCATTGTAATACTGTGTGCCTCCTAGTGGTATACAATTTTTTTTTTTTTTTTTTGATAAACCAACATCAGCATTTAAAGTAGTAGGTTATTGAATTATTTTATTTTAACCCAATAAAGCATCTAAATGATCAACATGATATATCTATGAAAATAATATATGCTGAAAAAACTTGTACACAGTCTACTACTAGCCATCAAACTGATAGTTCTTCTGCCATTTGGTTGATAGTTAATTGATAGTATTTTTAGCAAGTGAAATGTCTTTTAGTATAATTCGACAACTGTCTTCCTTCAGATCATGTACACATGGTGACATTTACAGATTTTTTACACTTACTGGACTGAAGCAATTAAGGTTTACTTGATTATACATACATCATTTTTTAGAAAAATCATGTTAAAATGTGAGCATCAAATATGCTACATCAGACTTAAAAGAATTTTTTTTTCTACATCTCTCAATCATCATTTTATACCATTTCATTATGTTTTGCCCTCAATTAAAACTACAGAGCTTTAATCATAAAACAGCATTTAAAACATTATTTATAGCATTCAAAATATATTACAGGGAGATACAACTGATATTCGTATGTGTTTTCTATGTAATTAGTCTTCTATATTGTTATAAAGATCTCATTGATTTACATTACAAGATTTCAGAATACCAACTTACTTTATGACCGTATAAATATCAGCAGCCATATTTTTTTCCTCCTCACATATATGTTGTTTCAAAGATTTTATTTATTTAACATTTAATGTAACGTTTTATGTTTTTTAGGTTATTAATGTTGCATAAAATAAGAACATTAATGTTGCATAAAATCATAATTGGTCATACCCTTTATATTTCAATTCTTGATTTCTGAGGCAGTGACATTTTCACCCACTTTAAATTTCAGTTGTCAATTTGCATAGAGCATATTTCCCCACAGACCAAAAGAGCCACAAACAAACCATTATCTATGGTTGTTTCAACATGTTTCTACACTTTGACTGATCACTGTGAATGATCTTCATGAATTTCATCCTCCTTGCACTGAAACAGTGCCTGCAGTGAAATGCTCCATGGTTTACACTAGACTCAAATGTGAGTCAGTGACGGGAAATTGTCTAGTGTTATGCAACAGATTGAATGTGAGCCGTGCTGTTCACCCGAAGAAATTAAAGCTGAAGAAGAACTAAAAGGGTAAGAAAATCAGTAAACACTATCTTTACTATCTAACTGGATTACTGAGTCATTTCCATGCCTTTCAAGCCATGTTCACTCTGCAGCTGACCTACTATCCATTTACTCCACTGAATGTTTGGAAACTTCTAGAAACTGACAAATACATTCAAATAGAATAAATATATATTCAAATAGAAATGATAAATGTGAGTTATAATGAAATATGAATAATAAAATACTGTCTGGTCATTAGCAGTTTTGTGTTTTACCAGAAAAGGAGCTGGAGGTCATCCAGCTCTCCAGAGAAAGAGCTGCTCCAGATGTGTTAGGCTCCTCCTCTCGGTCTGCTCTTTCTTTAAACATTCCAGCCAACTCAGTGCCTCTGCATGAGGGCTTTTCCACTCCGCCTAACATACGCACATACTCAGTGTTTCTAAAGCAGTCTCCTCCGGTCTTTAAGATGAAAGCCGTCCAGCTCCTTGTCCTCATTCTCTCTGGCCTGGTGGGGGCACAGCAGCAGGCCCTTATGGACTACTTGGAGAGAAGACTCCTTGCTATTGAGGTAAGAACAACAATGATCTCCCATCCAGATTCTGCCATCCAGATACAGGCTGGCATGAAGGTTTGAGAAGAGTGAAGCTATAGAAGAAAACAACAGACTGAGTTTTGGATGAATTGAGGATTTAAGTATATGGTACAATTTACTTGTTAGATCTTGTAAAACTTAGGCGGTTAAGTTCTGGTAGGTTCCCTATAGGAGTAAAGTCACACAGAAATGTTGATAGTAGAGTAAGTAGGCTAAAATGCAATGTAATTATCAAACAAACATATATGCAGATATGTATATATAGTAAATCAGTAAGTTTTTTTTTTTTCAAGAAATGGTGGATTAAATGGGGGGGCAAAACAGGTCCAAAAGTCTGACATAGGGCAGCTAGAAGACGCTTTTACTCCAAGTGCTGGATAAAAAAGGCTCCTTGTTGTACTATTTATAGCAAAATTTGTCATTATATGCAAGTGTTTTTTTCTGCATATAACATGAAATTCTTAGCACAAACTTACTCTAAATTAGAACTGTACCCAATGCATGTGTGACACACTGATGTAAGAAAAATATGAACATGCACACTATCACACTTCCTGTCTGCTTTCACTCCTTTCCCATTGGCAGGATTCTTTCTCCTTGAGTCGGTCACCCGATCTCCCTCTGTGTCTTGGATTCAGCCACATGAAGGAAATTTTCTCTTCTCTTTTTACTCTGTGCTGACTCTGCACGTACAGTTCTTCTCAGACAAGTCATTTTGTGTGATTATGCTAAAACACACTTTTCTGCTTCTTTCCTTCCACTGAGTCAAAATTTCAAAAAATAATATTTTGATCCATTTGCCAAGTGTTTTTTCTGTAAAGGGAGGTTTTATGTTTGTTTAATTTAAATTAGTGAGGATTTCTGACTCAGCATTTAGATTGCTTGAGTTTGCAGTTTAAAATGTATGATTGCTTAGAACATGCATGTGTATAAAAGCCATCTGAAATCAATGTCTGGATGCATGATCTAAGATAGTATTTTCAGTCAAGTCACACTTATTTATATAGCACTTTCAACAATACATGTTGTTTTAAAGCAGCTTTACATAAAATCATTACGTTAATGTTTATAATATCTTCACATTTCATTCATATTTTGCTAAGAAACAAGCAATCAAGCAGTTGAGATTTGCAATATAGTATTTATCTGCCCTACACAAGTATACTACATGTATGCATGTAAAGTTGGACATATTTATATATTCAACTTTATATAAAGGACTGGGTGATAAAATAATTATAGTTTGTGATGATATTAAAAAAAATCAAACAGCTGGGATTTGAAATATAGGCTATATATCACTTTATGAATGTATACTATATTTACGCAGGTAAATATGGATATACTATATCCAACTTTAAATATGTCCCTGGGCAGTAATATACTTTACATTTTGTGATGATATAAAAAGATTTGTTATATAGTAGATATAATTGTATGTGATTATACATATGCAGAGTTTGATATGCATATATGTATATATAATGCTTTACATGTATTCAAGTATACTATAGCAACCGCCTGGCAACCACCCTAGCATTGTGGTGATGATTTTTAACTAGAAGAACAACTCACATTTATTTAGAAACTAATTGCTTGGCTTCATCTTATCATATGAAAGATGGCAATTTCACAAGACATGTTTATAGCTGACTAATTTAAATCTCTTTAACTGAGGCTCTCGAGACTTGTTTTTGTTTATTTCTCCGTTGGCAGGATCGCATCTCCTTGTGGCATGAGCAGACCAGCCGCTATGCCTCAGAGCTGCGCGAGTTCAAGCAGCAGATGGTGGCACAGCTAGAGGGCCTGGACAAGAGCAAGGAGGCGCTGCAGAGCGAGTTGGACACAGTGGGTACACGCGTAGACCGCGTGGAGAGAGAGATGGACTACCTCGAAACACAGAATGGAGTGCAGCCTTGCGTGGACGTGGATGACAAGCTGGTGGAGCAGCAAGTGACAGTTGTCAAGGAGAGGAATAAAGCCAAGTACGCCAAGCTCACAGGTAAAGAGCTTTAGGTAACATTTCACAGGCTTAGATACTATTAATGTTTGCCTCGCAGCATGATGGCACTGGCCATAGCCGGTCATTCAACAAATCCAGTAATGCAAAAAGTTTTATTTAATCTTCATATTTATTTAATCTTCAATCTAAAAATGACTAATAGATTTAGTTTTAGTTAATAACAACAAAACTGTCACAGGGTTGAAAAAAAATTCTAGAAAATGAAGAGGAAAAAATAGCTAAATTTTGAAAGTGCCAGCTACACTTCATATATTCAGTTTTAAGAAGCTCATAATGAAGCAGCTTCTGCGGGTAAGTGGCATGAGAATGACAGAGAAGCAAGTTAAATCACATCAAGCTCTGAGCTATTATAACTTGACAGACTTTAATACATAATGCATTAAATAGTGGGTCTAATCTTCCTAAAGTCCTCATTTAGAAAAGCACTTAGAGGTACTATATAACATGTATTATTATTCCATTATTAAGAGAGACAGTAATTATACTGCTGGAGGACAAATCATGATACTTTCCGTATAGCGTCTCTACACTTCAGTAGCTCTGTATTGTCTTTTCCTAGCAAAACGCCTCCAATCTGATTAACCCAGACTGTCATTAGTGTACCGTGCATTCCAATTAGGGTTTAGTGTTAAATCAGACTTTATTGGAAAGCACATAATATCACGAGGAAGGGATGCACTTTGAAACGGATCGGTAAAGGGCAATACTGGTATTCTAATTCCAGTAAGAGACAGACTGCACTGAATATTTGATGATTCACATGATGGAAAGTAACTGAAAGAAGAATTTGTTTGCCATTGAGGTATTAATTTACTACTGACCACAGAACTGTGCTTTAATGACAAGCTACGCCTGAAAAAAAAAATCGCAGCCTTTGCCAAATCGCGACTGCAGTTTAATTTCGATTAATCGTGCAGCCCTAGTCTTAAAAGAACATGAACAGTTGGGAAAGAAATCAGATTCGGAGCAATAGGATGATCCCAGTAGCCTAATACCGTAAACCTGCAGCTGTCTGTCAAACAACAAAAGAATAAGAGAAAAATCACTCACTGTAATTGACTGAATAACCTTTGTAGCTGTATGTATATAAATATAAATATATATAAATTAAAATAACAAAAATAACTTATCAACATCCACCCCTAGTTTGAGGTGTTTTTGTTTACCTGGATGCTCTGGATGTTAGGTTTTAGGCTGATATAACTATATATTACCAAGTTGAGCAAATAGATTTTGATATTTAAATAGTGGCATTAATTCTTTGTTTGTTTGTTTACATTGATGTTAAAATTACATTTTCAGATTTTAGACATTGCTTTTTATGTAATTCTAAAACACTGCTCGTCACTTTCAGAAGTTGTAGTGATGCTTTCTTTTCCAAGAAAGAATGTGAAAACTATAATTGGTTATATAATTTTTCATTTTTTTCAATATCTTTAAATATAATTTAAATCGACTTCACACACTTTAAGCAATATCGCATTGCATATAGAATATCGCATAATTTAACGGGGTGTCACATATCGCATTTTTCTTCAATATCGCACAGCCCTAGTTAATACAATATTTAAAGTCATATTTCAGGCAAAAATTTTAATTATTTTGATTTTTCTTCATGTTTAGACTGCAGTGACATGATCTCCAGCATCAAAGCCATGAAGATTCTCAAACGAGTGGGTGGCGCTAAGGGAATGTGGACCAAAGATATGGGAAGTGGCACCAAGAAGGTGTACATCTTAAACGGGACCGAGGATAATACCGTGTATGAATTTGGTACAGTCCGTGAATTCACTTCCTCCCAAGGCACTTCTGCGGCCACCAGCATCCAACTCCCTTCGGCCTGGCGTGGTATGGGTCATGCCATCTACAACAACCAGCTGTACTATCTGAAGCAGGGTGAGGAGATGAAACTAATAAAGTTTGATCTTCAGAAGAACATAGTTGCAGACAGTGCCGTGTTTCCAGCTAAAAACCATCTCCCAGTGTACAGCCTGAATCCAGAGACCTTCATCGATTTAGCAGTGGATGAAGAGGGTCTGTGGGCTATCTATGCCACTCAGGAGAATGAGAGGTACATCTCGTTGGCCAAGATAGACTCTAAAACACTAGACATTGAGCAGATGTGGGACACCCCTTGCGTGAGGGAGAACGCAGAGGCAGCGTTCGTCATCTGCGGTACTGTCTATGTGGTCTATAATTCCAAACTTCCCAGCCGCTCTCAAATTCAGTGTGTGTTTGACGTCAGTGACATGGTCACAAATGATGACGCTCCACATGTACACTTTCCCAAACGATATGGCACTCATGCAAGCCTCAAATACAGCCCTGTGGAGCAGCTGCTCTATGCTTGGGACGATGGCTATCAAATCCTCTACAAACTTCAAATGAAAAAGAAGCTGGAGGTGTAGAAGTTGTACCGAAGACTGAAGAAAGCAGAGCTGGAGAGGAAATGCCCATGTTATTGGCTTGCATTATCTTATGCAACCCAGCTGGGTCACACATCAATACGTTGAGCTCTGTAGTTACAAAGAGAGCACAACATATGATTGATTGGACACAGGTTCAGTTGTTTACTAGAGATCAGTGTACTGGGCTCAAGAAGACCCATTTTAACTTTGTTTGCCAGGAGCAGAACTATTAAAATGATTTTATATATTATGTTGACATAAAATGTGCTGTTAATAAATAACTGTACAAACACTGTAGTAATTCTACTGTTAATAAATCATTGCAACAATACTATTATACATAGGCCTACCTGCAAGATTCACAACTACATAACACTGATATATCTAAGGAATAATGTCCTTATTTTGAGTTAAAATTATTTTATCACCTTACCTGTTACCTGATCTCAAAGCTTCCGCTAAATGGGAAAAATAGTCCACTTTGATATTGTACAAAACCTAGCACCAAGCACAAAGACGAACTCTGCAGCAATATTACAGTAATATAATGAAGCCCTCCGAGGTCATTTTCACTACAACCAATCTGGCGTGTGATACAAAAGACATGAAGCGCGTGAGAAAGATAGGAAAGATATGAAACATTGCGTTAACGACGGCGAAATATCTGACTTTGGGTGGTGCGATTGTCCAATCAGAATCATGTAGTACAGAGAGCCGCGTAAAACACAACAACGCGTCTTGCGTATGACATGGCGTTCTAAAATAGTAGCCCTCAAGTTTAAAATAAGTGTAACTTTTTAAGTTTCTAGAGAAAATGTGTTTTCGTTTTCCAATCCATCGCTATGTCTCGCGTCTTTAAATGCAAAACGTGTTCTGTGTATACCAGCCCTAATTACATTTAAAGGAATAGTTCACCCAAAAAGTAAAACCATGATTTTCTCACCCTCAAGCGATCCTAGGCATAAGGCATATATCACTTTCTTCTTTCAGAGGAATACAATCGGTGTTATATTAAAAAATGTCCTGGCTTTGGCAGTGAATGGTGGTCGAGATTTTGAAGCAAATTAAAGTGCATCCATTCATCATAAAAAAAAAAATACTCAACGTGGCCCCCGGGGGTTAATAAACACCTTCTGAAGTGAATCTATGCGTTTGTGTAAGAAAAATATCCATAATTAAAACTTTATAATAATATTATATAAACCTCCCTTCCTCTGTCATATACACATTCATGAGAGTGTTCCAGCAGATGACGTAGGACAGTGGTTCTCAACCACATTTCTGGAGGACCCCCATCACTGCACATTTTGCATGTCTCCTTAATCAAACACACCTGATTCAGGTCACCTGCCCATTAGTAGAAACTCAAAGACTTGAAATGGCTGTGTCAGAAAAAGGAGACAGGCAAAATTTGCAGCGTTGTGGGTCCTCCAGGAATGGTTGAGAACCACTGACGTAGGACGTAGGCGCAGCTTTAGCTTCGGTGAGAAGTGACGAGTGCGGAAGCGCAGAGGAGAGAGCAAAACAAAACACCAGTCACAAATTAGAAGTACAAAACAAGGATTTTTAAAAGAAAAATTTCAGAGCCAAGAGGAGGCTGGTTTTCCTTTGCTGTAAACAAAACTTGGTTCTCACGAGACTAGCATACTGTCACCGGAGCTTATCAATACACCTGCGTCATCTGCTGGAACGCCATTCTCTCGTGAACACAAGTACTGTAGGTCAGTTAGCGTAAGTGAAAGATTATGGTTTATATGTATAGTTTATGGACATTCTTCTTAAAAAAACACATCAGTTCACTTCAGAAGGTGTTTATTAAACCCCCGAAGCCACGTGGAGTACTTTTTAATGTATGGATGACCTTTATTTTGCTTCAAAATCTCGACCACCGTTGACTGCCAGAGCCAGGACATTTCTTAATATAACTCAGATTGTATTCCTCTGAAAGGAGAAAGTCATATATACCTAGGATGGCTTGAAGTTGAGTAAATCATGGTTATGATCAAGGTAATTTTCACTTTTGGGTGAACTATCCTTTTAATAAGGAATGAAATAAAAACAAAACAGACAGAAGCAAGGAACTTTAATCACACCTTTCAAGTACAAGGGGATGTTCTGAAACAGTAGCTGTACATTTTAAATACAAAGTCTCAATATAAAATTGGAAAGTGGCTCTGAATCAGGCATTTCATAAAGAAACACCAGTTCCAGTGATTATTGATACAATGAGTTGCAGCCAGGCCAGCCAACAAAATATATAATGTTATTTGAAGAGAAAACACCTCAAAGGTAACTGGAAAAATACAGAACAACATTTATCACATTTTATGTAAAATACAAAATTGGTCTTTGTAAAACAGTGCTCCTAATTTACTGTACATAATGATATTATTTCAAGTCTTGTTAGAAAGCCAAGGAATTTGCATCCTTTAGATCTGACACACAACCCTTGGCATTCATTATAGTTTTACTTCGGAAGCTACAATTACTGTATGGTGAAATTATGATGACTGTACATTATAGACGTAGCTGTGCATGGCTGCATTTAACTGAGCTGAACTTGATCAAAGAAAATGATGGAAAATTATTCAAAATACTCATAGAACAATCAGCAACTTAAACATTTAAATAGAGACAAAGCATTTGTAGACAGGATACAAATTATTCTTGGCATTGGTGCTTTTGGTGGCAGAACAGTTTCACTACTTCACAAACAAAAGGAAGATCAATGGAATATCTCTGCTCTGTAAACACAAAACATTTAGGTTAAAATATCTCAATAGGTTGAAAATATTGAGGAGATATTTCTCCAATCATAAAAATCTCTTAACACTTGTATTTTATTTTCAAAGAAGCCAAAAAAATAAAAAAAAGAAGGACATTAAGACTAAATATATAATAAACTATATAATCATACTATTATAATGTCAATTAAATTATAATATATATCTATCAATTATACAATATTCATCAACACACTTTTACTCTTCTGATTTGCTCAAATTCATCTTAAAGTATATCGTTCAGCCTCTTTTTGTATCTTGTGGATTTACCCAACATAAGAAAGCAACACTTCAATCCAAACACAAAATAGATTAAACTCAGCTAGGCTCAGTTGCACTTGGAAAAGTTTGGACGGCAGCCTCTTTCTTCCTGCTCCATCATACATGTCCACACAGACATAAGTTGTGTCGCACGTTGTCTAAGGACATATCTTGGATCTCACCATCACTCCCTGGGAGATACTTGGCTTAAAGACATAAGGAGAGGCCATCTCGTCCTTATGGACTGGAGGGGAGTCTGGGAGATGGGCAAGATCCCTGACTGTCAAAGCTTGCGGTACGAGTCTTCCACTGAAACAGAGATGGAAAACAGAAAGAAAGAGAGGGAGAGGTGGAAATATTGAAATCAAAATGTACTTTTCCGCTATGGAAGATTTTAAGGAGAGACATTCACCTCGTTCTCAGACTTCTTGGGCTCTACGAGCGGGTGCCAGTGAGCGATGGGTTTTCGAGGGTAAGCGAGCATCTCATTCCAGTGGTCTCTCCCAAGGCCCTCGGCATGGCTCCCTACACGACAGACTCCAATGATCTCATTGTGTCCCACTCTATACAGCAGGAGAATGAAGAATAGATTGCGAATAGCATTCACAACATAATATTTGTAGAGTGAAAATATCACATACTGAATAATACTCACAGATCGTAGTCCATAACTGATATGTGTAGGCTGACTTGATCCATATTCTCTGGTGGAATGTCAAAGATAATAGCCTCATTATATGTTGGATTCAGCGTGTTCTTTTTTATGGAAGTTTTCTTCTTTTTCAAGCGTCTCCCATCACAAATCAGTGACACCTTTACGTACGGATCTGTCAACAGAGCAGGGAGGTGTGACACAATTTCTCAACGTATCTTTCGCCTTGTCTTTCATGGTCTGAATATGTCCGACTAAAGGACTTGTAATTTGCTTGCTGACAATGAAAAATGTGACTGTCCAAATAAATAAACAGGAAGATTTAGCCAAGCTAGAGAAATAAAGGAAAGCATCATACCTGAATAACCGGTAATATCCATGGCTTTAAGGTTCCTACATTTGATGACAGTAAGTGTGAGTCTCCCTGCAGTTGGCAAGTAGCAGAGAGAGAACATTATCTCTCCAAGATCCACACTCTCCTGCAGAGTCAAATGGAGACACTCAAAATCTAGTAGACCATGTTGGCATTAATAGCAATATTTACTAATATAGTTATATTAGTACTTCAAGCGATATGACGGTGAGCAAATAATGACTGAATTTGACGCAGTCCTTTTAATTCTGTACATTGCCATTCAAAAGTTTGGGGACAGTACTTTTTTTTTTTTAAGAAATTAATACTATTATTTAATTCAAACAAATTCTGTTTTTTAATCTACTCATCAAAGAATCCTAAAAAACAATGGCATAACTGTTTAGTAATACATTGGTAATACTAATAATAAAAATATGGTAATATTGGGAATAAAAAATGTTTATTTAGCAGCAAATCATCATATTAGAAAGATTCCTGAAGAATCATGTGACACTGAGGCCTGGAGTAATGGTTCATGAAAATTTTACTTTCCCATCACAGGAATACATTACATTTTAAAACATATTAAATTAGAAATGTATTGAAAATGTAGAGATTTGATTGTGCCCAGAGTCATCAATAAACCATTCATTTACATAAAAACGTTCAGTTAACTGATGGAGAAAGGTACTGAATGAGTGCATCACATATCCATATCAATCATGTGAATCCATACGCCTTATCTCAGCACAATTAAAGTCAGAGCTAAACAAGTTCACAATTTTGCGAGTCACTCAACAAGATGGCTGATGTATCAGTGATATCATTAGCATTACTTTTTTTCTACTATACAGACATTCATCACTGTGCAGGGATTCCATTCTTTTCCATTCCAAGAACTGATTATGGAGATTTTACTTTGTTTTACTCATATATTAAACTGTACAGTATGTACATGTACATGATTTGGAGAGGCAGTAAATAGCTACAGTTACCTGTGTCAAGTTTAACTAGAAGCAGTGGCTGTCTCGACTCAAAAGTTGTCCTTGGTGAGACTAGACAAGCTTCAGAAAGCTGCTTGGAAAAGTTCAATTTCAATGAGATCGTCAGGTGGAACTGAAAGTGTGCTGCACAATTCTGTGAAACTGCTGCGGGTGAGTGATAGAGAAGTTAAGTGTGCATCTGAGAGTTTTGCCCTGAAGAACCCTGGGCGACTGCCTTGTCTATGCCAGAACCCCCCCTACTGTGTAGAAGAGATACAAACCTGGAACTGAAAACACTACACTCATAGTAAGTAGTAGTAGTAAGAGGAGCTCATGTCCTGATGCAACAAAATAACCCCTTATCAGGATGTGCACCACATTATTATAATGTAAGTTGCTTAGAAAAGCAAGATGATAAATAGTCTTGCAGGGCACTGAACGTCTCTGCCTTAACCATATACCAAAAAATCTGCACAGAAAATAATCCTGAAAATAACTCAGTTGGCATTCATTCACAATAAAACAAGTTAAATTATTAGATTGAAAATTAAAGTGAAAGTTAACCACAAAATGGAACGTCTGTCCTGGATACTATGGATATTTTATAATAAAAAGGAGATTAAAAAAAAGTCCCTATGTTTTTTGTCCATACAATGAAAGTAAAAGGGCTCTAATTTTGTCTTCGACACAAATGTCTATCATTTTATGGACAAGTAGTTTTCAACATTATTGAAAATATTTATTTTCTATTCCACAGAAGAAAGTAAGTTATAGAGGTTCAGAGAAGTTTCATATTTTGGGTGAACTATCCCTTTAAGACACCTGAGATTATTGCAGACTCAGTATTGTCATATAATAAGGCAATAATTTTTGCCCTCAATGTTTTAAGAACTTAATATATGTACATTGTACAATTTATCATGTTTGGTAATTACAGTTTCAAATTATCGTATCACACCCCATAGGATATTATGTCTGTGGATCATCTAATTATTCACTCTTTGTGTTTTCAGAGAAATACTCAATACAAGTGGATTCCTATATTAGAAAACCAAATCATTAGGGTGACATTAATGAGACATAAGCCACATTAATGTGAAGAATCACCAGTGGGGTCTGGACTCACTGAGTAGTAAAGATGATAAAGTGTCTTACGCTAGTGGCATACTGGATGTCCTTCCAGATAGATGTCTCCCGGGACAGGTCTGAAACTTCAAAAAGGTTTTCCAGTATCACCTCGCCAATCATGTCATGCCGTGAGAAGCGGTCAAAGTCAAAGACGCTCAAGTGGAGCTTTCTGGACCCTAGCTCCTCATATGGCACCGGAAACTGAAAGGTCTCATCAAACGTGGGGTTGAGGGTCTTGCGGTGCACGCGAGTTTGGAATTTACGCTTACGATCTGGGAGCAGGTAGATCTTGACGTATGGATCGGAGCTGCCGCACAAATCCTTTGCGGGTAGGTCGAACGCCTTGAGGATGGTAACGAGGAGGAGCTCTCCCTCGTAATCATACTTTAGGGAGAAGTTGATCTTGCCGCATGTTTTGGCAGTGCTATTCTTAGATGACTCCTCAGCATCCATCATGCTCTGTTTGTAAAGTTCTGGTTGGATGCGGCCAAGAGAGGCAGCGGTGCAGGTGGGATGGTCCTCCACATCTAAAAATTCACTTCCACGGTCCAGACTGGTCACATGGTGCATCTGCCTTGGAAGGTGTTTTTTGAAGGAACTATGCCTGGCAAAAGAAAATTTGGCTACTGAATCATCCTGATCTGATATGCTGGGTCTTTCACAAAAGACAAACCAGGTGTTAATCTACATTTGAATTATAACCCATGATCGAATGCAAATTGATGGTGATAATTCTGGATTCGCTGCAAGGTTCCCACAAAATATGGTTTTACTCTGGATGTAGCATGCTTTTTCACCATCTGACCTTCTTTTTAATCAATAAAACCCAGAGACCTACTTCAGGTCTAATTCTGTCTGACATTTACAAGATTTCCTAAGTAATAACATGATTAGGAATGACTGGAACTAACCTCATAATGACTTTCTTTATACAGTAAACTATGATGACCTATATGAAGGTCTTCAGACACAAACATTTCTTCATTCTTCCAGAACACTGACCTGTTAGAGGAGGCCGGCTCGGTTGTTTGCCGTGAGATACGCGTACGTCTTAGCAGATGATCCTTCATGGACAGCTGCACGTCTGCGGGGATATCTGGCGATGTATGACTAATCTTCACTGCCGCCTCCAGAAAGTTCCCAGGATCCTTCAGCTTGTCTGTTGCCATATTGTCTCTGAGGGTTGGGTAGTAGTCACCGTGACCTTCTTCTCTGTGTTGGTGCCTCTCTGGCCAAGTGGGGGCTAGGGCGGTGGCGCTAGAGGAAAGCACTTTGCTGCGCCAGGGCACCCAGCACAGTTTCCAGGTGGCGACACTTATGACACCCAGCAGGGCCAAACCACACACCACAAATACAAGCAGCAGGAAACTGAAGGAAATGTCTGGACAGAAGATACAACATGGACAGAAGTGGACATTGTAAAAAATGCACATAACATGATTGGAACAATGAACTGTAACTTTATATTTGACTTGAACATTTTGACTAGAACTAGAACTTATATACATACTATAACTTATGTTTTTACATAAGGGAAAATAATAATATAATATGTAAATAGCAAATATTATTAGCAGAAACTGGGTGTCTCAATAAAGGTAAATAAAATTTTTCTTTTGCTATGTTACAGAAGAACTGCATGTTTTTTGTATTTTTGAGGGGGGGAAATATTTTTTATTTTACTTCTTGATAGTATGTATCGGTGCATGTCATTTAAATTAAGTTAGATTGTTAGATTAGTTAAGTTAAATTAATTATATTAATAATAATATATTATTTTAAAAGTTTTTAAAGGAAACATCGGATGCAAAATTCACTTTTACATGGTGTTTGCATATAAATGTGTCTTAGCAGTACGTGGACACAACCACCCTACAATTACAAAATCCATTCTTTTTTTAATCTCCCAAAATAATAAACATTCTCAATTATCAAGCCATTTTGATTTTCTGAGCAGTATGATGTCATACTGTTTAGGCCCCGCCCTTGACCGCTGATGGATTGTCCTGTATTAGCATATTTCTGGCCTCAGCCAGTTGTACACTGTCCGCCATTTTCTCTGCAATCGAGTAGCTGTAGTGACAACAATGTCTCATAAGCAATGCGTTTTTTTTTTGTAGTTGGATGTAAAAGTGAACATAAGAGTTTTCATTTTCTCCTGACATCAGAGCCAGTGAGGACGCATTGGATTAGTTTGGTTTTTGATGGTAACGCGCCACCAAATACACAAAAAAATGGACGAGATGGATGGAGTTAGCAGTAGCTTATTATCATTTAAAGAGACATGCACCGAAACAGGTTGTTGTTTTTGATTGTAAAGAGAAATTTAATTTTTTGTTTTGGTTAGATTTAGTTTATTATCATAAGAATAATACCAACTTGTGGAAAATGGGCATCCAATGTCTCCTTTAAGTTAATCTATAGCACCCTTAAGTTTTTATTTTGTGTTTTGTGGGCATTTAATGTATACTTTAAGTTAATCTATCTAGATAAAATCTGGTGGCAATTGAGCAGAATTTGCGACAAAAAATGTAAAATAAGTCACATGAAACCAAATGTTTACATTTTCAAGGTGTATATAAAAATTATTTTCAGTGGCAATGCAGCATTGGCCTAAAAGGATATGTAACCATGTCATCATCTACTTTTGAAACTCTTTCACAATGGGCCTGGGTCAGCGTGCAGTCCTTTTAGTTGAGCCCTGCCTTAAAAAATCAGCAACAGCAAGCAGTTCTTTAAAAATGAGATGAAAAAGAGGTGCTTATACATCAAAGGGAATGCGTAGAAGCTGAGCCTCTTTTTGAATCACTGCAAAACTTGACAACAGCATTCACTGGTTTACTAAAACAGCATATATCAACTAATGATTTGTCTTTTTGCTTTAGCCTGTGGTGAAGGTAATTAAAACAAATGTCCTGATCATTCCATGACTGCTGCACACTTCTTGGTCAATCATTACAGAGCACTCACATAAATATTACATAAGACAAACTTCAACATAGTTTAATAGTAGAAATGATCATTCAGTGTAATGCACCTTCTGATGAGGCTGTTTGCCTCTTTATAGGGACGACAATTGGTTCTTATGCCTCTTAAACCCATCTCTAGTGTGAATATCACAGGGTAATGAATAAATCGTCAGACCACAGTAACGTCCCGTCACCATCAGGTAGACAGAATTAACACTGAAGTTCACCCATCTTCCAGATGGAATGGCAAATGAGCTAAATGTAATTACAAAGGCCTACTACTTGATACAAGAAGAGGGGGTCATTTTGTTATTCCTGCTCAATAACAACAATTTTATTATCTGAGTGGATGAAAAAATTCTGATGATTATTACAAATGCATTGGAGTGCATGCCTCTCAGGGATGGAGCACTTGGCTGGCAACCAAAAAAACAAACAGGTGTGGCATCGATGTGCATTCTCATTTCAATTACGCTCTCACAGTTATTCGCTTCTCCAACTGGGGGACTGTGGGAGCACATAAACAACTTGACAAAATAATTAATGTGCCAATAAATGTGGAAAACTGGCCACTTGGGAGGCTTTGTGGAAGAAAATTATAAAAGTACACCACACACTCTGAGATTAAAATATAATAATTCATCACTAAATTGCAGATGTATTCTGATTTCTATACACTCATAACAGAGCAAATGCACCAGAGACAATCAGTCTGCATAGCTGGTTGCTCTTGTATATATAGGTATTGTCTTTAATAAGAAAAATAAACAGCAGGACCACCGTTATCATTATCAGCTCTCAGCACAAGTTCTGTTAAGATAAACCACACAATTCCTCTAAATGTTATGTAATGCTGTAATTGTTTTTGAGCTATTTAAAATGTTTGCAAAAATCAAAACATAATGATTTTTAATTGCCCAGATAAAGGAATAGATCATCCAAAATTTTAATTAGCTAAAAATTGACTCACCCTTAGGCCACCCAAGATTTGGAGCAATTTAGCATCACTTGCTCACTAAGGGATCCTCTGCAGTGAATGGGTGCCATCAGAATGAGAGTCCAAACAGCTGATCACAACAATCCACATGTAATCCACATGACTTCAGTCTATCAAGTAACATCTGGTGAAGCAAAAAGCTGTGTGTTTATAAGAAACAAATCCTTTCTGATTAAGGCATTTTAACTTTAAACTGTCACATCTGGCCATAATCCATAATAACTCTTCCTCCTGTATAAGTCCATCCCTGTTGTCTTCTCACATTAAAATCAACATATTTGTTTACCAATGTTTTGGACTGTATTGCTTATAAACAGTGCATGATCTGTGCATATTTTTGGATTTGTTTATTACAAACATGCAGCTTTTGGCTTCACAAGACATTAATTAATGGACTGGAATCAAGTTTCTATCAGTTGTTTGGACTCTGATTCTGATGGCACACATTCACTGCAGATGATCCATTGGTGAGTAAGTGATGTAATGCTAAATTTCTCCCAATTTGTTCCAATGAAACTCATCTACATCTTGGATGGTTTACTATTCCTTTAACTGTCCAGTTTTTACTCTTCTGCATTTTGTGTGAAGTAAGTATTGTTTATAATTCTAATGCTTTAACCATGACAAAAAAATAATGATAGAAAGTTCATTGGTGATATGACTTGGACCCTCATTAGACCAGATACGCAGATAAGAAATGTATTAGCCTCTCAGACAGTCAGTTTTCTGCCACAAATTAAATATTAATGGGTGTGATGCAAGGTTAAACAGCCATTACACTGTTTACACTTTGACGGCTTCACCTCAAAGAAGCCAGAGTGCATTAACAAGAACCAACTGCAATCCTCCAAAGGCCTCCAAGACTTTTCAGTGATATGAATGATCGTGTTAACATGCAGAAACAAAAAGACAAACATAACAGTACTGCATTCTTCTCAGTATTCTTGTGGCAATTTGAACAAGTGTATGTAGTGTTGAACAAGTGCAGTAGGCACTTGACTTTAATATTGGGGGGATTTCTACGATTTACTTCTTGTTGAGCTTCATAATATCAACTGCAAGTTGACTTGTCTGCACTGAAAAAAAGCTGTTCTGAATTTAAATGGTTTAATCAAAAACATCAATTTCACATGAATAAAATTTCACAAATATAACTTCACAGAATCCAATTATGGATTGACGTTATAATAGTGACACAATTAAGGAGCCTATGGTTCCCTGACAGGATCAAGTTATTAAATTTTAAATATTGTTTTCACTGAATTATAAGATTGTACTAGCTAATAATTAATAAACTATTGGCTATCGATAGCACATTGGAACACAAAATGCTAAGTCTTAAACGCTGCTTGTGTAAAGTAGCATAAACGTGCACTAAATTCTCTGTCTAAGCACAAGCTATACTTAACACCACAGTGTGAACTAGAAGATTACTTTTGATTACTATAATTCTCTAAAATGTGAAATTGCATTTAAAAAGGACACAATTTTGTTGTGTATATCACAAGTCATACATTGCAAAATCTATTTCCCTTGTGTGTGTGTGTGTGTGTGTGTGTGTGTGTGTGTGTTTGTGTGTGTATAAATAGAGTCTAATTTTATCAAGTATTATTATTTAACCAGCTGAGGCTGAAACAAATCCAGTGAAACATTTCCTGTGACCAATAAATCTAATTAAGGCTTGTTTGGTACCAGTGGCGGACAGCAACCAAAGCCCTAGGGTTTTTTTTTTTTTTTTTTTTACTTTTCTTTAAGTGTCTTCAAATCTAACCTGGTATCCATAGAAACCTGTACATTAGACATATCCCAACCCCTATTTTAACTCTGCTACTTGAGAATTAAGTGTTTAGTGCCATTGTTGATGGTGTTGCTGTCACTGCCGCAAACCAAGGCTATATTTTGCTTTCATCTGTCATGGTTTGTTAGAAATGCCTTATTCAGTTATCCTTCAAACTTTCATGCAATCAGAAAAATAGTGCTGAACATGTTTGTCCAATCAGTTTCAGTTACAGTAGCTTTGTGATATAAATACTGTTCTGTTCAGCCATGAGATTAAACAGAAAAACTGATGACATTACATTTGATGAGATAAAGTGATTAATATATTATAGCAGAACTAAATGCTTTCTTTAAAAAAATCTATGAATTTAAATAATAATTGCATCCAAGAAACTATTACAGCTCTTTTTCCAGAACAATAAACCCATTCAATGATTTACCTTATTGATTTGCCATATAAAGTAAATCAAATGCAACAAGAAAAGAGATTTATATAGCCTAGGCCTAACACTTCCTTTCAACCTCTAACTCTATGTAAGCTCCATCAAATACTACTGAGCCCTATCAAAGCTCTGGAGGGGTGAGGGTGAAATCCAGTTAAATGTGCTCCTATTAGCTTGGAGCCATTCACAAGTCCCTGTGGTATACGGTTGTGACAGCTGTGGTCAGGGCCAGCAAAGAGAACATAAGGCTATAGCCCACTTTAATGAATAGAACGGCGTGCTTGTCATCAGCACTCAAAACACAGACCTGATGCAAATACAAAGCACGTTAATAAAGCGTCTCAAAAGTGTTTCATTAAAATCGCACTATTTATAGTTGTTGCGATGATTTGCTCTTTTTAATCATTTATTTAATTCACTGCAGGACCAAGTATTCACTGCATGAACAAACGGCAGGGTAAATTGATGCCAGTAATAAGCTCTTATATCCTGCAGACAAGCTGGTAGTCTTTATACAGCCCGAAATAACACTGAATGCTTGCATCAAATGTGGGGTAAGGTTTAAAAAAAATGAAAACTCCTAAATCAGAGTGGATTAAATAAAAATAACTGCCGTTAATATTTCCCTCTGTTCTTGCCCCCATGGCCATATTGACAAGGGAAATTCCTCTTCTTTCACGCCCTACACTAGCAGCAATTTGCAGACAAGCAGTTACTCTGAATGCTGAGCGGTAATGGCCATAGGTTAACATACGATTACCTCTCTCTATTGTAATTCCAGTCCCCCTAGTGCATAAAACCTATATCATCCATACAGTTATTGGTATACTGTTCCATATCAGTGCGAAACAGCTATAAATATTTTTCTGAAATTCATCTATAAATAAAATATATGATCATAAGTACCTTTGACAAATTACTTGATTTGGTATGCTAATTCGATTACTAAATCTACGTCTTCATTCTTCTGTATATTTGAAAGTGTGATTTACAGTTGATTCCAGACTTCTAACTTTTTGACATTTAGTAACAGCAATGGGATGTTTTTCTGTTCAGCAGGACCATGTTCTGTATTTCAGACCAGACTAAGTGAACAGTGGGGAGAGTTGTGTGATTTTGCCTGAAGCGCGGAGCGGGTTTTTTGAAAGTCGAAGTGCATGTGTTTTCTTTCGCTGCAGGATCGCTCGAAGCAGGGTTTCTCTTGCTCCAAGATTGCTCAGAGCAGGGTTTCTCCCAGAGAGGAGTGATTGTTGGGACAACTGCTGATGCTCCGCTCACATACACTTTTACACACAGGCCAGTTTGTGCATTACTTAGCGAAATGCAAAATATGATGCTTTAGATTTTTTAGAATGCTGGAAAATAGTAAGTAAGAGAAAATCAAAAATTAATGTTAAAAAAATTTAATGTGCACAGATTAATTGATCACAATAAGATCTTTAACATGCCTTTAGAAAATACATATGGTGAATCTCTATGTCTATTCTATATTTATATCTTCAGTTTGAATTTCTATGACTTTAACGAGTTGGGGGGGGGGGTCTTGATATAATGTGTGTATTTATTTTGCATTGGTTTTTAAAAAAGTAAAATAGAAATTATGAATCTAAATGTACCTAGAGGAACAATTTGTGAGGAAAAATGTAAAGAGAGAACTATTTAGCTAAGTGCTGGATTAAAAAAATACTCCTAGTAATTAGGATATGAATAAAGATTTAACTAGTTATTAGCATGTTCCTCGCCTTCATTGCACCCCACAGGCTGATGTGTGTTCGGCACAGAACAGAGAAGAAGGAAGTGCGAACTGAGAATGCTTATAAATACAGCTCATTACATGCAAAACTCAAAAGCATTGTTTTCAACCCAAAGGCCACATGCTTTGGATACAATTCAGGATGGTGTCTTTTCCAGATAAGCAAAGGAATCACATCATGTGCCACTTTAGAATAGCCATCCCCTTCCTTTAGGTTGAAACTGGGCTAGATTAGCATTTGTTGTGCAGGGGAAAGGGGAGTGTGAGCCAGAGATAAGACGAGAGAAGGGCTAGCTTACTGGTCTTGATGGACATGGCCAGTCATTCACAAAATAGGTTGATGTGAGTGGACAATGCCTGTATTTGGCTACACAAATACCCTTAAATCTTTCTGCCAGCCAATTCTGAAGGGCAACAACAAGGGTCCCATGAAAGGTGAATTGAGGCATTTACAATAAGCATTTGAGGACGACAATATGGGCGGACACGGTAGTAGCCATAGCTTCAGTTGGCTACAGCTTTAAGCCTAGAGGTAAAAACTGTCTCTTAGTATTTCCATCAAATGCAGTGTACTTTGTACAAGAGAAAGAAAAATGAACAGGAGATGCTAGCAGCTTTCCACAAAAATGTACACAGGTTTTAACAAAACATATTGAGGTTGGCCATTTAGTTCAATGCCAATGGTACTATAAAAATACAACCCTGTCAGCAAAAAGTCAACCAATATTAAGCATCCATTATCGGTAAAGCTGATAACAAAACCCTGCTACATAGTCTGATGACAGAAAAATAATCTGAAATACAACTGCCTTATAATAAGTGGTTAAACAGTTTTTGCCAAGTTTACTAGCACTATCATCAAAAGATGTCTCATGAAATCATAATTACATCTCATGTAGGTCACAACAAATTAAATATTAGTACCATTACTAACAATTTTATCAAGCAATCATTGTAGCCCCTGTCGCTAGTGCATTGAACGCAACCCCTGCTGTCATTCTGAGACGTTCTGCTCTGAACACACATTTTGGATAGTTTCCCCCATTCCCACTTGTACTATAACAAGCAATTCTATCTTGGACGGCTAATGCACTGGCAGCACCGTCATTATCACCTAAAGGTTGGGACAGTGAGTCAGTGTAATACTAAGGGATGATAAGCAATGCACCACAGCCAGTAGCTAGATCTTTCATTTGCCTACATTGCAGCTTTGGGAGATGCAGCTGACAACAATGCTATCACACTATCACCTCCAGTGTGATCAACTGCCAATGCAGGAAGAGGCTCCAGACAATCTGCTGAGAGGAACCGTGATGGACCGAACTGCCACTGCACTTGCACATAAACATATGCCTAAACACACGAAACAAAAGCATGCTGTGTGGATGATAATGTATATGCTGTGTTTACACACTACATTCATCCTGCCTTCTTTCAGCACCCCATTCACTGGATCCGCACACAGGCTCTGTGCTTGAATGAACATACAACTGGTATAAAATGTAAGCTGCTGCCCTAAGCAGCCCCAGGGTCATATGTTTAATATGCTCAAAACTAAAGCACCGACACATTATTGTGAGATCAATACAACACTGTATGAAAGACACCAACCTTAGTACTTAGGTCATAAAGACTTTCCCTGGGACGAAACAGCCACAGATGGTGCCTATTATGAGGTACTAAAAACTAGAATAGAAGAAAACGTCATTAAAGTCTCCCACTCCCTCTCAAAGTTATGTTTTATGCAGATTTATTTCATAATTAGTCTATTATGAAACAGGGCAGCCTAATAGCCTCAGTTGTCGAAGGAGCTTGAAGAGGTGTTAACGCAAATCAACTGAACACCTGCATGAAAATCCTATCAATGCTGCAGGAACTTTGAACAGTCAAATTAAACAACATATACAAATAACAAAATGATAATATATGTATTTTAAAAAGCACAAGTAGTCGTCAAGTAAAAAAATATAATGCGTCTTTGTAGGTAATGCGGTTCTGTCAAAGCACGTAAAGCACTGATACAGAAAAAAATACCCTCCCAACTTTATTGACGATAACACAAATATATACATGAATTCTTACCGCTAAGCGTTTTTCTCGCACTTCTGGTATTCCCACTTCAACTCGCTTTTGTGCAGTTTTTGAGATCTCTTGCCTCAAAACAGCTCTAGTCTTTCCGCAGGCTCGTCTCAGAATGAGCTCTCCACAGCAGCGCGCACGGGACCGCGTTTCTATGGCACCGCGAGGAAGCCAGCCATTGCTCAGCGCGAGAGATGCTGTGTTGTAATTGTCTAGGGGCACGCGCAAGTCGGAGAACGGTCACAACTGCTTCAAACAAATAACGCCGCGGCTTACGCAACAAAAATCACTTTTGTTTATTTAAAGTATTAATTAAAAACATTACCCTGTTACTGTAGAAATTATATTAGATTTAACGTATAATTGCATTACATTTACTATAAGCTATCACAAAACATCATATATTGCATCACCATAAATTATGTAATAAAAGTTATCTGTGCAATTATAAAAAAGAATGCATCACCATATCATTGATGGTGAAAATCTATATTACATTCAACAAGATATATTTAACTACCTTTACAGTAAAATACAGGCTAGTTGAGATTGTTTTTTAGCTGACAATAACAGCTGATATTATTGTATTTTTCAATTATGTACAAAATTGCTATTATTTAAAAAGTTAACTCATGAGAAAGTGCATTGCTATAATTTTTTAATTTATAATGAAGAATGGGTGACATAAAACGCATGCATGTTAATTAAAAGCCTCATGAATTTCAAAAACACTGACAAGAAAGGCTTAGTTGTTATTTTCAATTAAAATGATTAAAAGGCAGGAAGGGTAATTATCAAAGACTTAAAAGGTTTAACTTTGAAATGCAATGAATCATGAAGGAGACTGTATTGTCAAGCTTCAGAATGACAAAAAAAAGTAGTATTACAGTAATTCACACCACTTTTCTTTTTTTCATGAAGACCTTGAACTTGAATGGATTATTTTGTGAAAAATATTTATTTTCCCATTTTGGAGCTTGACAACCCCAGTGCCAATTCAATGTTATAATATGGGAAATAGCTGCCAATATATTCATTTAAAAAAAAATATGTTTTTCGTTCCATAGAAGAAAGTCAGCCCTACAGGTTTGGAACAGCATGAGGGTGAGTAAATGATGACAGAATGTTTATTTTGGGTAAAATGTTTCTTTAATTTTAATCATAGATCCATGCAGGATCCAGGTCTGATTGTGTTGTATGCTCAGTAATGCATGCATGGCCGCATGAATAAGTTCCTCCGTTGTACAAACCCTATGGGTCTTGTTCTTACATTTATGTGGTTTGCTGCTACTTCTCCAGCTGCGATGTCACCGTTCCCCCTAACAGACTTCTAGGCAGATTACCATCAGTGCTCTTGTAGCTGCATTGAGAGGGGGATGTGCTCTTGGATGTAGAGGGAAGGTTGGGTGAGCAGAGCCATGGACTTTCATCTCTGCTTTTCTCAAAGGCAGTTAAGCAACACAGAATACTTCATCCACACACTTTACTAAAACATGAAAGCTCTCATAAGAACTTCAAGAGATAATCTGATGGAGACACTTTTGAGTGGCTCACAGATATTTGCAATTTCATAAATATCATCTAAACATTTCCACCAGTCTTCCAATGGTCCAGTGCAATTTTCCATTTTTGTTACATGGTTCATATTTCATTTTATTTTAAGCATGATACAGCACATCTTTTGTTAAACACACAATTTGCTTAGTGGAAATTGTGGCCGTGTTATCTTTTGTATCAAAACATGAATCGGGATTTTAGATTTCAACATATGGGCTTTTAGAAAAGGATGCTAATGACGGCAGAGAGAAGGCAGAGGTTTGAATGAGGAGCCTTTGGAGGGTTCAGTCAAAAGCACCAGGTCTGTTTTAATTTACATCTCCTGCCTACAATGAGATATTGTACAACAAGGCTTATTCTTATGTAAATCATGTGGTAATTATGTGCACTCTCCATCACATAGGCTAGGTTTTTCACAGTGCAGACTGATTTTACAAACTAACTGAATGAAGCATGGGTTTAATTAATAATTTTTTCTCTGGACATGAGGATGTACGGTAAGGCAGTAGTCAGCTATAGAATGGAAATGCACAGGGAACAATTAAAGAGAAAATTCACTTATTTAATTTTTTACAATTCTGCAACTTTTCTCTCACAATTCTAACTTTTATTCTTGCAGTTCTGAGTTTATATCATTTTTTTCTTGCAATTATGACATTCTGAGTTTACATCTTACAATTCTGTCAGAATTTTGAGATAAAAAGTCGTAATTACCTTTTTTTTAGTCATTGTTTTGAATCCCTTTAACTTACTGTATGGACAAAAACAGTTGAATCATTCTTCAAAATATCTTGTTCAGTAGAAGAAAGAAAGTCATACAGATGAATGAATGATCACAGAATTTTATAATTTTTGGGTGAATTATCTTTTGAAAAAATTGGAAAAACATACAGGTTATATAATAAATATATCATGTCACACAATTAAATTATAGTGGCATAAAAACAGTCACCCTAAAACAAATATTTCTGCATGGATACACAGAGATTCATTATTCTATTGCATAAACACAAAGCATAATACTGCATGTAAAGTAAAGAATTCAAAGTGAGTTGAGGGGTGGGCAAATCTGCAAATCACTTAACCCTTAAAAAAGGTGGAGATGGGGAACAATTCTTGATCATTCTTGTGTATGGGTCACTAAATGGTGTATAAAGATATATTATTGCATGTTATTTGAGAATCTTTTTTCCTTTGTTCAGTCCTGATAACTCAACCATGTTTGAAATCAATATTCACAAGTTTGAATAATGATTCTGCCAGGAATGATGAATTTGCCTTTTGTTTGGAATACCAAGTCAATGTGTATGAATCTACTAGCAATATAACATGTTGACACACATGAAAAGAAATGCTTACTACTAAAATTTGCCATTTATTTTACGAGTGAAATTATCCAAAAAAAGGTTGTATAAGATATAAATGACAGAAATTAGATGAGATGCCATAATCTGCTATTTACACAATACTGTTCAAAACTTTGCGGTCAGAAAAAAAAAGAAAAAGATGGGAAATTAATACTTTCATCAACAATGCATTAAATTGATAAAAAGTGACAGTAAAGACATTAGTCAGATATATATTTAATATATATTCTGTTTTTTGCTTGTGTTTCCATTAAAGGAGTAATGGCTGCTGAAAATTCAGCTTTGCCATCACAGGAATATTACATTTTGAAATACATTAAAATAGAAAACTGCCATCACAGGTTTATTTGATTTTGAATTTTTTAATCTTTATGTGTATAACATTTTAATTATAAATGCATCTTTAGGTTAAAAAGGGCACACATTCTGTTTAGCCATGTGACCAGATTCTCCAGAGAAATATCATGAATATTTACACATCTGTGCTTGGATATATCTATGATGGATATCTTATTTTTATCATCCAATTTGATATCAATCAATACTATACATCACTCACTTTCAGTGAAAGCACATAGCACAAACATTATGCAATAGTTGTGCAAGCCCAATAGCGCTAAGTATTGAAAATGCTGTTGAATTTCTTTTCTGTTGAGAGTCTTGCCTCTGAGAGGCAATATAACTGTCAGAATCCACCTCTACTTGCAGGGCTTGTCAAGAGCCACATGCATGGCTTGTTAACCTCGGCCCATGCCACTGAATAGAGAACAAATTTAACACAATCAGGGATGAAATGTCACAGTCACCCATAACAGGCAGATCATGGAAATTAGATTTTAGAAATGAGTCCATTTGGATGTTGCTCTCTGCCTAAACCCCCTGTTTTTTTTTTTTGTTTTTTTTGTTGCTCGCTCTCATCTTTTGAGATGGTCACGACTTAAATGTCTTGATTCCTAGAAGTGATGCACATGGAGATATCTGAGAAGACATCAGAGAACAGTGCTTTTTGCAATGTCTAAACACATTTGGCACAAAAAGCCTCCAGTATCTTATTCTCAATGGCCTCATCCTAGAAGTTTATGTATGAAAGAAAGCAAAGGCGGATTTAAGTAATGTAGCATTTTAGAGATAGCTTACCCAAAAATTACAATTCTGTCATCGTTTACTAAATCTCAATCTGTAGTTCCATCAACACAAGTCTGCGGTGCTGTTTACGAATGATCATTGGATTCAGGAAACAATAAAACAACAACAGAACTTGCGACTAATTGGCTAATGATGTTTTGGGAAATGCACTTCTGAATTATTTGTCACTTGACTTGAATGATTTGTCAGTTGATTCCATAGCAGTTAACAGTTTGGAGTAGAAGATTATCAGTAAAAAAATTCTGTAGTAAATGGAGCATTTCTGTAGTTAATGGAGCATTTTTATTCTCTGACACATACTGTCTGATGCCAGTGTGATATTGTGATGTTGAGAGACAAGGATGAAATGCTAAATTGCTTCTCACATTTATTTCACTAGACATTGGGTGTCTGCACGTATAAATTCACATAATTCATACTTAGGCTGATGCACTGCCAAACTCCTAGCAGATTTTGTTATTATAAGAATAAGCGTAGTGCAATTGACAATGCTTAAGGAATATAAAGAAAAATGACAAAGGAAGTGATTTTGGCTGTGCCTAGCCTACACCTGTTCAGTAATTAACAAAGTCTATAAAGGTATGGTCACAAATTAGCTTGGCACACTGCACTGGGGTATGCTAAATTATTTAATTAGACCTCACAGGACTTCAGCAGCACACAGGAATTCCCCATTGGGTTACTGAGAATTAACTCCCCCGGCAGTTATTTTACACACACAGCCAAACAAAACTCTGTCTCTATCTATCTTGTTCCTTGTTCAGCAGGGAGGAGAACACATAGACAGAGTGTGTATGCTATTTTCCCTGCTGGTCTGATGTCAACTTGCTGTTTTATTTATTCATGGCCACATAATGCAGTAGCTGCAGTAATAGGTCTAGAATAGAATGAGTGGCTGGCTCGCTGCAGTGAAGCCTAGTGTGCTAAACTAGTCTTCAGTGGCTAATAGTAACATTCTGCTCAATGTTCTATAGAAGCAGGTGGAGAGGTGCCACTTTATAATGTGACCGGCATTCTGTATGGTTTCTTTTCATCTTTTTCAACACTAGTGGAAAGAAATGAGGTCCCCAATCCACATGCCCTCTATTGCTCAACTATTATACCCAGTCATACCCCTCTCGTCATGTTTGAAAGGAAATGTAATTGATTTAACCTTGAGGGCTTCTATACGATACAAATGGAGTGAGAAAGATGGTCTTCCCTAACATACACCATCATTGTGTGCTTGAGTGGCGTTATATTGACTTTGACCGTTTTAAATTCACTTTCCACAGCACTCCTTTTATACAAGCTGGTCAATAAACTTGTAATGCTTGTTTACAATGTTTAAATTTTTAAGTTCAAGTCCACTGACGTTAATCTACTCTCCTGTCTGGTTTGTTTGTCAGACAAAATGGCAGATTCGGCATTATGATACTGTCAATCAAGCTCTCTGCGAAGAATCAATTGCAAATTTATGTTTGAACCTCAGATTCTAGAATTACGTAGTGTATGTTTGAATAATAATACAAAATTAACAAATAATGATATAAATGTAATCTAAACTAATGTAACTATGGCAGTTTTCACAATCTGTTAGCTTTCTGTGTTTGATTCACCAAAAAGAGCCGACTCATTTGGGACATTTGTTTGCGAATCGGACTACTCTGGCTGCACTGCTGTTGGTTCACTAAAAAAAAAAAAAAACACCCATAAGATTAATTTGTTCTGGAACTGAACAACACTAGTGCCGCTGTAAGCTTTTGTTTAACTGAAAATATCCACTTTACAAGATTCACTGGTTAGGAAATCTGAGTTTCTGCTTCTGAGTAGCCTACCTGATTCATTTGTTCCAGAAATGAATTACTGCTGTATCTATTTATTTATTTATTTATTTTGAATCACTAAAAAGAACTGCTGGCTCAAACAAGTGAATCATTTGGGGGCTTGATTCACTCACTGGTGGTGTTGCTGTGGCATCAGCGAAAGAACGTACATGGGAAAACTAAATGACGTTTCGCTTACTGGTGACCACATAAAAATAAATACAAATAAATACAATGTAATTGCTTCAGTGTCACATAACACACAGGAACAAAATGAAAACACCTGCAGATGCATCCTATATTACATATATCTATGCCACAAGCTATTTTATAAAGTGGTGGAAGCATAATTGATTGTGGCAAAAATCCATGATGCCTGTGGACACAGGTAAGACATTGCTTTGTAGCTCCATTACAAGATGGCATACAGTGTTTTCAAAGTGTCATGCAGGCTTGGAAGCATCCAGGCCCTTGTAAACATTCTTTGAGACAAAATGAAATATAAGAAGGTTCTTTGATCTGTGGGAGGCAAACCCTGAATTATTAAACAAACAGCTTTTTTGTTACATTTAGATCTGACATCTTTGAAATATTCATTCATGAGAAATTGAGGCATGACTTCAACACAAGCATCCCATAAATTCCTAATAAAAAGTGATGCTTTTTACTACAGTGCAGCTGCAGTAACACATGGCTCTTCCACTTGAGATCTATTCAAGAGGGATGTTGGACAATTGCTTTAGACAATTAGCAACAAACTGTAGAGTGTTGATCAGTGCCGCCCTGTTACGTTCTCAGTGCTGCTCTATCGTGTTGGGTTTTGGCATTGCATGAGTGCTGCACCACCTGGCTCTCCTGATGCATGACCTTTGCTTTTTGGCAGGCTGGGTGCAGCTCTCGCCATGGGGTTGCGGAGGCCAGCGGCAGTCCTCCATTCATCTAGTATTACTGCCTGTGGACTGCAAGTTCCAGAAACTCCCTCCACTGCTAGTCAAGTCAGCAGGCATCTCCCCTTCACACACTCAGCGCTTCCTTCCTAATTAGAGCTCAATCATTATAGCTTCATGATATTATGAGCTGTGTTTGTTTTTTTTTTTTTTTTTAAAGTGTAGCATTACTCATGGAAAACTAGTACAGAGAATTGTTTTTGTGATTCTTAAATTGGACTTCAAGTGGCAACCCAAAACAGTACCAAGACTAATGGGTATTTATTGGAGGTTATTTCCAGTTTTCTTGTGTAGTTTTCTTTATGGTTGTCCATGGTTTTCAGCATATCCCTGTTGGAATCTGACTAATTTGGCTAGCTTTTCGGTGTCGAGATATTTTCTGATTGGACACATGGTTTTGACATCAGCAACAAGTAATATGGGAAGCATTTTCTCTTATTTAAGAGTTCTTATTTTAGTATGTTAACTACTCACAGTTAAATGGCTTCTAAGATATACTTACATAATAGTTTCTATAATATTAAATAATAAAATGCAACTTAATAAATATTTAAATAAGAATAATTATTTATTATTGAATTATTATTTAATGAATAATTATTTATTTATTAAAATATTAATTAATAATTAAAATAATTGTATTATTATATATATATATATATATATATATATATATATATATATATATATATATATATATATATATATATATATATATATATATATATTGAAATCATATTTTACATATTTATTATTATTGTTAATATATGCTCATATAAATATATATATTTTGTGCCATTTTAATACTTTCATTTAGCTTGTTTTTCTGTTTTTTGATTGGATCTGTGACATACCATTTGTGAACTACTTGTAAGAGTATAGAGATAGTACTGTATATCAATATTTGTATTACAGTGTATGTGTTGGTTGCTGTAGTTGCTCTTGAAGTAGCAATAATACATGTAAAAAAAAATTATATATATATATATATATATATATATATATATATATATATATATATATATATATATATATATATATATATCCATTAAAAGTGACTTCAGAAGTAGTTTTTAAAGAGCTGGCATTAGCATTTTTCTGTGAGGTCAGTGATTCATGTTTATTTGTGGATAACACACAGTGGCTTTCACTATCCCAGTGGTCGGGGACATGATGCAGGTCAGGGCCTGCAGTGGTTTATTTGATTTCTCCCGTGACAGAAACTCAGGGTGACAATTAGATTCTGCGTCTTCCTTCATGGCAGTTTGCCAGATTGGGAATTCATTATAATTTGTATTGCTTTAGACATTCCTATCACCTGCCAACTCAGAGATATCACAGCTCCTTCAATCTTGTGTCCAAAATTCAATTTCATGTCACTTTTACCATTTGTGACTGCCGTGAACCTGTAGTGTGGAGCAGTGCGTTGTAAGACAGGAGCATTCATCTTTCTATAAAGCACATCAATGAAATTTCTCCAACCGAACCTTAATTGGACACTTGTCATTAGACAGGGGGGAAAAGGAGGTGCCACGGTTACAAATGATCTAAATCGCCAATGACTAGCATCCTTAATTTAGAGGAGAACAACATCAAACTCAAGCAGGCTCATTAGGCAAATAAAAAAGTGCCAGGTAACTAATGGCAATTCATTATTTATACAGAACTTACTTTCAAAAAGTCTGTTAGCTTGGTTTTAATCGCAGAAAGTGGGCATATCTAAAAGGTCACCATCCTTTGAAGTCTGCCTTACTTTCACGCATAAATATAAGCACGTACTCCACCCACGTCACCCCCGACAAACAAGCTTTCTATCAAACACCACAGGAAACTTACCTCCGCTGGAGATGCTGGGGTTTTCATTGGTCAGAAGCACAAGGAAATCCTGACAGGTTTCTGGGTCCAGGAGAGGGCTGTCATCCAGGCAGAGGTCAATGATGAGGGCCACTGCCTTCTCGCAGAACATGTCCTGGTCCTCGGTGGCGATAGCACTCATTCTGTGAACCTAAATCCCAAGTGTTTTGTCCCTTTATCATCTAGGATGAGGAGCAGTAGGCAAATGGTGGTCATAGCACATCAAAAATAGATGCAACTACTACTAGGTCACTCTCTGTAACTCTTGGATGTTTGCATGGGTGTGTGATTGTATGGGAAGGGGCCTTAATGAAGCAATAATACCCCAAGGTGCTCCGGGATCCAAAGTGCTGCATCACATTATGTCTAGATCTTCCTCTCAGCTACTGTTCAAACACAGGTCACACGCCAGTTTTTGTCCACTCCCCTCCCCTTGTTCCTCCCTTCTCCAGTTATTTTCACATCAGATAGGGAAAAGGAGAGCTCCTCCTCCCATTCCCTGCTCCTCTCCCTTTCTTGACCCTGAATTTGCTAGAGGCTTTTTGTTATAGACTTCATACCCCAAAGTTTCTATTATTTAGTTTAATGGAGTACCTGCATTCACTTCTTAAGTTCTTGTGAAGGTTTTCTTTGAAACTACAGCCAGATTGTGGGATCTAAATGTTTTTTAGTAGCTACTGATCACCTAATGGTGCATTTTTGGTTGAATAATGGTGAGCGAGATCATTGAGGGAATCTCATTTCTTGGCCCCAAGCACTCCAACATCAATATCACAAAACAGGAGTAAATGTCTCTTTTTTTTCTTACCCTGTTAATAAAACATTCCATCATGGTCAGTGGTACATTCCTTTTTCAGCTGACTTGTTTCAGTTGATGAGCCATAGGGCAGCTGATGCATGAATGTTGGCAGTTTCATTTAATTCATTTTGGCTTTGAATAGATTTTGTTCTGTTTATATTTATGCATATTTAATATTTATATGTAAGGTGTAAAGTATCAAATTCTTTTAAAAAATCTTCCACAGTAATGTATATATATATTTATATGCTATTATATATAATCTCCATTGGTTATGCAAGACATTTAAAGCTGTTTTTCTAATAATTGATGCTTAGATTGTGTAATGCGTTTGTTTACCATGACAAGTAAAATTAACCTCTTAAGACCTTGCGGCCTCATATGAGGACATTATATTTTTGTGAATTTTTCTTAGACTGTACATGCCACAGTTTTAAGTCTGGATGTCCTGTACAGAGCACATTCAGGGCTTTTCTGAGATACCAAATGATTGGATGTTTCACCATGACCACTCCTTCTCCTTGGTCTTCAAATATGTCTGAAATTAATTTAGTAACACTCTTATGGAAATATGATTATATTTTGTAATTATCATTTAAATCTGTCAAATTTTTAAATTGTGTGTCATAAATCAACATCTCAGGAAAATGTTATGGGGTTTAAAATTAAAATATAACTTTCTGTTACGAAACAGGACGTTGATTTCTTGCATGTCCTCATATGAGGACACCGGGAGTAAATGCATTTTTATTACGCATTTTTGGAGACATAACAAATGAATAGGGAAAGAAATTATTTTTTAGTATTCTATGAAATATTATATATTATTATTAAAATCTTGTCAATTATTACTCCCTTTATTACACTTCTTTTTTCATTACACGTTGCCCCAAAAACACATTAATATGCAAATTATATTTAGTATATATAATGAGAAAACCCGTTTATGGTCATTTTACACACATTTTGCAGAAAGAAAAATGGTATATTGAATCATTCTGTTATGACATAGTTGAGAATCATCTTTATACAAAGTTTGGTAAAATTAAAATCTTGAAAACTAAAAATGTATTTTTAACATTATTTTTAATGCTCTAAACAATGTAAAGACATGGAAAAAACTCATTCATAAGTTATGCTATGTCCTCGGTAAAACTGTCTCAGTTTTAAAGAAGACAAGCTGTGTAGCAAAAATCCTTTATTAAAAATTTACCAGGAAAGTAGAAGGGAGAGTGTAGCAAGGACATGGCATCACTGCTGCTCTGCCTAAAACTTTTATGTTTCCATCTACAAAGCTTTTCTTTGCACATAGAGAACTTGAGGCGTTTGTGTTACTAAGAGAGTGCTGAAATGAGAATACATTAAAGAGGGTTTGCTATCATTTAGAGTCACTGCATTCAACTGAAAACTGAAAAAGTGCAATCAAAAAAGTGAGATTAAATGTTCCTCATATCTTCTTTGAGGGGTACAAATTCATAATTGATATTTTTCTTGTCTTTATATTTGGTACCATGATTCTACGATTTTGATTCTTTAATATAAAGAAAAAATTTAAAATGAGAGAGAAAATTTTAAATCTTTTAAAAGCTTTTAAATATCTTTTAAAGATAGATTGAAATCCTTGAAAGTGTGAGGTTTTGTGAATTGGGAAAGTTTGTCATTATTGACTTTGCGTGATGGATTTCATTTACAGTAGCATGTAGCATTTACAAACTTTTTTATGCTGGTATGAACCCCCAAGTATACTTATCTCCTTGCAAAGAACTCATAAAATGTAAAGACACCTATATATTTTCACATAAAGATTCATTCGTACTGTGACAAATAAGAATATGCGTGTGAAATATTTTCTGGAAAATACAAACATTTTACAAAATCTTTTTTAACTATTTTATTTTATTTTGAACTTTTCTATTATCTCCTTTAACTTTTAATTAGAAAACCATATATGTTTTGTTGCTTTAAGTCTCCAGGCATCCAAAAAGTTTTATTTTTTTGAACTTTTCTATTATCTCCTTTAACTTTTAATTAGAAAACCATATATGTTTTGTTGCTTTAAGTCTCCAGGCATCCAAAAAGTTTTATTTTTGGGGTGTGATGTGATTCATGGCACCATAATTATCTTATTTGCATTTTTCCTCCTCCAAACCTTACTGAATCAAACAGAAATGAGGAAAAGCCAGTAAGCAATAACATAGTCAAACAATCACAGGCAGAGTGTGAAAACTTTGAAGAAAACAACAACAACAACAGAAAGCTTGTTTCTGCTCATATTTCTTAATAGGGAGCATCTGCTTGGAACAGGCTTATCGGCTCCTTCCGTGGAGGCCTTGAACACAGATTAATATTTCATATGCAAACAGTGTGGGGCCTCAGCTGCAACCTGTGACTGTCTCTACGAAGAGCATCTAGAGACACACAGAGACCAGATTTAGAGAAAAATAGCCGGTCTCTGGAGAACTCATTTCAGCTATTCCATTCTGTATGAGATGCTCTAAAACAGGTGATTATTTTGAGAGGTGAAAATCATCTCTGAAAAGCACAGCTGGAGCCATAACACTTTTTCTTCCCAGTCAAACCATCAAATCACAGGAATTTTTAAGTATTCTTTCGATAACAAATTAAAATATTGCATAAAAGTATATCTCTGACAATAGTACAGAAGGTTAGACGTACTTCTTTCTGCCAAAATAAATATACATATAGATACACCAACATTAAAAGTTTAGAATAATTATGATTTTTGGAATGTTTTTGCAGTCTCATATGCTCACCTAGTTTACATTTATTTGATCAAATATACAATTAAAACAGTAATATTAATCATATATACTGTAGTATATAATATATGTATATAATAATATGTAATATTGAATATTTTTACAATTTAAAAGAACTGTCTTCAGTGTCACATGATCATTCAGAAATCATTTTAATATACTGATTTGGAATATTTTTGTGAAAACCATGATACATTATCATTCAGCAGTAGAAATGAATAATTTTATTCACCAAGGCTGCATTAAATTGATCAAAAGTGACAGTAATTACATTTGCAGTTACAAAAGTTTTTTTTTTTAATTCTGTTTCTTTTGAACTTTATATTCATCACAATAAATTATCTTTATGTCTGTCCGTCCGTCTACATACAGTATATATATGTGTGTGTGTATATATATATATATATATATATATATATGTGTGTGTGTATATATATATATATATATATATATATACACTCTCTCTCTCTCTCTATATATATATATACAGTATATATAATATACATTGGGCTATATGTAATGATCTGCACAGAGAAAATTTAATTTATTCTTGTTAATATTCTTGTTAACATCGAATTGCTTGATCCCACATTTCCTCAGTTTGACTTTGAAGCATGTTGATGATCTCTACATGACCCTGGCTCAGAATTACTGTATACTCCCTGCATGCACGCCTGGGATAACTCATTTAATATCAGTCCTGATGCACTGAATCAGTATGCACAGGTTTTCATTCAAACAGAGGAACTCAACAGGAAGTAATCTGTACAGTATTTTCCCACGCAGTACAGTACATCCAAATTGTTGAATCACCTGTGGGAGTTACAGTACATGAACATGACAGGTTAGGTCAGTAATGTAGTACGTGGGCTAAGTTTTAAATTTTCAGTGGTCTCTGCTGTCTTATTGAGGGTAATTTCACAGCATTTTAAATGTTACTATAACTGTACTGGCAAAATCTGCAAACTTTGCAATCCTGTAATGTGGGCCTATCTTAACTCAATAGCTCAAGAGAAAAAGGGGTGGTATAATAGCTGATTAGAAATTAAAGTAGAATTTGAATCCATGTTCATGCAGTATTTTTGCTCTTCTTTTATTATAATTTAAACTGCACCATCATCCCTTCCAAAACTAAATTCATCTCTCTTCCGGCGTTAGGGTGGCACAACAGTTGGAATGCTAATCAGGTGCAAATTCCGGAGGAGGGCAATGCATGTGTCACCTTCTCCAAATTCAAAGATGCTATATTGACACAGTTCAAGGAATCTAATCCGACTGCTAAGCACCAGACTGCTAAGGATTTCACCCAAAAATGAACATACTCTCATCAATTTCTCATGCACATGTCATTCGAAAGATGTATAATGTTTTTATTTTCTTTTGTAGAATATCAAATTAAAAGATTATTACAATATCTAAGTTGCTTTTTTTCCCATACAGTGAAAGTGAACAGGGGCCGAGGGCCTTCAAGATGCAAAAAGGACAAAAAAGCACAATAAAGTATCATAGAAGTGGTCCATATATGACTCATGCACTAAATTTAGAGTCTTCTGAATACAGATGATCACTGTGTGTGAGGAACAAACTGAGTTTAAGTCTGTGTTCACTATAAAGACTTTGTTCAATACTTACTTGAATCATTAGTACATTTTTAAATTATGACACACTATATCATAATTATGAGGTAAAATTTCGAAATTGACATAAAAATACAATTATGATAAAAGATGAAATTGAAAGTTATAATTATGACATAAAAAGATGAAATTGAGATACTTTTTTTTTCTTTTGTGGCTGAAATGGGCTTCAATTTTTACCACTGAAGATAAGAATATTTTAGAAAAAACATACAACAGCTCATCAACAGACCCATCCATAGTTGAAAATGCCCTTCTGTATCAGTTCCACTTCTTATGTAAAACACATTTAAAGGGATACTCCACCCCAAAATGAAAATTTTGTCATTAATCACTTACCCCCATGTCGTTCCAAACCCGTAAAAGCTTTGTTCATCTTCGGAACACAATTTAAGATATTTTGGATGAAAACCGGGAGGCCTTTGACTGTCCCATAGACTGCCAAATAAATAAGTGGGGTAAGTGATTAATGACAAAATTTCGTTTTGGGGTGGAGTATCCCTTTAAGACACATTTAAGACAGTACTTTGCAGTGCCTTAGACAGTAAAAGTGGCTTTTCTTTTATTCTGTGTTTGTGTAGAAACAGTCACAGAGTCTAATGCCCACTGACAGAATGATTAATTGTATCTCTGTGGCATAACACATCCTGAAGGATGAGTCTGTACTGGCTTAAGGAAAGTAAATACAGTATAGGACCAACATTTCATTCAGTGTTAGAGACCGGATTATAAATACCAGTAAAATTCCTGTCTAAAATAAAAATGCATTGATTTATACTTGATAATTTTGCCAATTATATCAATACTACCCAGAATCCATTTAGATATAATATTTGTCCCTTGGACATTCCACTATTGTAAAAACCTCCAGTTACAGTACTTCAAAGGTAATTTTCAGCTGTTCAAATGAAGATTAATTTTTTAAATTCCATAGGCCTTTATATTATTTTCCTTTAGAGATTCTTGAACTTTTTTTCCTCTAAAACGAGAGATTATAATGGAAATGTTTATTTCATATTAGTCTCCCTGGAGTCAATGTGTCATCATTACTCTGGTGATCAATACCTCTCTGCATGTGTTTGGATGGTACTATAACTCTGCATAATACAGCGTTTATATAACACCATTTGCTAATGTACATGATCATGTGTGGATTTACATAATTATTTATTGTCAAGTGTAAAGATGTTTCTGAATCTCTCATTGTGTATTTAATCCTATTTTCATGTTTAGCCATCTGCAATGCTGCTTATCAATGAAGACAAATTATACACATAGGAAGGAATGCTATGGTGGTGGGTCACGAATGGCCACTGGCTTCAGGCCATCTGAAACTGTAGTATAAGATGGATGTCAGTGGATGCTAGAGTTAAGCTGTGATCTACAGCCCTGGGTATCTTTTTTCCAGATCAGAAAACAACTAATGCAGAAAGGTCTCATTAGCTATCAGTCTATGTCCTGACCTGCACAACCGTGACACACCAAAAAGAGATGCAGAGAGGAAGATTAAAGGATTGTGTGAGGCAAGGAGGATCACTTAGACTATAGAGGATTCATGGCTGTTTTATCTGTCCGGACCGTCATTCTTAAGTCTTTGTTAAAGTCAGCGAGTGAGGTTGTACTCCCATTAGTCTGCCAATCAGCTAGATAGATTTACTAACACATTATTCTGGCACCGTGGGAGAATTCACAGTGCTTTGTGAAAAAAAAAAAAAAAAACTTAAAAATTGTGTTCAAATGTTAAATGGGCCATAAGTTACCACATAAATTCACAATTATAAGTGAATGAATGTAAAGCAATCACATCATGAGTCTATAGCTGTCACTTTCTGTTTTGGACACCAACTCTTTCTGCACTGATTGTTTTATTGAAAGCAAATTGTGTTTATTTTCCATATTAAATTTTCCACGTTATAATACTTTTACTTATCCCTGATTAATTTGCAGAGAGAACTAGTAAACCATTGATTCCTCCGAAACTGATATAGTGGTTTGCGGGCTAAAGCTTTTTGGCAGTATTTTGAAACATTATGTTCTGATATTAAACTATGACCAACACTGAAGCCAAAAATTAAAAATAAATCTAAACTGAAATAAATTGTTTTAAATGTAACCAGTGAATTTATGTATTATGGTATGCTAATGTAAATATAGTAAATATATTTGCAAAACATTATATATTTACTGATTCTGTTTCATTTTATACATACTGTATTCTATTTATCTAGATTAAAAATAAATGATTGCTGTTTTAAAAAAAATTTCAGGATCAGAATATCAGCAAATGTATTGAATATCAACCAACATAGATAAATTAAAACAATCTCTGATATTGTGCATCCCTACAAAACTTTAACTGTCCTTAACAGCATGATGGAAAAGCATTATCTCAACCATTGGCAATAATTTGACACACGACTGCAACTTTAAATGAGCCAGTGGTAAAAATAGTGGCACCAAAATGACATTCATTTGGCGCTAGTTTCCGAAGCTTTTCATGGACAAAAATGAGACCATTTGATAGCCTCATACCAGACAGAAAAGCTAGATCAGTACCTCTTCTGTGTTTATTTTCTTTTACAACATGAACTAAACACTGAACAAAGCTAAAAAAAAAAAAAAAAAAGCCCTCGTGGACATGTCATAACACCCGCGATATGGAATCGGGCATTCATTATTCCCTCTTATTGCGACGGATGAGAGCTCCACTGTAATGCAATCAGTCTGGAGGGGCAACCGAAATGAGAACTTTGAGCGATGGAGCTCCTGTAGGCTCCTTAGAAGACTACAGATCTTTAGAGGCCATCATCCATTTATTCACTTTTAGATTTCTGCATGTGGACGTGAATGGAATGCTTGATTCTGGATCATTCATGAAGGGTCATTTAGCTTCTCAGCAGCATATGCTTCAGTACGACTAAAAATACACAAAGCTTCAATATAGAAGGTTTCAGCAGGGCTACTGTAACTGTGAGCAAGTTGTTACCTACTCTTCCTTTAACTGTGTCTAAGGAGAGATAAGAAGCTGCTGACCTCAGGTGGGGGCACTCTGGCATGTGGCTCTGTCTTAATGAGGTGAAATCCAATAGTTTGCTTTGTAATGACTGGGGGTCAGCCTAAAAGACCCATGCCTGTGGGCTAATCTATTAAGTCTTTTCCAGGTAGGAGGATTGGAAATTGATTTGTGTCTGTGGTGTGCTCTGTCTAGGCTTTATCTCTATACAAAGTCGAACCCGATCAGGAAGCAGGTGGCGAAATATGTAGCCATCGGGTTTAGAGGTTGTTTTAAATGTTAATTAGAATGGGTGGTATGTAGACAGAGGTCTCAGATGAAGCTTAAAATTGTCTATAACAGCTCAACAAATGATCAAGTTAAGGTTTATTGCTGTGAAGTGATGTAACATGGAGAGTGGACAGAGAATTATGCTAAAGTTAACGTACAGCAGCTTTTCAAACCATGGAGCAACAGTGTGTACAGCATATGTTTGTGTGAATGTGGGTGGATGGGTGGCACACGTATGCTTTACGTGTGCTGCATCTATTAAGTAGAAATGGGAGGCTATTTATAGTTGCTAAGTGATCTTTTTGCTTCAGCATTAAGCTTCTTGTCACAGCAAAAATTGTAGGCTGCTATTATCATTTAGTCACAGATAAACATTACTTTTAGTTCAGTAAGTCACGCAAACGTGCATTCACAATTAAATATCTAGTATTGATTGATATATGTCCAGTATTGAAGATAAAAAAATAAAAAGATACAATAAAAAAAAAACATTAAAGAACGTTTTGTATTTTAAATGCTGTTATTTTGAACTTTGTCTTTATCATGAAAGTAATGTGTAATGTAAAAGAAATCATACACTTATTTTTTTCACATAAATTTATTACATTTTGAAATATATTTAAATAAAATAGTTATTATATAGTAAATAAATAGTTTTTAGTATTTCACAATTTTACTCAGTAAACTGTATTTTAATCAAGTAAATGCAGCCTTGGTGAGCATAAGAGACTTTTTTAAAAAAAACATTACGGACCCCAAATTTTACCCAGCCTTATCATTAAACCTAACTGTCATGTAAACCTGGCTGCATTTGTACATTTTCATTACTACATGTTCATAAAGCCATTTTCCCAATGAGAAATGTTGGCCCACAATGCAGGTGATTTCAGGTTTTTATGATCCTTGAGGATAAATATGAACCTGCAATGCAGCTGCAACTGTCTAACTTCAAACCCACTCTGCTTTTGCTGTTGATGATAGCCTGCAGGCTGGATACACTGAACTCAGTATATTTGTGCCTGAGGGAATGAAATCTGACAGCATGAGCCCAGAAGGATATCTAGCAGCACACTCACTCTCACACGCAAGTGTTAACAGCTCCTGTCACCAGGAAAGATGAGGCATAAAGGCCCAGGTGACTCAGGATTACAGTTTGTAGATTTCTTGTGATGGCAGAATCACTGTCTGTAAAACGGTCCTGTATTTACTAGATTGTGCCACCAGAGGGAGTAGACACATAAGTATCAAAATCAAACTTGGTAAACCAAAACAAAAATTTTACTTTAGTCATAGCCAGGCTTACATTAAAAATCTGTGTCTGCAGAACTCAGAATTGTCATTTGATAAGCTAAACATCCAATAGGCTAGGCACTGTGCAGTTGTTTATTAAATGTTTTGAATGTTTTTGTGGTTTTACCAGTTTAGCCCAGTAAGCATGTAAGCCTACTACTCAGTTTGCTTTATCACGTTTAAGTGCATTGTGCAGATTTTGCAATAACAATGCAATAATGTCCGCAGATTCCATCTTGCATAGTTATATCTTTTTAATGGTGCATATATGGAGGAAACAAAGTAGAGAAAGTATAAAAACTCATTGCATATATGAGGCATCGGAAACTAAAAGAAACTGAAGGAAAGGGTAATACAGGGGAGTGAAGGACAGGAACTGATTAAAAACCATCTGATCAAGACCTCAGGCATTTTTTTTTTCTCCTCGGTCTTTCTGACTGCAGACTTTGGCTGTATGCTGCAGACAGTTCCAATTTCATGCATCTAAATTTATCCTTGAAGAAAAATGAACAGTTGAGCTGAAAAGTAGGGGAGGTACTATCCGTCCCCTCCAGCAATCTGTCGTTCACATGAGAACTCAGTTCTCAAGCGATTAGCATTCAAAAACTATTCCAATCAATTCCATTGAGAATTCAAAATCAAGTCCTGTCTTGCAGCTTTTCTCGTTCAAGAAGCTGTCAGATATATACATCACAATAAGGAGAAAGGATGATTGCAACTTCTATTCCTTTAAAGTAATATCTATTTTTTAGTGATTTATCTCTAAATTGTTAGTAAGATGTTGCCTACACTGTCACTGGTCATGGAGTAGAATACTTATAATAACACACAAATCGTCCCCCATACTTTTTTTTTTTCGGGCAAGTTACATATAGTCTTTCAAGGGCCAGTGTGAATAATTTTAGATTTAAATTCAAAGAGACAGGATAGTCATGTGCATGACGTGATATTTCACATTGCCAGAATGAGGCAATGTGAACGTTATTTTTATTTATTTTTTATTCTAATGCTTGGAACAACAACACAGAAAGGCTTTCATTCATAACAAAGATATATATCAAGAGTGAGATTACACAAGAGTGAAAATTATGGAGCGCTAAACACTCTCATGCACTGTCTGTTTCATTCTTTCATTCATACTCGAAGCCAGAGGGCGCTCTCCCTCAGAAAGACCAAGATGGACTCATAGAAGTAATAATATATGATGTGACAGGAAATCCCTAAACAAAAGTATCCAGCTAGATACAAGCTGTTCTTTCTGCTGTGCCCCTAATGAAACTGATATTAATATCTTCTGGGATTGTCCTCATACACAGCTATTTTGGATAGAATTTTCTCTTTGTTTTTTAAGGATGTACTGTTTGATTTCTTTAATATACAAAAAGATAAAAGTAATGAATACTTTATTATTAATCTATTATTACTTCTTGCTAAATTTCATATTCACCGAAGTAAATTCACTCATCAAAATCCTTTATTTATTATTTTTTTTAAAAGAGGGTCCACAGTATATCCAGACTATTTCTTCCAAGAATCTTAAAGCTTATAAAACAGTAAACTTGTTTTATCTTTTTTTATTTATTTTGTTAAAGATTTTGTATTGTATTATTTATTCATTTATTTTGATATACATGTATAAATGGTGCTTTCCCTTCTAGCGAACTCCACACATGACCGGTGTCTGAAGCACGTGTGAAACAGCGCCAATCTATTGGTCCACCTGACACATTACATCATAGGTGGGGTACCCAGAAGTATAAAAGGGCACCTGCTGAATACGTCATCCTCTTTGCTTTCTTCAGGAGCCGTCTGTTGTGAGCAGTGTGTGACTATGCTATCAACCCAGGTGAGCGTTTCAAGAAGTGCGTGCCCCTGTGTCCTAGGAATTTGACACCTGAAGACACGCACGACTTGTGCATTATGTGCCTGGGGGAGGAGCATGCTCGTTCGGTGCTTGCGGGCTCCGAATGCGTGCATTGTGAATCTTTTTCTATGCGAAAGCTCCGATTAAGTTGTCTTTTTTTTGTCTCTTTACCAATGTAGCAAAGTTTATAGTTCGGGGAAGGAGGAGGCGGGAACCTATCACTGTATAAGGTGAATAAAAAGAAGAAACATTTTGATTGATGAAACATGAAGACATTAAACAACTATCTCCAGTTAATAAATAACGTATATGAAAAATGCAGTGCTGACTGAAACAGCATTACAGTCTAGAAACTCTACAGAAACTGTAAAAATGGGAAAAGTGTTTGTAGTATATAAACAAATCACAAAATTTTCATTAGGAAAATATTATAGAATACTAATTATTGGTTATTATCCAACCATACAGTTGGCAGCAATCATAATACAAGTTATGAAATAAAGATTTAGTCTTTAAATATTTAATGAACATTATTTCATTAAAATGCCAAGTTGGAAACGGATCACCATACTGTAGTAAAATCATTTTTAATGACTCAAATAATTTATTTCAAATACTTACAATACTTCAAATACTTATACACACAGAATTGCATTATATCATTTATTTTTATAGCTTTAAGAATTAGTAACCCATAAAGGAGAATTCTATTCAGTAATATTACATGAAGTACTAAAGAATTGTATTATTACTTTGATGTTGACTTTTATTTGACGTTGGAGGCAATTGTAACAAGTTAAGAAATAAACATTTTATGCTTGAATTGACTGTAAGATTAAATCAGTTTTTGTTTTATTTGTTTTATAGCCGTTTGTATGAGTGACACAAAGGTGAAAGCTATAATTATTTAAATAAGTATTGCAATTATAAGTATTATAAATTATGAGTTTGAGGTTCACTCTTATCTGAGGAGTTGTTTGTTAATTTTTTTTTTAGTGTTACAGTTTCCCACAAAATTACATAATTTTATATTCCACAATATGATCAATATTAAATGTTTCATTTATAATTATTATTTAATTGTAAGTCTTTCTCATTGTAAATATTTTAATATTACTGTTGGCACATGTGTATGTTTCCTACAGTTTTTAAAAAAAAAAATGACAGATAGATTTGTTCTAATGAGTAAGTTAAGAAAAAAGTTTAAATAAAACTCCAAATGGCCCCAGTGTCCCCTTCTGATATAATGGCCTAAATGTATTCAATCTATTTCCAAACTAATTAATCTGTTGAGCTGCTAATCAGCTTAAGAGACTGTAGAGACAGTTAGCAGGAGTCTGAGCAGACACACATTCAGCTCAAAAAAGCCAGATAATTTCCAATAGACAGAGTATTTGAGGAGGATGATGATTAGTATATTGTCAAGACCATCATTAATGTGTATTCATTTATTACTCTGAGGGTAGTGAGATCATACAAGCATGTTTTGGCAGTAAGGACAGCCTGTGTATATTTGTGTGCACATTTTATCAAAGATGAGGTAATCTGTTTTAGATTATAGACCATGGTCAGGTGTGGGATAAGGGTTTAGCAAGCAAACAACAGATTTACCCTCCCCTAAAATGTCTGACAGACCCAGTTTATAGAAGAATAGTTGGTGTCAACCTGAATAGATTAGGATTTTGTCACACCTGATAAGAGCGAGCCTATAAATGTTGATGGGATCTGATCCAAAACAACCCAGGTTCCAGATCTGACGTTCAGCTCTCCAGCTCAGGGCACCAATCCTGACAACTCACCAGTCAGGAACATCGTGTCCACTCAAAGGTCCAGATACCTTCAACATGTTCACATTCCATACTCATGATTCACTGTCTATAACAGGGACAAATAAATCTAAAATGTGATGGATAGCACCATGACTGTTTTTTTTTTTTTTGCACATCAGTGACAGAATAAGATCTTTTTTTCCAGTTGCACTGTGTCAGGAATGACTATAAAGAACCCAAATACCATACTTGTGGTGGTGAGTATTAGCACAGAACATCGAGGCAGTATTGTCTGTTTTGCAGGCTAAGTAACTGTGGTTTCTGCACAAGGTGTTTAATGTAGGGGAGACGGGGGGAGAAGGAGCTGAAGAGGGTTAATACTCCACATATGGCTGGCTTGGCAAGCCAAGGACAGGTTTGCTTAAGAGATGAAAAGAGATGGGGGAGGGCTGGGAAGAGAGTGCCTCCATTATTTTAACTCACTTGAGTCATCTTTGGAATAGAGACCAACCATTTCTAAGGTATGTCTGTATGAGATTAATGTTGAGAATTTAAAATATATTTAACAGCTGATTATTATGCATGTAAACAAAGACCATAAGCAGTGTATACGGTATGTAATTTTTAACACTTTGTAAAAAAAGTTGGCATGCTCAAATGTTGGTGGCGATGTTACATTTTAGACCACTATTCTTAAAAACTACTAGATTAAATATTAACCAGATTTTTTGAAGACTTTCAATTATATATATATATATATATATATGCATATTTGCTGAATGTTAATGGTATGAGAAAGTAGTACAGCAAATGCCTTTCTGTTACTTATAATAGAAAGGCAACAGTATAATACTTTTTTCATACCGTTTTTTGTTTTATAGTTCTATTAGACAGGACTATTAAATAAAGACAGGTAACTAATGAAGACAGTGAATGTGAGCTCATCTGCATTTTGTGAATATGTCAAAATTAAAGTCTGCTTTCACCACTTAACAGATGCTGATAAATAAAAAAATGGCCAATATTGGCTGATAAGTCTGCTGAAAACAAATAAGAATCATTTGATAGTGCTCTTTCGAGCAAAAAATATTAATCAATGTTTGTGCATTTGACTTTCCAAAAATACCATGTATTACAAAAGATTCTTTGAATGCGGTGCCGAGGTAATACCATGAGGTACCTTGGAGCACAATGTTGATAGTGTGGTATTTAAATATACATGTACCATGCTATCGCTGTACCATAGTATAGTAGAGCTTTAGAAAGTTATGTGTCAAGTAAAGAAATGAGGGTACTGTTAATTAAGTAGATGTCAGTTATTGAAGAGCAAAATAAATGTAACCTTTGCCTTTAAATATCATGTCTGAATGATAAAATTAAATGTCAGATTGCCATGCAAAACGAGTGAGGATGGGTAGGGCAGGTTGGGGAAACGCCTGCATGTCAAAAGTAGGTGAGACACAAAGAAGTTGCTGGTTGTAACATACAGGACATGGAGGACACAACAGTTTTTTTTTTTTTTTTTTTTTTTGGAATAACATGTCTGTTGTTTGTTTTTTGTTGCATGACACAAAGCTGTGTGCCAAAAAGATGTCATGTTGACTTTGAAAGAGGATATACCATGTTCTTACAACGCAATTCAATAAGTTTCAGTAAACCTTGAGGCCAGAAAGGAGACAAAAACTTAGTGCGTCAACGACTGTCAACAGGTCCTTTATGTGTCTCTGCAGCGCACGCAAGGTGAAGCGCTTTGGACGTCAGTCAAGCATGCAGATGGGATATTTTAAAGAAACTTAATAGTTTTGCGCTATATTATAGGGACCATTACAGACCATACATGAAATATACTTAACATACTTATCAACAATATCAAACTTAGTTCAAGTGAATTGTCTGACGCTTTGTTTTTGGAGGACTGCCAACAGCGCGTCAGAGCCCATGTCTGCTCTACAGCTGATACTCAGCGGACGGTATGGTCGGATGTCTCATCACTGAGAACAACACATGAATACGCCGAACTTGGAAAATAAGCCACATGGTTAACAGTACATAACGCATCGATACGGATCGCCACCCAAGAGCTGGCTTGGGCTTCGTTTGCGACTAAGTAAGTGGAATTTTGTTTTACGCGTTACCTGCTGCAATTAATTAAAAATGTGTGTACCTTTATATTGTGCTTCATTTGTGGCAACGATGTCAAATAAGGTAAAAAGTTGACGCTGTAAGTTTTGAGGACGTCTTAAAGGGACAGTTAATCCTGAATTCTGTCTTTATTTACTCAACCCCGTGCCATATTTTGCTGGATGTCACAGTTCCTCTTTTCCATTCAGTGAGAATGAATGACTGAAGATGTCAAACTTTAAAGATGCTGCAAAATCATTATAGAAGTATCATAAAGGGTGTAATGTCTGAGTAATTTCAGTAGGACATCTGACCCTAAAATTACTAGACACTGACTGAAAATAGCCTAGATTCTGTTTAACTCGTAATTGTATGTTTGTCTGCCTGAACAGGATTATTTCCTTTTTTGGCTATTTAAATCCAGATTTTCTGCCATTCTTGATCTTGGCTTTTCTCATTCCTCACAATTACATTTGGGCTAAATTGTATTTATGTTGTGACATATAGCCAGATGTGGTTTACCTATCTACTGGCTTATCATTAGGAATTATAATTAACTCTTTATCAACAGTCAACAGCTCTGTTTGAATAGAGATTTGTGGAAACGTGGAAAAAGTTAGAAAAAATATGTTGCGATAGTGATGCAATGATAAGAAGTAGAAAGACTTTGACAACCCTATATGAACTATTTATCCAGATAATATTTAGACCAGCTAAATATTATGTCTATGTCTAAAGCTAAATATGTCTAAAGGTTGCTCTCTATACATTTCCTTTCAGTGATAGCATGGAATGTCTTATGCCCATTTAAATTTTGTATTTATTTAGGCTACATGCACTCTCTCACCAAAGAAACTCTATGATGTGCAACTATTAAAAAAACAAATAAATTCAGCAGGATTGGCCACAAGATCATTATTTTATATTATTTTTAGCAATATAAATAGTTTGAAATATATACAAAATAGTTTGACAGTGGAAACAAAGTGACTCTTCCAACCAAAGGAAATTGCTCTTATGTTCTGTCTGTGAGGTCCAGGGACATAGTTATTAAATTCAAACTTCAAACTAACAAATGGGGCTTTTATGAAGCTCAGAGTTTATCATTGAAGCTATTGAGTGGTATTTTTTAATGTCACATACAGTCTTAGCGTTTTAATTTATGATGAACAATACCAGTAAAATAGACATGTTTACCTGATTTTGAATAGGAACCGTTGCATGGAACTTGTCTTGTCTATCTGAGAACTGTCACTTGGCTGACTAATTTGCCATCTAGCCTCCAAACCAAGCCCATTACTAGTTTCAGCTCAAATGGCCTGATCGCCAAGTGCATGACTGTCCTAATGCTAGTGTTTTAAACAAAGATAAACAGTGTCAGGAGAATCACAGATCAGAGGATTAGCCTAGTTATTATAATTGACTGTTGTAGCTGTCACACCATGCAGTGCTCTTTCATGTGTGGCCAACATGCTGGTGGTAACATATGCTTTTCATGCTGAGTATCATGAGTTGAAGATAGCATTATGAACAGCCAAATGCAATGCTGCAAACAAAAGTTGGGTGTGGTATGTGATGATCATTAGCTTTTAAACAAATTAATAATACTCTATATTATCTTACAATCTTACAATCTCTCACTCGTGGTATTAATGCAGATAGACAGTGCATTAATTAATTAATGGAGAGTATATCTAGAGCAAAAGTTTTTTAAATTCTGTTAAATACACACACACACACACACACACACACACACACATATATATATATATTTATATATATATATATATATATATATATATATATATATATATATATATATATATATATATATTTATATATATATATATATTTGTCAGATTATATATACAGGTATGATTCATTTGATTCATTAATTTGATTTTTTTTTATTGAATGACAGTCTTATTCTTCATTTAAACTCTTTTGCATTCTAAGAATCATGAGTGACCAACAATACACCAGACAATTTAAATAGTCAAACAATAGCAACAGAGCAACATATAGCAGAAACAAAACCACGCTAGTATGCAGCGATAAAGTTCAACTGTAATTATTTAATGTAATAGTCAGATAAAACAAGCCATAAATATAAAAGTCGTACACCAGCTCGCAGAGAGAAATGTCTAGGTGAAGATCAAAAGAGCTTTGTTGTTTGTACATGTCCCAGCGAATGATTAAGCTGACAGAGTCTGAGACTGCGGCGTATTGGCTTGGCCACTGGAAGCCTGTTCATTAAAACTAACCCCTGCACGTCACACTGCTCCAAATCACTACCATATGGCTGGAAATGTTGGATCCCGACTGCTAAGACTCTCCCATGCTACTCTCTAATTTGTTAGAGCAAAATTAGAAATTGTGGGGGTTCTGGAGGGCATTCGCAAACTCTTGCAGCTATTCTCTTAATCTTTATCTTAACCCTTTCTCACTTTCAACTCTTTAAACCTGCTTTTAGAAAGTTTTTCGTCCTCTAGTACTCTTTCTGTATTCCTTATTGTGACTTGAGTGTCTGTAAATTGTATGATTTCTGCATCCTTGCTCTATATGATACTGTAACTTTGAGATGCATGGAGTTTGTGGGCAACAAGTAGGTGGACATCTCAAAAGGCAGCTTTGTATCTCTTGCCATTCTGAAAAGTCACAGGTCCATGTCTCCCTCACATCCCAGCATGCACTTCACATGTGGATGAATGCATCGCTTGTCTGGCTTGCTGTGTGGGTCAAGCCCCCCTCTTTTTTCCCCTTCACATACTGGCTCACAAAGTCCAAAGCACCCTGCCTGGAAACTTTAGAGAAATCCAGTATTCTGAGAACTTCTCTCCATAAGACAACTCATGCAAGTTTTAGTCATTTCTGTAAGATGGGGAAACATGAAGAGCATTAATATTTAAAACTCTGATGTTTGGTTCAAGGTGTGAAGAACATCAATTTGATCTTCACAAGTGAGATGCGGTGTTAGATTTACAATCCGCTTGGATTGTAAAGCAGAATGTTCTATTGGCGGCGACATGGGTCTTATGAACTGGAAACTCTACCATGTACACAGAGTGAACTGGGGGTGGAGAGGTACACCTGGACCTCCCTCATGGACATTACCCAGAAGTCTTGTGGTAAGAGATCTTAATTGAATGGCGAATAGTGTAAGACAGTTAGGTTGTATCATTTGTTTTTACCTTCATAGATAAACTGAGAAATTGTTTTAAATTTTGTTTTGTTTGTATTTTTTTGAAGATATTACATAAAGTTTAAGTTGGATAGACTCTGTATTATATAATTTCCCAAGCCATGTTTCTTCTTACAGCCAAATGGTTTTGATTGAAAGTGTAAGATTGCAATATTGTTTTCAGAGAGCCTGTAGTTCATCCAAAAATGAACATTTTGTCATCATTTACTCACCTTCATGTTGTTCCCAAACATGAATGGCTTTCTTCTGTGGAAAGCTAAAATTGGATATTTAGCCAAATCTCCACGATGCTCTCTTCCATAATGAAAGTGGAAGGGGACCAGGAACTGTCAAGAATACATAATAAAACCATCATAGAAGTAGTCCAAACAGCATATGTTCACTTTTCCAAATCTTCAGAAGTCATGTGAAATTTTTGTGTGAGGAATTGGCTAAAATTGTAATTACTTTCATAAAATCTTTTTTAGAAGATCAGTGGTCACTATATACTTTCATTGTGTGGAAAAGAGCAACAACAAAAGACATTCTGCTAAAAATAACAAGTTTTGTCTTCCATGGAAAAAAAAAAGTGTGCCATACAGGTTTTGCAAGACATAAGGGTGTATAAATAATGATAGAATTTAATTATTTGGGTGAACTGTGATTTTATATTCAAATCTAGTGGAACAAAGTGTCTTCTTTTCTTAACTTGTTTTTTTTTTTTTTTTTTTTTTGCCTGTGTGTGGAAAACCACATGTTTGGTTTCCACTTAGAAGTCAGGCGGTTTTAGAGACCACTGTGACACCAAAGTGTAGACAGAGAGAGTGAGTTTTAGCTTACCCATTCTACCCTAATTAGGACCCACTAAGAATGACCTTTGCCTCTGGAAGAATTTTGTCTGTCTAATCACTCACTCTATCCCTCTTCCAGTCTTTGCAGTCAAACAAATGGCCCTTTTCTTATTGCCTAAATCTTTAAAAAAAAAAAAAAAAAAAAAACTGTAATGAATTGAAGTGTGTCGTTTCTTGCGAAAATGACTGTTTTCAAATAGGTTTCAGAAACACAGTGGCCATTACATAAGCAGATTGGGCCTCCCCAAGCACATAGCATCGGTTGAGCCAATGTTGCTATGTCAGGCTCTATTGCCTAATCTCATTTAAGCCCAAAACACAAGAGGATTAGTTAGCCAGGAATAAAGAATCAGTGACAACTCCTCTCCCAGTCTGGTAATGTTTTGACATTCGCAGACCATCCAAATCATATACTGGCATCCATGGCATTAGCTTGGTGTTCCTCCAGTGGAGGCAAAGGAAACGAGTATTAAATAAAATGTTTCCGTTCTAGCACTTGAGACAGTAGGTGTGCTTAACGCTCCTCAGGAACTTCGGCAAACGACTGGATAAACAGAGGGCCATGAAAAACAGATCCTGGCATTCTGCACATTCCTTACATAGAGGATTTCTTAGTAGGTGCCCTTTGCCTCTCTGACTAAAGAAGGAGAAATGGAATATTCTTTATGGAGAGATGGAGGCGAGTATGGAGATGGAATGTGAGCAGTGTTGAGGATAATATCTAGAGTCTGGCTTGGGCTATGTGGTGATGTTCTGCTTTCAGGAACATGCAGTGCCTTGATGAAGTAGGCACTGTGTACCTTGTAAATAACATGCTGTATGAATACAGAAAAAATTCACACAACCATTGTACATTCACACAACCACTGTATATGGGTGTTTCACCAACTTCTGACACTTTTATATCCTAGGGGACAGATGTTATTTTTTTTCTTTCCAAGCCTTCGTCTGTTTTTTTTTTTTTTTTGCTTTAATGCCTTTAATGCAAAGTTGATATTGCTTTTCACTTATCCTAGACCCAAAACTTATAATTTATTACACATCATTACTCTCTCATTTGTGGCAACATTTCCACCACAACCAAAATTTGCCCATGATAAAACTTTCCCAAATGAAACAAGATGTTTAAAACACCATTTCATCACAGAATGAATGATGATTTAAGATATGATGCAAATTACATTTGTTCACGATGGTTCAGAGGGAATAAAGGAATGATAAAGCTGTTAATATTTGTAGTTAATAGTAGACAAATTAAATAGAGTGCCCCACAAAAAACCTTGAATCAGTGTTCCATGATACCATCACTGTAGTATAGAATTGTGCTACGATTTTGTAATAAATCAGCCTGTATAGCAATGTTTTTCAGTAATACGTAATGTCTGCTCTATATAATATATTCAAAGTCAGATTTGGTCTGTCTTTTCCATGTGGTTGTATGTACTCTGTAAACATCAATGGCTTCTGTTTGACCGGTATTGAAGTGGCAGCATTGCTAGAATGAGGGGTGAAATCGATGAAAAAATCATGCACTTTTTTCACATTAAAACTTGTGGGTTTCTAGGTAAGTGGAATATCGCTGCCATCACTGAAAGGAAAATCAGCCAGTCTGCCAGCAATCTTGTAATGTCTGGAAATCTCAGATTTCTGCCAACTTTTTTCCTTCTGTCTGTTTTCCTCTCCTTTTCCTCTTTCTTTTCCCATTTTGTGTTATTGTCAATTCTTCAGTTTTTAGTCAGTCCCTCCCTAAAAGTTTAATATTTATTGTCATTTTTAATCATCTCTCCCTGGTACCCTGATACTTAGTTAATTGTTTTCATGGACTTAACAGCATGGCTGAAGGAAGGGATGTCATGGTTTGAGTTATATCATTAGCTTACTTATCACTAGCTCTTGTTTGTGGCTCTTGGTTTTTGATTGAGTCATTTCTTTTTCAATCAGTCTCTCCTACATATCCTCCAGCTGCCTCATCTTTTGAGTCCCGTATTGTTGTTATGTCTTTTGGCTCATGCCCAAGGACATATCCCCCACAGGCTCACCATGTTCACAAGCGTCTCTCCATGGTTCCCTAGTATGAAATGTCTCAATCATATTTATCTGCTTCATTCATCTTCTTTATAGATATGGATACTTGATGGATGGATACTTGATACTTCCATATAGAGCTGTTCAACTGGTGGCCCTGAAGCTAGGAAGAGAATTAGCATTTTCAAGTGTTTTCTCTGCTATTGTTTAGAATGTTTTAGTTTGTTTCATTGTAAAATGTGGTATGTAATTGTAAAATATTCATTATTATGTGAGTTTACATGCTTAATGAATCAGACAACTCTTGTGGTCTTTATAGCAGCTTCCTAGCACCAATATGTTCAACCAACACGTTTGAGGATTGTGTGTAATTTATGTTTTAAGCAAAATGTGAGCATCTCCAAGTAATGTTGTGGTAGACCATAATTTAGTCATAAACCCAAAATCACTATTTAAAAATGATGTTTTGGTAGGGAATAATTTGGTATTAAATTTACCATTGTTCAGCAACCCTATGCAGGTTTTGCAACTGATTCTTGTCGCTATACAATTGACAGCAGACAATGGACCTTTTTTATCCATGAAATTTCACTAATCTGACTTAACCAGTTTGGCCTACAACTTGACCTCATGTATAATTCCCTCCCACATATGGTTGATCTTTAACTTCTGTTTGTGTGTTGTTTCAGGTGAGAAGCCTACACAAGAGGAGAAAACCGGCATCTTGTGTCAGCATCCCAACTGTTCCGAACGGCGGCTTGCTTCCAAGGTGAGCAGTCAGAATTTGTCACATAGCACAGGGGAGCCCTGTAGGGCTGCTGACACAAGCTGATAAATGTTCACCTCTTAGTGTTGTCAACTTGTCATGGACTCTTCTGGACAAAAAATCCAAAGTATGCCAATTGCATTGATCACATGGAATATTCCAGCACAATAAGAATTTGTCAGCATTTGCGCTTAGGGAACTGACAGGAAAAACAAAAGTTTTGTTTGTCTTTGTGCTGTTGAAAATTGTTGTTGAGTTCAGTGGCGAAAGGACGGATATGATGTTATAGGTGGTATTTCACCAGCATTCTCCTGGGAGTCTGGGGATACAGGCATGGAAATATGAGATTACTGCTCACGTATGGGGTATTTGAGGCTGTTCCCATATAAACACAGCTACACAAAACACAATATGTTTCTCCCTTCCTGTCTTTCTCTGTCTCTCTCTCTCGCTTTATACACACTGTCTCTTCCTGTGCTTCTCTGTTTGTCTGTTTTTTGATTGCACTTTATTGAATTGGGACCATTGCCAAACTGGTTTGACTAAAAAGTCAGTGTATTATTGCCTGTGTCCCACTTTCTTTTAAATCAGTCACTCCCATTTTTTCTTATTGGCAAACCTGGTGTCTATTCATTACCAACACTTTCCACTTTTGTATTTTAACAGGTGTTCCTTTACCTTTAAAATTGTCAATTGCAATGCAGCCACAATAATATGAATCCTGAGGTATTGGGTACAGTCAGCTTCAATTGGACAAAAACATGCGCCAGTATTCCCCTTGTTTTTTTGTATACATAGAGAGACACAAATCAGATAATTAAGCTGAGAAAAAAAATGAAATTATGTATGATTATTTGAATTTATTGATTCGGTTGACTAAGCTTTTATTTATTAATTATTTATTGTTATTAAATATATAAGCAATTATCACATAGAAAATATTTTTAATAAAAAAAATCTGTTTCTTCTTTAATTAAAAAAAATCTTTAAAAAATTATTTTTAAATATTTTACAAATATATATATATATATATATATATATATATATATATATATATATATATATATATAAATCGTAAAATGTTGAATTATTTTCAGGCACAATAAGGGAAATAAGCAAGCAACCACTCTGAATGCATTTGGTCAAATAACCACTCCTAAACATCACATTAAAACAACTAAAGTGCAAATCAGATATAGTTACAGTTCATATCTGAATGGACGATTATTGGCCAAAATAATGCACATTATCAAACCTGGTTTGCGAGACTAACAATCTTTTGTCTTTTAAGACCAACGAGGCAGACTATCTTGTTGAACAAGTACCGATAAGAGTGCTGACAATTTTTGAACACAAAAATAATTGCCAGTACCGGCCCTCTTCAAACTTTGGATACAGATAAAACCTTTATAAAGGAAACCGATAAAGTTTGTTTACATGGAGCATTTCTGATTCATTATAGGACATCACAGTGATGTTTGCTTATATGTTTTTTTGGTGTCCTACATTTCCTGTCATCTAAACTCTGCCAGTGTCCTCTGAACTTTAGCAAGCTTTTGAAAAGAGTCTCTGGGTAAACACTTCTTTTTCTAGTCCTCTCTGATCAAAGCCAGACTTAACTTAATGTACCCAATGTTTTTATCTGAACCAGGAACATGCTTATGTCATTACCCTTAAAATATGGAAAGATGAGAAGGACTCTTGTTTATTTGGAAAGGTTTCTGCTGAAAAAGAGCGAAGGAGAGTGTGCATATGCACTTATGTTTTGAGGTCTTTGTGGTTGTCTCTAGTGCACTACAAGTTTCATATAGGTTTGTTCTTCCTGTCTCCTGCAAGGGGTCAAGAGGTGAAAATACACAAAGATGATGAGTTTGCTGTTGACATAATTGCTCATCCTGCTAGCTGACATTTAAAGGTGCAGTGTGTATTTTTTCAATGTTAAAATACTCTTATCTCATAGACAGCTTGAAGTACAATAATATTTATGCTTTTAGCTATGGAAGCTTGTTTCCACCATGGGTTAAAAAAATAAAAAATGTAATTGCAACTTTTCATCTCCTAATTCAGGCTTTTTTTTCTTGCAATTCTGAATTTTTATCTCACAATTCTGACTTTTTCAATTCTCAAAAATCGCAAGATATAAACTTGAGAAGAAAACTCTGAGAAGAAAAGAAAGAATTGTTGTATGTTATTATTATTGCTGGAAGAAAGTAGTAATTGTTGGATGTTGAAAAGAATTGGATGAATGAAAGTCAGAATTCAGAGTTTATATCTCGCAAATTTATCTTTTTTATTTCCGAATTGAGTCTATCTCTCATGATTCAGATTTTTTTTTCCCTCTCAGAATTGATAACAACAATTGTGAGATAACAACCTTCATTTATTTCTTTTATCTGTGGTGGAAACATACTTCCATTTTTAGCAAAGCTTTCATCCAAAGTGACTTATTCATAATATACAATGCCAGGTTTCTTGAGTAAGTCATTCATAGATTAATTTCCCCGAAAGGTGTGATAATGTGGCTCTGTGGAACTTTTAAAATAGCATCCTGACTGTAGTGACTACACCAATGGCATGAGTTTGGGACACAGCTGGCTATCACATTTGTCTGACCAATTGTAAAGCAAGAAATTACACAATTCAGCTTTAGGTTTGACTGTTTTCTTGTGTATAAATGAATTGGTACATGTCTTTATTTTAGTATGTGGCAAAATTGGATCCATTACAGATTAATTCCACACAAAACCAACACAGAACAGGATCTGTAATATTTTAGCACAGCGTTAGAGCGTGTGAGTGTATACATATGTGTATATGCATTGATAATTTATGTGTGTGTGCATTTGAAGGCTTGTGTGCACATGTGAATGTGTGAGTGAAAAAGTTGGGAAATAGGCCGACTGTTCTCATCCCTTACACAAATACAGACTAAACAGTGACTGCACTATAATAAACAGACATTAGCAGCTGACTGTAATTTGTGTTGTTAAAGATGAATGTGCTGCTTACAAAGACACTAAGCTGGAGCAGGACACACTATTATGGGTTAGCAGATGGGATAATGGTGTCTTTATAAAAACGCCAGAATGTCGCCTTGTCCCAGGGTTACCAATGTCTTGGCTTCCACGGCTTGATTTCAGTTAGAAAAGTAGGTTAATTGTTTTTCAGTGTTCAATAATATATTTAATCTGTTGGCTTGAGGTTAACCTGGCATCTTGTCGCAATGGATTTTCCTCACAAAGTAATTTTAAAGACATCTAGAAGCTCACAACCATAAAATGAGCTTATTAAATTGATCGTTCACCCAAAAATGAAATTTGTCATCAATTTTTCACGCTGTTCTAAACCTCTGACTTTCTTCTGAGCAATATGGTATTTAAAAAAAAATGTCAGTGTTTTCTGTCCATATACAAAGAAAGTCAGCGGTATCCAAACAACACTGAACATTGTTCAAAATATCTTCTTCTGTGTTACTTTCCCGTAGCAGGTTCTCAAACCCGTTTACAGCCATTAATATGATTGAAAGGATTATTTAAACTTCTGCAGCAGGTCTGTGCTTTGTCTCCTGTGTCATTGCTTTATGTCTCTCTCTGTTGTGTCTGAGAAGAGGCTGAATTCACATCTGTAGCACAACATTCTCAGGAGACTTTATGTGACTTTAAATCTTCATGTGCTGGCTGAAATATTTCAAGGACAAAAGAAATGAAAATTGGTGTAAATCAGTGTTCATGGAATGCTTTGGATCGTGGAGCCTCACTACCGCTTTCTACCACCAGATGGCGCAAAAATACTCAGCTACTAGGAAAATTTCTAGTGTGCCTACGAAATTTCCCAGAAGTGAGCTAAACCTGACAAAACCTCCCGAAATAAAGTTGTTTCCTTTTTTAGGAAAAAAAAAAAAAAAAAAAAAAAAAAAAAAAAAGATATATATATAAATAAATTATGTAGGGAGTTGAGTGTTGGTAATGGTTAGGTTATTGAATTTATGTGTGTGTGCTTGGCCACATGGACAAAATAATTAAATAAAATACAGATTTATTATGTTTAATTTAATTAGATTTAATTAAATATACATAGATTTAATAAAAGTTTAATTTATTAAAAAAATTCAATTAATTTTTTCTGTTTGTTTTAAAATTCTGACCAACCCTGCCCGGCAACATTGGCTTAACCAATTGTGTTAAACAAAGAGTTAGGGTCGGGACTATCTGTTTCCCTGACCAACCTTTGGAGTGTTTTGTGAAACCTTTTGGAAACAGTCATTGTTTACAATACTGTTTTAGCACTAATAGAGATAGAAATACACAAGACAGATGGACATGATTCAATTTTAAATACTGTAACTTCTCCCTAGTTGTACTTCTTCTCCTTGTGGTACTGATTTGGGATTAACCTATATTAACTCTCTTATTCCATGCTGTCAGCTGTCAGCATGAAGATCATAATTCTCTCCTTCTTGTTTGCTCTTTTTTGCCAAATACAGCTCTCCACTCTCTCATTCACTCCTTTAAAGGAGAATTCTGATGTCACCAAGTGAGATTTAAGACTCTGGATGAACAAAGAGGTCACAATGCATGACCCCTGAGGAGTAAAATTACAGTCATTTTCAGCTCTCCATCAGGTATCGGAAACTTCCTTGCCTCAGGCGTATTCATGTGTAATGCTTTGAAATAAAGCCAAATGTCAGGTGTTTTGATGAGTCCATAGGATCAACATGCTATTAAAAAAAAAAATATATATATATATATATATATATATATATATTTTTTTTTTTTTTAAATCTAAATGTAATATACTTCTTTATATCTAAAGAATGGAGCAGAAAAAAATATTCTATTTAAAATAATTACAGTATATAACATTGGCATCTTATATTAAATAATATGTTGTTTAGATGCTATATATCTTGTATAAATTATAGTTTACTAATGTTTACTCAAAAGGTAAACATGCAATACCCTGATTAGGACATTTTTCAAATGCTTGAGTGTTTCCCGTAATTCACAAGGGACAGTGAGATCACACTAGTCCTCCACATCCCACTCCTCATAAGGGAAGGCCAAGAGACGTAGCCACAGGAAGTTGTTGCGGATTCACAGTTAAGTAAAAACAGGAAATGGATACAAGTGTGACGTTTAACTGTTGGAAACGTCCTTCATGATGACACTTCCATATCCCCATGTTTCTGAGAGTTTGCTGTCTCTGAGGCATTTTTTACATGACCTGTCACATCCTTTGCTGGTTTGTTTAGTTTTTTTTTCTTTCTTTTTTCTGGGGTCAGTAATGGCTTGTTATAAAAGACATTCGAGTTTGGTAGTTTTGCACATTGTTGTTTTATGATTCTGAGGGTCTTGTGACAGTACGGTAGGCATGGTATTTTATGAACTAGGACATTATTAGGCCTTACATCAGCCTGCTATATAAAGCACAGACAAAGAAAGAGAGGAAGGAGGGAGAGAGTAAAAGAAAGGGAGTTTTGATACTGTAATAGGCTACTCTTGATTTGGTAAAAGTAAGCTCAGCCGCAGGCTTCAAAGTCTCTGTTTTTATGTAGGTTTTTTTGTGTAGGATGTGTTGACGTGAATTCTGGGGTGAGTTTTGGGTAAATGATGGCAGGAGAGAGTTGGTGTACATTTAAGAGAGAAATCACTAATGGTGCTTTTCCACTGCATGGTATGTAGGATATGTTGCTGGGTACAGTACCTGTTACCTGGTCCTTTATTTAGTACCACTTCGGTTGAGGTTCAAAGTGAACCGTGATGTGCAAACTGTGCTGATCACGGATTGATCGAACGCAACTGTTTTGAACGAGCACACCTTTTTTTAACAACCAAAAAGTTTTGTTGTGTGTTGTGGAAATCATTCCTCTCGTTGAGAGCAGAGGAGTGGATCCAGCGAGAGCTTGTTGGGCGACGCGGAACGAAAAACTTATTTTTTAGGAGTTATGGCAGTAGAGGTGGCGCAACTATAATGACGTGAATAATCCCGCCCACTCTAAAGTGATACTAAACTGCAGTGGAAATGCAAACCTTGCCGAGCTGTGCCGTACTGAGCCGTGCCGAGCCGAGTCGTACCATGAGGCTTCACCAGAGAGAGCGGGAGGTTGACGCTTGGCATTTACTCATCATTTAAAATATGTATTTGCTATAACCCTTCTGTTACAGTGTCAATAGTGTTACAGTTCTTAATTTTATATTAGCACCACTAGTACACAGATTTGTGAAAATGTCATATTTAATTAAATAAATGTAATTTTTTGTCATTTTTGAAAATTCAACCAATTTTGTTTTATATATAAATATATATAAATGTTTTATATATAAACTTTTTTTCTTAAAAATTTCTAGAAGAGTTTTTAGTCAAAATGCATCGTTTGTTTGCATTATTTGAGCTAAAAAAGGGAATTTAGCACCAATGTTATCACTACCATTCAAAAGTTTGGGGTTGGTTAAAAAAAAAAATATAACTCTATTATGTAATTTAATCCTGTGATGGCAGAGCTGAAATTCCCTTCACATGATCCAGAAATTATGCTCATTTTATACATTTTTTACTTACTCAAAAAAGAGAATGTAACACTGTTTAATTAGCATACACACTTTAATTAGAATGCATATCCTAATTAACTGGCAACCCAGTTTTATCATTTTCTGCCTTTTCCCAGTGACAGGAGCTATACTTTTATGTTTGTCAGTAACATGAACACTGAGTGGAATGACTTGCCTCAAAAGGACCAGACAGACACAAGTAGTGCTGATAATATCAAACTGGACAGATTTTAAGATTACAGTGCAAATAAATTAGGCTATCACTAGTATTAAACATGCATGCATTTGCCTGTTTCATCTGATTTCTGTAGATGAAAAATGACTAAAGTAAAAACGAAAACAGAGAATGAGAATAGACAATGAAAGATTATATGTTTTGTGTTTGTTTTTTGTATGGGTGGTTGGACAACTGTGTTTGTGAACGGCAAAATCAGTGGGAGCGGGTGTGGCTGGAAAACCGCAACTGCTCTTCCCCCCTGTTTTAGATCTTTTAGTCAGTACACACAGCTGCTCTATCTGAATCACCTACATCACAGACAGACTCTGAGCTGTTCAGAAGCAGCCAGTAAGAAAGGAAGGAAGCAGGGGAAGTGGAAAAGGGGAGAGAGGGAGAGCAACAGAGGGGGGCGTTGGGCACTCAAAGCATCGAGTTGTCTCGAAACTCTACGTCGTTCTCTGCCATTCTTACAGACCGCCGACAAGCCGTCACTTCAGTGGGGAGAGAGAGACAGGCAGACGCGCGCACACACATGCGTGTGACACCGGCATCAGGTGTGTGTCATGAATGCGTTATTGTTTGTTATTTCACGGCGACAGCTGAGGTTTTATGGTTGTTATTAAAAAGTCTCTGAGCTGCGTGAAGTGCTGCGGTTTTTACCACAGATGTGTGAAAGGTCTGAGAAATGAGGCATAGTCAAATTGATGACAGTGCTCTCTCTCTCTCTCTCGCTTGCTTTTAGTCAAGTAAGAGTATAAAGTCTGTATGCTTTCCTTCAGTGGCTTTTTGTTTAGAGTCACAGTGTCGTGCTTTATTGTTTGGTGGATATTGCTTTATTGTTTTGGTGGACTTTTTTTTTCTTACAGTGACCTTTAAAAGGGTGTAGATTAGTGTGAGATTAGGAGGTCTGTTCAGGTTGTGATAACTGCGAGTAGAGAACAATAATGGACTTTTTTCCAGTCCTCTCCAGGCCCTTTGTAAACGTCGGCACAAGATAATCACAAGCTGATTTTATTAACATGACTCTAGGCGGTCATGTGGGGCAAAACTAAAGATGGATTTTGTACTCACAGGGCCTTGTAAACCTTACTGTTCTTTTTGACTTTGAGCAGATCTTTAGACAAAAGATGTTAATGTAAGATGTGAGTGTTTGGTTTTTAATAAATATTTTGGAAAATAATATGAATGTTTATTTACACAAATTAAATTGAGGCTTATCATATTTATCAGCAAAATGTTGGCCATTTGCCAGCTTTTTCTCTACAGTTTAAAAACAGTGTTCACAGATAAGAATAGTCGACATTCATGATCTGATCTACAGTATTTATGAATGCTATATATGTATATAGTCTGTAATTCTATTCATCTATTCTTTAAGAATCCTAAAACACATATCAGTTTCCAGAAAAAATGCAGTAGCTCAACTGTTTTCAGCATTGATAATAATAAGAAATGTTAATTGCAAAAATATCTCACCATATTAGTTATAATTTTTTTTTTATTTATTTTTTTATTTGTGTGTGTGTGTGTGTGTGTGTGTGTGTGTGTGTGTGTGTGTGTGTGTGTTTCTGTACACAGATATGCATGAGAAATACTCACATGGCCTTTGAAAGGAGATGATTAGTAGTACTAATGACACAAATCTGAATAATTTTATATCATACATGAAGATGCAGCAATGAACACTGGGCTAATGTTATTTTTCTTGACTTGTTGAAACGTACTCATTTTTAAGTAAACATACAAAACTAAAAAAAAACTAAAAAAAAAAAATAATAAAAAAAAAAAAAAATGAAAAGGCATTGTTTCAGCTTTCTGAGCACTTCTCCTGGCTTTCACAAAAAATTTTCCTAACTCATTGCAAAAGCATTTCAAGTGAGAAGACAAGGGAAAATAGAAAAAAAAAGTCCCAGGTAGGATAATGTAACAGTTTGGCTTGGCAGTAGTTCCTCTTAGCCTTATTTAGCCCTAGATTTGTACTTATGAGCAGCAATCTGGCTTTACTTTGTTTGCAGCTGGAAACTATATTTATAATATATATATATATATATATATATATATATATATATATTAGATTAGATGTTGTCAGGCCATATGTCAGTAAAAACTCATTTTCCTGTCCTGTCAGCTGTTATACTGAGCTCGTAGCACATGCTCTTCAATTGCATGCACAAATGCAGAAGCGTGCACTGTATATAATTTCATATTAAAGTGGAAATGAAACTACAAGCATGCAATGTCGTAGTTATGTTGTCAGTTAAGTCATGAAGTTACCAAAAAGGTGATCAAATCTGCCTTCAAACTGTGCATGCAAGTATTTATTATATAATATGAGTCACCTTTTGAGAACATATCTCTGAAATGCAGTGGTTTTCAAAACTGTCTTTGAGCAGCCCAGCACTATGTTCCTCATCTAACACACCCAATTCAACTGAAGTGAGTCAGAAAAGGTAAGGAGTTGTGAGAAAATATGATGCGTGACAGATTCACTTCATGTTCCGCAGTGGCAGCTTTTATAGCAGCCAAAATAACCTAATCAGCTGCTGTGATGCCTGATAATCCAAGAACAAAAGAAAAGAGAGGAAATCAATAGGGATTCGTCTATATTTAATTTTTATTTTAGTGTTTGATAACTTTATTCAATTTCTGTAGAATTTGAAAACATGCTGAGGGGTGTCGGACAGGGTGTAGTAGTGGAACTGTGTAACAGGCCCATGGCAAGTGGGGTCCCCTGTTACTCAGTTCCCTAACCCTCCCTCCCCCCACTGAACGTGATCTTGCAATTGCTAACATATTAAATGTGATTTTGTGATTGTGAACCCCCAAAGCAAATTCAGTGCACAGGGGCCAGAATTCCTAGCAACGGCCCTGGGCACAGGTAGCTAAATATGACATTTATTATAATGGGTTTATGTGAAGATTGTAGGGATGCATGATAAATATCATGCAATATTTATCGTGCATTGCTAGAAGATTGTTTTAAGTTCACTTAAATTAGAATTTGTTATTTTTAAAAGTCTTATAAATGTTGAAATCAATAGCTCTGAAAAAAAAAACAATTTCATAGATACTCTCCTTCAGTCATAAAAAAGATGACATTCAATCTTCAAATTAACATTCAATCTTCAAATATATATATATATGTGTGTGTGTGTGTGTGTGTGTGTAATTGATCATGAATGCAAGTCTTCACATTTTCAGCCAGATCAATTATTTTTCAATATGTGGTTTTTGTGATTATGTAACCTCTAAAATCTGCCCATTGTTTTTTGTTGTTTTTTGGTGGATGATGTCTTTTTTGTTTATTAATTTCTTGTTGTTTTTTTCTCTGAGAGTGTACAGGCGATTCGTCACTACTTCAGCATGTAGGAGACGTGTTTGTTTTGGCACCTTCAGAAGGTTTAGCTTGACTATGTGTCCTTAAATATATTTTGAGTAGATTATATTTGTTCCTGTACTGAATTTGTTTGAGAAGCAGATGTTTGAGAAATAACCATGAAGAGAAATCTTTTCATATGGCGGCTCAGTTTTTTGCATGGTGCTCTGTCTGAGTGTGAGTTGCTTTTGTTGTGAAGCGTATGAAGAGAACAATGAAAGGAAGCACACAACCAGGAGGTCGTAATCCCTCTTTCTTTTCCACACTTCTTTCCACACTTTATTTCCTGCTGCTGTTGGCCTTAAAACTTGTCTCTCAAATGGCCTGAGTGGGTATGAGTGCTGATGTAAACTGATGTTGAGTTTTATGGTAACATAATGTTGCATAATAGCACAGCAGCCAGTTTCTGAACTTTGTATGTCCCAATGGTTGGTTTTTGTTTAAATTAACAGATTTCAACTTTTTTATATTTATAACGTTATATTGAAGGTCACATTAAAGTCCTGGAAAAATTTTACCATTCCATCATGATTTATTTTTGATACTTTTCAAATGCTTTTTATGTATGCATTTTGTGTAATCATTATCTTAGATCCAGGCTTTATTAAGCTATGGAAATCATAAAAGTAAATATATAGATTATTGAATTGAATTAAACTGAGCTTTATTGACAAATGCTAGACACACACAAGGATTTTTTTTTCCCTGGCAATGGAGCTTCTAATACAAAGTAATAATATATATACTATATATATAATAATAATTTAAAATGTATAAAAGACAGCATAGGCTTAGTGAACATCCATCATTTGAATACAGCCTATTTTCTGTTATGCAAAAATTGTTAAAACCTTTTTTTATTATAATTTTTTTTAATTGGAATTCTCCTGTGATTGTATGTATATACACTGTTGTAAATTGTAAGAGGACAAATTAAAAAAGCAAATGAAACGAAGGTAGGAATATTAGGAATATTGCTTTAAAAAGGTTTATTCTCATTCCCCAGGGCAATAACTGCCCATACAATATTTGAAGAAACACCCATCAACGTTAAATATTGAAGAAAACTAGTTTTTTGTTATACTGCAAAAAAGAAAATGATGCACAGTTGGATTTCACACTACTGTGTTTTCAAATTTGACATTATTGCTTTATGATTTATGCCTCAGGTGTGTCACCACCCGTCATGTCAGGACCTTAGAGACAGCAGTCCCCTTCACCTCTGTGAGTCATGTGACTCAAACTGCCATCCCGTCACCCGAGACGGCATGCTCTTTGATAGGCACCCACGGTTTGACCTGCAACCACAAGGTAAAGCTCTCTCTATCTGTTTTCTTTTTCAGCCTATCACTTGTTTCAGCAATTTTAATTTAGATGAAAAATGAAAATAGATGTCAGCCGTCATCAAGATGAGCATGAGTGTAAAGTGTAAAGGTTAATTATGATAACAGTCTTCTGGCAGGATGTTAGTGTTGCCTCACTTCCTCCCCCACAGGTTCCATCCTGGCCCGGAACGTGTCCACTCGTTCCTGTCCACCTCGCACCGGTCTCCCCTCTGACATGGAGGACGGAGAGGATGGATACTCTGACCTAGGGTCAGTTCTTTTTCACATTAATCCCTCCATTATAACATCCATTATGGGCACACACTTAGGTTTTCGCCAATGTTTGTTTTAATGAAAGAGGAAGTCTGTGTACTTTCAAGTGGCGTCATCCACTGGAGAACATCTGGGATGGGACTATCTATTCCTTGAAAAAATAACCACCATTCATAATCAAATGTCTTATCCTCTTGCACCATTCACGTATTACTGCTACTATAATCAATAGAAAATGTAAACATGAATCTAGTTCAGATTCAGTTCACTGCCCATTTTTTGTGGATGCTGTAATGCTGACTTTTTTTGAACAAGGTACGATATATAAATTTAAATGCCTGTGCTTGATTAAACTAGGTTATGGTTAGTGAAAAAGACACCTTGGCATTCCTTGTAGGTTCAGTCATTTTTATTTTTTATTTTTTATTTTTTTGTGCTTCTCAGGGATCGCAGGAGTGGAGGAATGAAACTGGTTAAAAAGAAGACCAGACGCCGACACACAGATGTAAGAAAGAATTACAGTTCTGATTTTTATTAAGTCTGTGTACTGCTTTTCTGTCTCAAACAAATTATTTGGTTTTGCAGGCAAGATTTTGAGACTCTGAGTCAGTACTCTGACCCTTTCTTTTTCTGAAAATGTAATCATAGTTTGTATCTACAATAAATGATAGCTTGTTTTCCTAAAGCATAAGCTGATTGTCCATTCTTCACTCCTGCAGGACCCCAGCAAGGAGTGCTTTACTCTGAAGTTTGACTTAAATATTGACGTCAGCATGGAGATCGTCCCAGCTGTGAAGAAGAAAACCTTGAGGTGATTTTGTGTTTGAACCCCTAGGTAGTGCAATAAACAAATCAATGCATTTAGAATCATGGTTAGCTGACCTGTTAGCTTTGTGTTTCAGAGAAGTCCTGGGAGCTGTATTTGAAAGAAAAGGCATTGAGCTGTCACGGGTCAACCTGTTCCTAGATCAGTCTAATACCCCACTTTCACTGGGATTTGAAGCCTACCGCTTTGGTGGCCACTACCTCAGAGTACGAGGTAATGCCCTGCTGCCTTCTAAACAATACTGTAAAATCAACAGACAGTACTCTGTGTTTATTGACTAGTAATCAAATTCAGAACAGTTGTATCTGATTACAAATAGTCATGTAACACTTGTGCTCAGCTAACAGTCTCAGATTTAGGTCAACAGTAAAGAGTAAAGGAAAAGTTATTGTACATTTGACATTATATCAGTATTGTTTTTTACTGCATTTTTCTGGTACTCCAGCTACAATTTCTAATGACTAAATCAAAAACTATATAGACACAATCTGAATGGATTTTGAACATTTGAATGTGTGATTTGATGAGCTGGAGCATTTTATCAGAGAGAAGGAGAATTTTATACTGATGCGTCATTTTCTCAGGAAAAAAAGGAAGGACATGTCATGATTTAGAAGTTTTTGTAATGGCATGATGAAAACAATACTGTATGATTTTGACTTTTACACTTGAAATGGTCATAGTACTTTTGCATTTCTTATATTAACATTTATGGGTTTGGCATAGGCTTTTATCCACAGCAACCTACAGTGTATTCAAAATATAAAATTCATATGTTCCCTCAGAATCAATAAAAAGCTATTTGTTGAAATAATACATAAATCAAACAGAGTTGGAAGCATAAAATTCTCAAGATCTTATGATTTAAGAATGACCCAAAGAACAGTCTGAACTTAAAAATAATTTAAAATAATTCTATGAATGAATTCTGTATCATTTATCAGCAGGAGAATTTATCAGAAATTAGATAAATATATGAGACATAATCACAGTGCATAAATTACAATTGTGTGTGTGTGTGTCTGTGTGTGTGTGTGTGTGTGTGTGTGTGTGTGTGTGTGTGTGTGTCTGTGTGCGCAGCTCGACCAGGAGAGGAGCTGAAGGTAGAGAGGTGTGTGAAAGACCCCCGTTCTCTCAGTCTGCCCACCATGAGGTCCGCTAGCACACGAAGTTCCTCTACTGACCGAGCAGAGCACGGCTCTCTGGGACGCCGAGAAGCGGCAGACCTGCTAGTTGGCCTGGTAGGTCACTCTCTCTATACAGGGGAGACCGAGGCTAGTTGTCACAAGGGCTTTGTTTTATTTTTTATATATTATTTTTAATATATTTTTTTTATTTTATTTCATGAATTGTTTCGTTTCTTTTACTGTTTAGATTTTATTGAAAAGACTTAATACCAGGTTCCATGGTGACAGCTTACCCTATTTAGTGTGACAGCATGCCCTACAATGTGTTCAGTAAATGCTATTTTATTTATTGCGCATTAAAAGATGAAATGCTTGATTGTTTTTTGCCAGGACACACTACCATTCTAAAGACTGAGTTTTTAATGTTTTTGAAAGAAGTCTCTTATTCTTACCAAGGCTGCATTTACTTGACCAAAAGTACAGTTAAAACAGTAATATTGTAACATAATTAAATTTTAACCATTTTCTCATTTCTAGTTTAAAATGCTTAAAAATGTAATTGTCACATTCTGCTACTGTGTGGGAACACAGAGCGAGGAGACCAGGAGTACTAAACCAAGGAATTTATTGATATCACAGGAATCACACATAGCACAGGGAGCAGACACAAACAATAACAGACGCTGGACTAAACACAGGGAACACTATTTATACACAGCACAGGATAATAGGAATACGAGACCTGGGATCAATAGAAATTACACGGGGAACATCTGGGATGAAATCAAGATAATCAGGACAGGAACCGGAAACTAACCAAATATGGGCATAGGAAACACTTGAGGAGCAAAAAACACACAAAACACGGAACAGAGTCTGACAGTAATTTATTCCTGGGATGGAAAAGCTGAGTTTTCAGCATCATTGTTCCAGTCTTAGTGTCACATGATCCTTCGGAAATCATTTTAATATGATCAATTTATTATGATCATTATTAATGTTGAAAACATTTGCGCTGCTTAATACCTTTTTACATGATTCTTTAACAAATAGAAAGTTTATTTTAAATAATTTTTTTTGTAGCATTGTAAAAGTCTTTGCTGTCACATTTGATTAATCAAAGGCATCCTTGCTGAATAAATAATTTATTTCAAACTTTTGATCAGTAGTGTATGTGCATATATAGAAGAAGATTTTCAAAAAATAACATAACCTTTAGAAATATTCTCTAGAGTAAAAAAAATGACAACTAGCCTCCGTCTCCCCTTTCTCTTTGTCACTCTCTCGTTCATTCTATAATTTCTGTCACATCCAGTTTTTACTGTTCTTGTTGTAGTGTATACTAGTATATGATTTATCTCATCTGAAACCCGGCATTTTCCAAAGTCAATGTTTTTAAGTGCTTACCGCAAACCCAGTGAACAACTGACTCATTGTTTTATGACAATCTTGTGTTGCCACCTGTTACTAATTCCCGGTGTAACTCTCAGTTAGTGACTGCAAGGTTTCTAAAGCAGCCTGCCTTTATTTAGGATCATATCAGAGATACATCCAGGGTTGAGTTTGTTTGAAAAAAGGGATGTGTTTCGGAAATGCTGATAGTACTGCCAAATGACTTGACTTCCACGTAAGCAACATGTGCCAGCCTGAGTATTCAAGCTCAAAATCAAACAAACATACCTTCCCAATAAAGCAAACACACGTCCTTTTGATAGAGCACAATTCAATCCTGTGAAATTTTGAATGTGTTTTTAGGCCTGTGCTGAAATCCGCCACCTCCAGTTCCCATGGAGCATTTGCATACGATATCAAACAGGAGCAAAGTTCAAAGCTCATGACATTTTATTTCCTTGTGACTCTCCAAAAGTTCTGTCTGCTTCATCAGCAGTTCAGGGGGCACAAGGTTAACCAATTTCACCCAGGATGTCCGTGATGGAAAGTCCTGTGAAATTAGTTGGAACGATTGGCTCCTTATTGCAAACAAACTCTTTTTTTTTCAACAAGAACAACAGAAATAAATTACTTTCAGCAAAATGTATTTGCTCTCATTCAATCCTCACACATACCAACCCTGTTTCAGCTCAGATTAATGTGATTTGTAATGACAGGTGCAGTTTGCTCTGAAGATATAATGCAGCAGTGATGTTTCTGTAAAGTAAGGCTGCTTTTACCATACTGAGGTCAGATCTGTGCTAACCAGTAAGTCTTACATAACAGGCCATAAAAGTGATTGTCAAGCCATAGAGAAATGATAAGATAGCGCCATACAGCCGGTTAATAGCATCTGGAGAGGCAGTGGTGTGTGTCATCTCAGTGAAAGATGGAACAAAGCGGAACCGACTGGCCAAGGAAGAGTGTCAGGAGTGTCGCTCCACCTTCCATCAGCATTGGCACCGAGGTCATATCAGAAGACTGATGCATATGCAAAGAGATACACATGTGGAACAACACAGGAAGGTAGAGAAGAAAAAGAAGAGCAAGTTAGAATTTTTAAAGGACTTTTGAGATGAATTTGAGTACAGTCATCATCCACGATGTTTCTTTTTTTATCCATGACTCAAAACTACAGAACATTTGAAGAGGACTAAATCATTCACAAGTATCTTTTATACCAGATCTACTGGAACTACTCCATCCAGACCTTTACATCTTACATCTTTTTGCATGGTAGAGGAACCCGTGCCAGCGTGGAAATGCTGAATTTTCGTCAGAGGACATGGAATGTACCCAGCATGTCAACTTTACCAGAGGTTCCAGGTGGAATGCTGATCCACTACAGTCCTCTGAATGAGCTTCCCCGGATTCATGCCCACAGGCCTCGTACTACGGGGCTGGTGGCTGCCCGTGTACAGCGCTTCGAAGCTGGTGACGTGCCACCTCTGCACCCAATGCCTGTGACTATGCCAACTTCTCCTAACAGTCCCACGTATCCCCCGGGAGATACTAAACAAGGGATCAAGGTATTTCTGCATTATACAGGTTTAATATCGGTCTCAAATCCTCTAAGTTCAGGAGAAGACTGTAGTTTATTTTCTCTAAAAAATGTTAAGTAACCAAAAAAAAAAATTACTTCATATGGCAAAATCTAAATTAACTTCTTACATTGTATTATGTCATATTAGTGTTTAATACAAAGTAGTTTCATAAAAATCAGGTACTGTAGAAATAGCTATATCTAAAGGCTCATTAAATGATACTGTATGTATGCTCTTTTTTATGTGAAGGTTCATTGAATGTTAATTTATGTGTGATTCAGCCAAGTATGGTGACCCATACTCAGAATTAGTGCTCTGCATTTAACCCATCCGAAGTGCACACACACAGAGCAGTGAACACACACACACACTGTGAACACACACCCGGAGCAGTGGGCAGCCATTTTATGCTGCGGCGCCCGGGGAGCAGTTGGGGGTTCGATGCCTTGCTCAAGGGCACCTAAGTCGTGGTATTGAAGGTGGAGAGAGAACTGTACATGCACTCCCCCCACCCACAATTCCTGCCGGCCCGGGACTCGAACTCACAACCCTTCGATTGGGAGTCCGACTCTCTAACCATTAGGCCACGACTCCCCCTAGGAAAATAGCTATATCTAAAGGCTCATTAAATGATACTGTATGTATGCTCTTTTTACGGTGATTTACCATTTTTATGTTGTAATTCCCTTTATGTCATAAGGTCATTATCTTTTGTGGGAAACAGAAACCTAAACGATCTCTTTTGTTATCTTTATGCGGAATCATATGATTAGAAGCATGTTTCTTAATTGGGAAATCTGGGTAAATGTGTAACAATGTACAGTACAGAAGCACCTGGAATGTTTAACTCTTTTGCTGGCCTAAGTGTATCTTTCTTTATTTCTGCATGTGTAAAATGTGCCTCGTCTTCAGAACCTCTTAACTTATTTATTGAAGGGGGTGTATTGTGGATGTTCTGCAAGCAATATCACATGAGTAAAGAGTGCTTTTACACAAAATAAAATTCTTAAAACACAAAATTCTATCCCAGTGAGATTTAAGAAGATGACAGAGAGCTCAGCAGATAGATCTTGCTGTCCTTACCTGTTCTCAGTGTTGGTTTTGGACAGTTCAGAGAGACTCTCAGTAAAATGCAAATTAGGCCATTATGCAAATTGTGCAAGCACCTAATTAGTCACAGTCATTTAAGTTACCTTTGGATTTGTCACAAAGTGAAGAATTGTGTGCTGTGTCTCAGAAGACGGGACCCCAAATGTGTTTATATTCACAGTGCATTTTTAACACTTATCGGTTCAACCATCATGAGATGTTTTTCTATTTAAATTTGAAGTGTGTTTGTTAAAATACTTTCTAACAGTTCACCCAAAAATTACAATTCAGAGATCATTCACTTGCCCATCATGTTGTTCCAGATCTGTATGACTTTTTTTCTTCTTCTGTGGAACACAAAATAAGATATTTTAAGCGATATTTTGATGTTTAAATTTTTGGTTTTGTCAATACACATCATAAAAATACAAACAATAATAAAGGTTCTTTATTGACATCAAGGGTTCCATGAAGAACCTTTAACATCCACAAAACCTTTAAATTGCACAAAGGTTCTTTACAGTGGAAAAAAATTCTTTAGATTAATAAAATGTTCTTCACACTAAGGATTTTTTTTTCTTTTAAGAATTGTTTGTAGTTAAAGAACATTTTTTCGGGGGAAAAAAATTCTTTATTTGCATGAGTGCACAGTGAATGGCAATGGGGTCCAAACAACAATTTCATTGTATGGACCAAAAAAAACCACATGTATTTTTCAAAATATCTTGTTTGTTGTTCCATAGAAGCCATACAGGTTTGGAACAACGTGAGAGAGAGTAAATTTTTGAGTCTCCTTTTAATATGCAGGAACAATAAATGTAAGCTATTTATAGGTTGATTTCCCCTAAAAGTATACACCCTGTGGCACTGTTAAAGCATCATTACTTGCTGACTAGGACAATGACCAATTTGTCCTACCAAACTGATTCTGAAAATATCCGTGCTGTTTAAAAAATAGAAGAAAAAGCTATGCCACATACATCAAGCAGCCGTACGATGCCCAGCATCACTATTCCCTTTTCTCCCTCTGCATTCACAGCAGATGTGCATTAAACACTGTTTTGCAGTCAGCTCATGTCACTCGTTCAGTGCTGTTGATTTTAAAGCGAGCCGCTGCTAGGATCGGTTGTTTGAGGTAGTTGAGGTAGCAGAAGGAGCTCCTCCTCCCCTGCTTCTTTCCCCTCTCTTCCTGCTCACACAATAGGAGGGCAGGATTCTGCAGTTACTATGACACCCAGCCAGCCCTCCTCAGCAATGCAGCGGTCTACCGTTCAGTCCTCTCAGCCTCCTTCAGGTTCACTTGCACACACATAGACGCGCAAGCCAACGAGCCTGTAGAAGTGGATTTGAATGCACTAGTCCTTTGACATCAATGTAGCTTTTGTGAGGCTGCAGGAGGGAAGCAGGTTGTAGGAGATTCATTCTGGGAGCAGCATGGGCCTGGCTCTCTTTTGATGTCTTGCAATGCTGTGGACTGCCTTGGAAATGCCTCTGACATCTACGGTGAGCTTTTTTTTGCTTGTCTTATGTGTTTGACCCTTTAGCTTTGTCTGCATGGTTTGTATAAACAATTTTTAATCAAATATGAATGTTAAAAGAGCATCTGTCTGGGAATTGATATGGAAAATGTTGCCTGCAGCACTTGTATTGCTCTTTCTAATCGAACTCCCACATTTCTTAATAAATATAACCAATATAATGGTTTCATCAAGCATATTGGCTCATTTTAAAAGTGATTTTATTAGCGGATGAGCCAAAATCTAGTTTTTGGCATGGTTAAGTGTATACAGAAGTCTCTGTGATAACTCTTGGAAATATAATAACATAGACCAAGACAGTGTCAGCTTGTCATCTCTGAAGGGTGACTTTAATTAGTTTTCTGCAGCCAGTATTGTCTGTCAAATGTAGCAAGTAGGGGAGCACTGATTGATCAATGCTTTTCAGAGATCTGATGAGTGAATTTCTCTGATCAAAGCAAAGAACATATTGAGTTGATCTAGAAATGTTTATCAATCTGGGAAAGCAACAAATGGGCTTTTGTCTTCATCGTGAGGTCCATCTTGGGCACAGAACATTCTGTCTGAAACATTGGCATTGTCCCAGAACATTGACGAATGAATTGGCCTGAAGATCTTGAAGATATTTCTCTGACGGAAAATGCCAGGTTTGTTTTTAATCCATTGTGATTGCATTTTCCATTGAAACGAAAGGCATCATCAGAACACAATGTCCAAGTAATGAGCCCCAAGGGACACTGAGTGGCTTTCCCTGCTACACTCATGCATTCTTCACTTCTTTCCATTGTCGTGAACAGGGAAAAGCCTTTCCCCTGCTTTCCGAGACATGCCTTGTCTCTTTTCCTGTTGTTGCTGAAGGGTTCCTCTCGCTGGCTCGGGTCACAGGGTTTGCTAATTCTTGTCAGTCAAGTCTCTAATGCTTTAACCTTTCTGAGCAGAGAATGTTGGCAAAACCCAAATGGCCTTTTCACCTTTTGACAGCTGAATGTGCTCCCTAAGGTCAACAGAGTTGTTGTTTTTTTTTTTTACGCACATGTGCCATCCCATCCTCAGGTGAAAGATGTCCCCGAACGTACGGAGATGATCTGAGAACAGGCCTGTCTTTGTTTATGTATAAATGTCCTGAGTGTTTTGTTTGCGCTTCCTTACCTGTCAGAGCCGGGCTACATCTGGCACTTAAAATTCCACAGTTTAGCCTGACGACTTCAAAAAAGGTGTTTGCTTTGACTTGTTGTCAAAGTTAGTATGACAGAAGCGTTTCCTCTGTGACTATTGCTACATTGTTGGTTTATTCAGCTTGCCTGTGTTTTGTTTGCTGTTCAAAACAAAATAGTTTATTATGCAACATTTCTGCCAGTTTTTTTTTTTTTCCCTGAATGTGATCAGAGGTTAATTTGTTCCAGAGACTGAAGATTAATAAAGTAATTAAAGTGTGTAAATAATCAAATGAAAACAATCATTCTGTAAAGGGCAATAATTTTGAATAATTCTAAAAATGATAATTAAAAATAGATAAATACATGATAATAATTATATATATATATACAGTATATAAAATTATGTTTTAAATAAGTAACCCAAATGTCAATAATAATAATATTATAATTAATAATAATAATGATAATAATTATTATTATTATTATTATTATTAAAAAAATAATTTTCATTTTGTTGTTGTTGTTATTTTAAAAATTTTAATAAATAATTGTCAGTGTTTTTTTTTTTTTTTTAGTTTATAAAGGCACATGTAAAATTTGGTAAGTTATTAAATTTTGTTTCGGAGATAAAGTAACAAGTGTGCCAATAACTAAACATAAAGGTACACTTTTTTACAATTCTTCCTTCCTCTGGGAATCGAACCCATTACCTTACAGCGTTGCTAATGCCATGGTGTAAAATATTTGTAATTATTTATTATTAGTCAAATAATTAAAAAAAAAGAAAAAATTATTCATTAAAAAAACTATAGAACCCCCCAAGTTTTTTTTTCTTTTGTGTTGTTTTTTGTCCTTTTTACTTTTATGGAGGGTCCAGGACCACCCCAGCCCCTGCCTCGATTCAAACATTGGTCCCTGTTTACTTTTACTTTTCTCATCACCTCTTTTTCTCTCTTTCTCATTTCTGTCTGTGACAGGGTCAAGCGCGTCGGCGAAAGAACATGCCGGAGTTTCTGGGTGATGCCAGTGTCCCCAATCAAGACTCCATATCCCAGTTGAGCAGTTCTCTTCCAGGATCTGTAACGGGTACAGACCGCTGGAGGAACCGTGCCGCCAGCCGCTTCAGCGGCCTCTTCAGTTCCAACTCAGGAAATGGCTCTCTTGGGAAGGTAAGCATCTGTGAGCATTCAAGGGTTGTTTTACATGTGCAAGGCACTTTCTCGTATGCAAAACAAGCAGTTACATATTCCTGGCAAGCTTTTTGCAATTCACGCTTGAGTGAGTGTGGAACCACTAAGGAAGAGATATCAATTTGTCAAAGTATTGCTCCACTTAATGAACCAAAAACAGGAAAATGTACAAGTAGAGTTTTCCTATAAGTCCTTCCCTCACGTGCAGGACCTTTGGTGTTTTTTTTATTAGCATGCCCTAGAGATTTAGGTTAGTTGACACCCTGGCTGGCTCAGGAGTGTAAAGTTGGGGTCAAATAGCAGGCGGTGCTCTTTTCTTCTCTATGTGACTCTTGTAAAAATCACATAATAGCTTGAAGTTTGAAAACAATGCCTGCTTAAGGGTGACCACTGCTTATGAGATCATTAAACGTGCCTTGAGATTTACTCCATGCTTCAAACAATACACCATAGTGTTTATATATAATAATAGTAATCATTCTCATAATTTGTATAGGGTTTTTAATAGCTCATGTTATGCTTGGGATGCACAATATTTCAGTACCATTATCAGATGGGTTTAAATATTTAATTCAATGCTCAATATTGAATATTTAATTGATAATGCTCATTTCCCTTATTTTTACTTTCATCTAATGCTTACTTAAAGTTAATCTTTAAAAGCCCTGATAATTTCTTAACACTGTTAAATGTAATCTATTGCGAAATCAAAATAGTATAGAATAGTTCATTCAGTTTGGATTTCCTCTCCACTTTAAATATTTAAATTACTCTTTTTCAGGAGTGTGATCGCGTGGAACAGCTGCAGAGTAAACTATACTCATACACTATGTTCGGTTTACCCAAGATGCCTCCTCAGCTCTCGTTCCACAGAGACTCATGGGAAGAGGAGCCCAACCTGGAGCTAGAAGAGAGCTGGAAGCAGCTTTTGGACAATCCTGAGGTAAACACACTGCATATCGTTTTTTATCACTTTATTAGGACATTATATCCCATCGTAAATTGTAGAATAACGTCATCTGACTTAATGTACGATAATAATTCTGTCAGGTTAATGACCATAATCAGTTAAAAATGGTTTTATGACTTCAGCTTTTCCACTGATGTTTCAGTGTATCATGGAGATGGATGTTTTATTGCCCTTGTCGAAGTAACTACATGAACAAAACAGTGTTTCTTTTAATTATCAAGAAAGGTATACACTATACTCTCTACTAAGTGTCTGACAGATCAATCTTTTCTGTCTGAAGACACTTCAACTCTCAAAACTATTGTTAGTCAGACAAATAAGCATAATTTACTTTCTGTGAAATCTGTTTGCTACAATTTTGCTACATGTTGTTACCATGAGAGAGATATTCACAAAATGAGACATTGGATTAAGGCCATTTACAATGCACAGGTTTTCAAATTAATATAATTATATATATATATAAATATAATTTTAAATATTTATATGTTGTATTAAGGCCATTTACAATGCACAGGTTTTCAAATTAATATATTTAAATTTTTTTCTGAATTCTTTAATGAATAAAGAGTCATCCCGGTAAGTTCGTGCAAAATATATTGTTTTTACTTGTTTTTGTTTGTTCGTTCTTATAGATTTTAACCAGACGTCAGTGCCATCAACAAGAGGCCATATGGGAACTGCTTCAGACAGAGTCAGACTACATCAAGAAATTGCATGTCATTACTGATGTAAGAGCCCGTTGATGTTTACATCAGTGCATTATCTTAGTACCTGTGTAAATGTGTCTGATAATGTCATTGAATTATGTCTCATTGTTTTCAACAAGACCATGAGAGGACTTTATAATATTTATCTTGTCCAATGCTCATTGACTTCAGCATTTATGATACTCTTAGTTGACTTGTGACAGATAACATGTGAAACTTCATTGCACGGTATAATCAGAATCTCTTCCTCTTTCGCCAGCTGTTTCTATGTGGCCTGCTAAACCTGCAGGAGAGTGGTTTATTAAGTGAAGTCGAACCTGTGCGCCTCTTCAGTAACATTCAGGATATTGTGCAACTGCATACATCCCTGTGGGCTGAGGTCATGCTGCCGGCACTCGAGAAAGCCAGACAAAAAAGATCAGTGATCAACCCCACTGAGCTACACGAGGGCTTCAGCACTGTGAGTGTGTGCACACACTATCTCACACAGGAGACGCTGGTTGTTGTTGATGTAATTTTTATTTTTTTAGATTTATAGTTATAGTTCAAAAAATGATGATTTTTTTGATGTTAATTTACTCACCCTTAAGCCCTTCAAGATACAGAATCAATGAGTTTGTTGAATGTTCAGTGAATAGGTTCCGTCAGAATGAGAATTGAAACAGCTGATAAAACATCACAATAATCCAAAAGTAAAATAAAACTTCAGTCTATCAATTATCAAATGTCTTGTGAAATGAAAAGCTGCATGTTTGTAACCAACAAATTCATCATCAAGACGTTTTTCACTTCAAACCATTGTTTCCGGCTAAAATATGAGTCCATAATAGTGCTTCCTCCAGTGAAAAAGTTGTCTTGTTTTGATCAGAAAAGAAACATCTACAGATCAAGCACCGTTTACTAGTGAAAACAATCCCAATCAGTTGTAAACAAATATGTTGGTGGATTTTAATGTGAGAGGACAGTATGTGTATGGACTTTTTCACTGGAGAAAGCATTATTGTGGACTGGTATTTTGGCCAGAAGCAATGGTTTAAAGTTAAAACGGCTTTCACTTTGAAAGATATTAATTGCTGGATTGGACTCATCTATATTACTTGTGGATCATTGTGATGTTTGTTCTCTCATTCTGATAGCACTCATTGTACTATTTCTTTAAAGTTATCAAAATTGCCTCAAGATTTTTAAACATCATTTAATTGACCTACTTTCATTTTTTGTGTGCAGTTTGGTTTCCGATTCAAGCCCTACATCCATTACTGCATGGAAGAAGAGGCCTGTATGGAGTACATGCGCACTTTACTAAAAGACAATGAGCTCTTCAGAATATATGTAACTGTGAGTAATTATTACCATCTGTATCTGGCTGCTCTTCAGACAGACACATTAACCTTTGATGGATTCAGTCTGGCGGCAAATATAAAGGCACCTCTGAAGGTTTATTATATACAAGAGATATGAGAGGTCTTTAGTATAATAACCTGTACTGTGACAGCACCCTCATTATGACTCAGTGATTCTCTTATATTCGGCTTATGCTGTGAGTGTATGTTTATGATTGTTCACCAAATGAGATTTTCAATAAACTTTTCCATCCTGCAGTGGGCAGAAACTCATAAACAGTGCAACCGTCTGAAGCTGACAGACATGTTGGTAAAGCCTCATCAAAGACTCACTAAATACCCACTGCTCCTCAAAAGTGTGTTGAAAAAGACAGATGACCTGGCAACTCGTGAGGCCCTTAACAAAATGGTAAGAAAGGAGTTCTTTCTAAAATCTTTGCGATAGAGCACATGCACACATTATTCAGTAGTATTTTGTTTATTTTAATGTTGTTTACAATAGTGTATTCAAGCCACTGGGTTTTGGGATTCACAATAATGTGAAATATTCAAATGTCTAAAACCACATTTAAATTCTTGGATTAAAAAAAAAATAAATCTAAGAATTTAAACCATTTTAAGTCAAGTCGATGTCGACTTGTCGCTTATGACATCATTAATGAACAAATAAGCCTGAACCTTGAGCTGAGACTGGAGCACATTGTGCACATAGCTGTGCATATTTTTTCTTTTATTTCTATTTTCTATATTTTCATTGTCTTTATTATCTATTGACAGCCCCAAAACTACTATACACATTTGCTTTTGTGGTCAGGTGGCTGCTGTTGAATGCTTCATTAACAGTGTGGACTCACAAATGAGACAAAGGGAGGAAAAACAGAAGCTAGCTGCCATCGCTGGACGTATAGAGGCGTATGAGGCTGTGGAGGGGGCCAGCGAGGAGGTGGAGAGGGTGAGATGCATAAACTATGAGTCACTATCATAGCTTCAGAAGTTTTATATGAGATCTTGAAGAAACAAACAGCATGATCTGTTCGGAGTCTCTATAATCATCCATTGTGCTGTGCATTGATCCTTCAGATCCTCAGGGAATATAATAATTTTGACCTGACCGCTCCAGTCATGGGCGCCCCACCTGAAGAGACTCGTCAGCTGCTCCTAGAGGGAGCTCTCAAGATGAAGGAGGGTAAAGAGAGCAGGGTACGATTTCCTTCTCTTTTTTTTTTACATTTGTTTCAGGAAAAAGGAGCAAAGCCTGCATTTCTAAGTGCACTTTAGTAAGGAATATATTTTTAACTAACAGCTAATAGTTGTCTAAAAGCTTCTCACTGGTCTCCATTAACTCCTGTTTCCGACAGATGGATGTATACTGTTTCCTGTTCACTGATGTTCTGTTGATTACTAAGTCTGTGAAGCGTGTGGAGAAAGTGAAGGTGATCCGGCAGCCTCTTGTCATCCATAACATGGTGTGCCGAGAGCTGAAAGACCCAGGAAGCTTCCTCCTTATCTACCTCAACGAGTTTCGCTGTGCCGTTGCCTCCTACTGCTTTCAGGCCAACAGTGGCACTCAGGGCCGCAGCTGGATTGAGGCCATTTACAATGCACAGGTTTTCAAATTAACCCACTGCGACCTTTTGATTAATAATGTTTGGTTACTGTAACCATTGGCCTTGATTGTTGGTTTTAATATGAAGAGTTTTCCCATGCAGAACCAGCTCCAGAGACTTCACTCTGAGAACCAGAGAGATGACACAGATGACAGAGATGAGGATGAGACAGAAAGTAGCATGTCCACCTCTAGCTCTCCTTCAATACAGCACAGAGAGCCCTTAGGCAAGAGGTACTGTTTTCCTTATATACTGTATATATAGTATTTAGTCTATGTAGATTATTACTGTAGTTCAAACAGTACAGCATGGCACTAGCAAAACTATGGTTTCATTTCCTAAGTAATGCAATTTAAGTCATTTTAGATAAAAGCCTGTGCCAAATCTACCAATTAAAATGTAAATAAATAGATGATTAAAATGGATCTTTCTTGCTTAAATGAATGTATGTGTGTATATGATTACAATTTTCATAATAAATAAACATTTGCGTGAGCTGCTCTTAAATGACAATTTAATGAAATAACATAAGTACATGCAATCTAATAAATATATATGAATCTGAAATGTCATAAATTCATAAATATAAAAAAATAACATTGTGTGTGTGTGTATGAATAATATAAAAATATTATTATATTTGAAAACAAAAATATTATAATTTTCATTATGAATAAACATTAGCACGAGCTGCTCTTAAATGACAAAACTGAGTTTAACATCAAAGTACATCAATCAGTCTAATAAAGTATAATATATATAAACTGATACAGTATGTATTAATGCATTAATAATATATGTGCTAAATATAAGTACATCAAGTACATCAAGCAGTCTAAAAAATATTTTTTTTTCTTTTCCAAAAGCCTCTCTCTTTCACCAAGTCACTCTGATGGCTCCACAGAAACCCTTTCTGTGGCAGCTATGGAAGAAACGGATGAGGTTGGGTCCTTGTCGACTGTTCAGACTGCATCGCTGAGAAATTCCCTGCTGTCTTCATCAAGCCTGCGGGATTCCGTCTCTACTAGTAACAGCAAAACTCTGGAAGGTCTGAGTGATTTGGTCGCCACAGACCTGGATCCAGAAAGTCGCTCTCTTTCTATAGACAGTGCATATGGAACACTCTCACCTCAGTCCCTGATCACAGAGCTGGACTTAAAGGGGACGGTTTGCCAGAGCGAGGGAGAAGAGACCGATGCTGGGGAGGAAGAAGAGGCATTTGAGGATGATGAAGATGGTGATGAGGAGGATTCATTAACCTGGAACGGCTCTCAGATTACTGTAAATGAGTCCTACGTTTTAGATGGCCGTGCAAACAAAGAGGAGCTTGGCCAGAAGAATGATTTTTCTGTGATGTCTCAGGTTACGGGTTGTCGCTCACATACACTGCGGCGCCGTTCGCCCGTCCAGCCACGTCCAGACTACCTGCAGCACTTTGCCCTTAGGTCACGCTCCGAAGATGACCTCCTTCAATGCCTCACAGGTCCTCTCCGTTTCTCTGGCAGGAACAACATCAGCAAGAGCTTGACACACCTCGCCAAACAGACGTCTCACAGCACAGAGCTATTCCAGACAGACGAGGAAGACTTCCGTGAAGACCCCAAAACACTGTCGAACAAACTGACGAACACTCTTAGGAGAGCAGAGTCCAGACATGTGCAGAGGACCCTCAGCTGCCCCAATGGCCAGGCAGACTGTGAGATTAAAGAGAGTGAGACACCACCCTCTGGTGGTCTGGAGGAAAAAACGGACTTGGTGCTATCCCAGCATCCACTTCAGCAGCATAAGAAACTGACAGTGGCTCAGTTGCACAGGATACATGCTACCATGGTGCTCAATTCAACACTGACAGCATCGTAAGTCTACAAAAACACCTACTATTTCACATATTTGTCATATTTCACTCGTAAATCTATAAAAAATAAATAAATAAAATACATTTTTACACTTTATAATGTATAATACAAAAAGAATACTTTTCATAATTAGATTTATTAAATCTGAAATACTGTAAAAACATTAATATTGTGAAATTCAAAAGAAGCGTTTTAATATACACTACCGTTCAAAAGTTTGGGATCAGTAAGACTTATAATGTCATTTAAGGAAGTCTCTTATGCTCATCAAGGCTGCATTTATTTGATCAAAAATACAGAAAAAAACAGTAATCTTGTAAAATGTTATTACTATATAAAAGAATGGCTTCTATTTTAATATTTTTTAAAATGTAATTTATTTCTGTGATGCAAAGCTGAATTTCCATCAGCCATTAATCCAGTATAAAGTGTCACATGATCCTTAAGAAATCATTCTAATGTGCTGATTTATTATTAGAATTATCAATGTTGGCAACATTTGTGCTGCTAAATATATATTTTGAAAACTGCGATACTTTTTTCAGGATTCTTTGATGAATAAAAAGTTAAAAAGAACAGCATTTATTCAAAATAGAAATCTCTTCTAACAATATAAATCTTTGCTATCACTTCTTAATAATTTAGCACATTCTTGCTGAATAAAAGTTTCAATTTCTTTCAAAAAAAGAAAGAATAAAAATGTACTGACCCCAAACTTTTGAATGGTAGTGTATATTGTTAGAAAAGATTTCTATTTTAAATAAATGCTCTTCTTTTAAACTTTTTATTCATCAAAGAATCCTGAAAAAATATAATAGGTTTAAAAATATATACATATTAAGCAGCACAACAGTTTCCAGCATAATAAATCAGTATATTAGAATAATTTTTGAAGGGTCATGTGACACTGAACACTGAAGTAATGATGCTGAAAATTCAGCTTTGCATCTCAGGAATAAATTAGATTTTAATGCATATTAAAATAGAAAAATGTTTTTTTACGTCATAATAATATTTCACAATATAAATATTTTTCCTGTATTTCTGATCAAATAAATGTAGCACTGACGAGCATATGAAACTTTAAAAAAACAAACAAAAATTGTTCTGATACCAAACTTTTGACCGGTAGTGTATTTTCAATTGTAATTTATTCCTTTGAATAGCAAAGCTGAATTTTCAGCATCATCATTACTCCAGTCCCCAGTGTCACATGATCCTTCAAAAATCTTAAATATTTAAATATTAAATATTTAAATATTGCTGAATAAAAAAGTTCAAAAGAACAGCATTTATTTGAAACTGAAATCTTTACTGTCATTTTTTTTTTATCAGTTTAATACATACTTAAAATAAATCCTACTGACTCCAATCCTTTGGTAGTGTACATTTGTAAAGTAGAATTTGGTAATATTTATTGTATTACATTTAATTTAGTGCTTGTGTCTGGACATGATGATTTTTATTACTGAGAATGTTTTTTTCATGAAAATAAAATAGGTTTTATTTTTAATGCAAAATTTAATTTCAGTCGTGTATCCACAAACAAATTGCAGTTCAAACATGTTGCTTAGTCCTGGTCTTTCTTCACTAACTGCACATGGTAATTTAGCCATTCTTATAAACTTGCTATAAAAAGATGTCAACACTAGGCATTAGTATGTACCTCTCAAACTCTTGTCATCTCACTAATAGCTTGCTGACAGATTGTTCCTGCATGTTGTTACAAAACTCTCCCTCATTGTCCAGACATGCTCGCACAGCGTGTCTTCCTCATTGTTGATGTTCTCCGCAGAGTGTGGCACACCGTTAGCCATCAGTGTGGACTCAGCCCATTAGAAGACAATGTGCTCATCTGGTATAGCTTTTAATAGGTTCAGACAGTGATCTCAGTCAGTGAGGCACAGGATAGCCAAGCCTCTATTGTCTAGCCATTATGGGAAGTTGGCTTTTCAACATCCAGTGCTTTTGTCCCCAGTGTCTTTTATCTAATAATCTCAGTCTCCACCCAGAGTTATTAGAGAATTGGACCTTCGGAGAGAATGACTGGATCTAGAATCCTGAGTTTTTCACTTTTTTTCTATGCATTGTATATATTTTTTACCTTGTGGAAGGTCTCTAATTGTTCCCTGATGTTTGAGTGAATGATTTGTTGTTATGAAATGCTATGCAGTTGCTTTGAAATTATATTAAAGATGATGTCACATTACAGATATATTATTAATTTGCTATTTATTTTAACATTTTTTTTCTGTCTCTCTCTCTCTTTCTCTCTCTAGGGAAGTTTAGTGTTTGTGTAAATGAAGCTGATGCCATTAGCTGGTCTATTGGTGGGACTTAAACCAAGTCTTTGGTCCAAGACTACATCTGCAAAGATCTGTACCCAAGAGGAAGTACAACTCAGTGACTCGAATATAAACAGACAGAAACAGGGAGAACGCTGTGGAACTCAGTTAAAAGCCATGACCATAATTCAATCATTTCATGTTGAATATAAAGGTAGAGGGTTATATATACAAAGACGTTTTGTATAATAACTGTCTGACAAAAAGAGACTTGAGTTAATCAGTTTTCATTCAGCGATGCACCAGTCAGGGCTTTTGCAGAGTAAAAGGGACAGAAAAGAATATCATTGTTTCTAACTTCTAACTCTATTCCGTGCATGCCCTGTGATCTATTTTCACAAAAATATGACTGTAAACTCAGAAGCACTCTTAATCCCAGAATTGACCTGAATTGTCATTTTGCTTGAAGTGTCAATTCGTTTGACATCCTTGAGTCCTAAGGGCTTTTTTCAATTCTAGATAATGTAGCTCCTGGAACACCTAAAATAAAAATGTACTCTTTTAGGTTGTAAGAATTTACTGAATCTCACTTGTGATACGAAAAAAAAAAAAAATCCTCTGTGGACTATTTTTGCTTCAAACGCCACAATAATCAACTTGCATGCATTTGTTTTTTCAGTGTTCTGTAAATATGGTATTTATTGAACCTGCTTTGTTTTGTAGAATTTTTTTTATTGTTGATGCCTTTTGATTATGTTTCTTTTTGCTATTTGAATGGTTAGCACTGTCTCTGATTTGTCTGTTGACATCAAAATAAGGGCTGAATCCATGTCTTATCCCTGGATTTGATCGGTTTACATATGTAGCTTCAATATTTACAGGTTACAAATTTGCACAGTGCTTCTTAAGAAAGAAAAAAAAGAAGAGAAAACAAAACCTGCAAACTACCCATTAAAATGCTTCAGATGCCAAATCCACTGCCAAAATGCGTCCATTTTATTTATGAAACTGAATGAATGATATCTTCAAATGTGAAATTGCAATATTACAATAATCCACAAGGTGGAAGCAAAGAACTACCTTTTTTTAAATTAAATCTTTGACTTAATATGTTGTTTGTACAGCTGATAAAGAGATGTGGTCATGCAATTTATGTTTCCATCATCACCATCATCATCATTTTTATGTAAACCCATATATGAGCAGGCCGAGATGTAAAACCCACTAAAGGCAATTTAATGTTCAGAAATAAATGGGCTATGTGCTATATCAATAATGACAATATCATGCATTTATAATATGACTACTGAAATGATTAGAATCTGCTTCCACATCTTTATAGCCTAAAATAGCCTAACTGTAGAAATACAGTTGTCCTACTCTCTTTGCTGGCAGACGACTTTGGGTTCTTAGGAGAATGAGGCTGTCTTGATCAAGATTGCTCCCCTAGAGTTTTATTGCTCATTGCGGGAGCTGAGTCTGCACTGTGTTTCATAACCATGCTGTGAGAAACGCCTGTAAACACACCACCAACACCCTGATAAAACCGCAACTGGGACCACCTTCACTAATCATTACCAGGTCTTACACTATAGGCAACATATGAATCTGGCCATGCAACTTGAATGATAATCTGTAAAATATTAAAAAAAAAAATAACATGTCGTGAAATGCAAAATAAGTTTTTAATAAAAAACTGACCAGTTTATATATTTTTATGCTACAAAAATTTTATGCTACATTTTCAAATTTGCTGCGCAAACTGTGTCATCAGCAAATATACATTTTATTTCACGTCACTGATGGCTTAAGGGATGTGAACAAAGACAGTAGCTCAGTGGTTTAATTGTTGTTCGTGTTTAAAGTGGGCAGACCAGGCGGAGAGAGAGAGAGAGAGAGAGAGAGAGTAGGCTACTGAAGGTGGGTCAGTAGAGCGGACTGCTGCTGATGTCGCTGGTCGACAAACAGCAAGTCTTCCTTCGCGACAGAAGTGTGTTAGGTGAATAAAACCTGCAAATTCGGCTTTATACTGCTTTCAACACATCTTAGAGTGAATAACCCAAGATGATATCGGACATGAAGAACTCGGCTGTGCCCTTGTGCGCTCGAGCGCTTTTCTTAGCTCAACGTGAGTATCTGATTTACCTACAAAGTTACTGTTGTTCTTTAAGCTTTATTGTGGTTCTATTTACATTGGTCAAATAAATAAAGACGGTCTATTATATTTAAACAGATTTTTTAAATGCTAAATGTTGTTTGTGTATATAGCATGTGTCTCTTCTCTCACCTGAGTGTAGGTTATATCTTTGCATGCCTCTAGAGAGTCATTGTAAATGTTTGCAAATATTCTCCGCTGTTTAAAAGTTTTATAATGTCACGTAATGGTTTTTCAGTATGTATTTTGCACTGTTGAGACCCAGACCCAAATGTCAAAACTCGTGTCCAAAACTGATGTCTTTGTTTTGAACTAACCCTAAGAGAAGTTTCAGCTCCCAACATGATATGATCACCAAAAGTTAAGCACATAAAAGAAAAATAAGCAAATGAATATATTTCTGGACATTCCGTGGAGTGAATGCTAGATGTGGTATGAAATTTTATTTTGTGCAGAGGGGAATTCAGGTGGTGAGCATGAGATATTTGTCCATGATAGCCTTGTTTTTCTCTTCTTGTTCAAATGTCTGATCCAGTGATGGTTCACAAAGAGCTGAAGCTTATTCTTTGTATTATCTTTGCACTGAAAACCAAGTGAATCAAGAAAATTCCCCTTACCTAACATATTGGACCTAGAGTTGCATATTTAGAACTCAGGAGTGATTCAGGGTGATTCACTGGACACAAACAGCAATGGCATAAGGCTTTATTTAAAACAAGTGTAGATGTTTTATTATTCAGATCTACTCATCACAGATTGAGTCAGTATTGTAAACGTATGATTAACCAGTTTTGGTCAGTTAAGACAGGCCCCAGTGGCACTCAGCAGGTTTGTGAGACAACAAAAGTGAAATCTCACCTATAGTTTAACCCATGTAAACAATCCTCAGTTACAAGGCCAATACCCAGGCTTGACAAACAGTTTTCTTTGAGTTTACTGCTGGGATGAGATTAAGAACGCAGCCTCATTTCAGGTGTAGGACTATTTATGAAAGCATTTTATAACTAAAAATACAGTTACTTATTCAATTATATACAGTTCCTCTGAAGCTGTGTTTCATCAATTTTAGAAAAAAAAAACATAATGTTTTTTGAACCTCAAACCGCATAAATACATTGCATTACTCCAAATACAAAAAATAATGTTATTTTTAGCACCATCATATGACCCCTTTAAAGAATGTTCTGGTCCAAACAACTCTGGACCAGAACATTCTTTAAAGGGGTCATATGATGGTGCTAAAAATAACATTATTTTTTGTATTTGGAGTAATGCAATGTATTTATGCGGTTTGAGGTTAAAAAAACATTATTTCCCATATAATGTACAATATTGTTTCTCCTCTGTGCCCTGCCTTTGCGTCAATTTTTACAATGCTCATCGTTCTGAAAAAGCGAGGTTGTGATTGGCCAAATGCCTCAAGCGTGTGACGGAAATGTTACGCCCCTTAACATACCCCCAGGCCAGCAGCACGAGACTCAGTCCAGCTGCTCTGCTCGTGCACATCCCATCATCAGTTCTCTTTTAGAAGTTCAGTCAGTGTACTGTTAGGAGTAACTGAATAACTCTGGATATTGGTTTATTTCACGTCAGAGGGTGTTTAAGGCACGTTTATAAACTTAATAACTTAAGTTATTTGTGGATTAGTGCGTACTGGAGATGCAAACTGTTTCAAATGATTCAGTTCGATTTGGTGAACTGGTTCGACCGGTTCACTAAGAAGATCCGGTTAAATAGAAAGATTCGTTCGCGATCCGGACATCACTAGACGAGACAAAACAAATAAAACCCATTACAGTGGGGACATAATTACTGATTATAATGACTTATACTGTCTTTTTATGCATTGCGTTGCGTATCGCACTGCATAAACATAAAACCAAGTCTGCATTTGTGATCTGAGAAACAACAAACAACAAGCCTACTCTACTGCTCAAAACTCGTGTTTGAATCACCAGCGGCAAATTATTTAAGTATAAAAAACGTACTTACAGGCTGTGAGTCAGAAGCACCAGACTGTTCTTAAAGTTTGAACTGCCCAACTTTATAGAAACAGCCTTTGTGCCACAGATGCATTACAGGCTGCTGATTCAAGAAACAGTCCTCATCCTCCATAAAATGCACAGCACAGATCTGAATATTTGGGTTGGATTGTTCTGGAACAGTGTTGAAATACAACTTAACCACTGATTTCTAGTCGTGTCCTCTTTTGGAATGCCAAACAAAGTAGTTTCGCTTTCACGACAAAACACACAGTGACTCCACAACATGGCAGCAGCGGCAACAGAGAGAATAAAAGTCACGCTCTCTTTCTTTGCATGAACATTTGGGCGGCGTTATGCAAATCTTCCCACATAGTGACGCAGAGATGCGGGGGTGGGTGTTAGAACGAGTCGTTTTAGGAGGGTGTGGTTGACTCTTAACTTTTATAAAGAATATCTCTTTGGATTTGAGACTTTAGTCTTTGCAACTTTACAGATCTTCTTTATGCACCAAGAGCTTGTTACACTCCAAAGAGAAAGGAAAAACTGAAATCGCATCATATGACCACTTTAAAATATCTTCTTTTGTGTTTCACTGAAGTCATACAGGTTTGGAATGATTAATTGTTGTTAGTTGGTGCGGAATTGTTTGTTTTTTTTGGGACACGAAAAAAAGATATAGAAGGACAGATGCAGTTTTGTAGGTTTACAGTCTCATGTGCAGGTGCTGTTTTGCCCTCAACATGTTTGTGTGAATATGAGTGTGCATATGTGAATGAAAGACGGATAGCCTATAGCAAACGGACAAGTCGTTGCATTTCAAAATGCTTCCTCAGCAGATTCCAAACCCTTGACACTCTCCCTCCTCTTTCTCTGCCTTTCACTCTGATGTTTGTGGTTTCTCTAGCTTCTAACACATCCTTTCTATTGCCCTCAGGATTTGCTGTACATTCGCAAAAGTATTTCTTTTTCTCTCATTTGACACAAAATCATTATGACATAACAACCCTCAAAGACCATATACAGAGACGAAAACCCATGTGAAAAGAAGTATTACTGTGCAGCTTAACTGAATTTCTTTCTTTATTGTAAAAGTCTCTAAAAAAGCATTATATTTCAGTCTGCTCTTTCAGAGAAACTACTGCTTTGGAAATAATTGTACAGACATTGACCGTTGACTGTTTCAGTGGTTAAGTCATCTGAATGGTGGTCACAGCTGTTAAAGACAGCTGTGCAAAAAGAACTACACTGCTCTGAATTTTCATGAAATGCTAAGTGTGTTTCACACGGTTGTGAAATGTTAAAGTGTCTTGTTCATCCAACGGACTGTTTGTGTTTTGTACTGTGTTTCTTTAAGCTTGTGGGTTGTGTGAATAGAAAAAAAGTAAAAAAAAATATTTTTAATGTGTTTTTTTAAGATTGATTTTATATAAATCTCTCGTATTTTTTTTTTTGTTGTGTTGAGTAGTAGAGAAGATATTATTACTTTTTTATTAAGGGGGTGGTTGTTTTGTTGTAGAAGATCTTATTGATGGAGGATGTTGTGGTATTATACAACTACTTTATTCATAAAGTTAATAAAATTATAATGGTGGTCATCATTTACTTACCCTCATGTTGTTCCAAACCTGACAGTTTTGTTCACAAAAAAGACATTGTTACTTATCTCATGAACATGTCAAAGAGAGCTACTGTAGGGCAAATTTCAGTAGGCCTATTTTCTTTTTTTGTGAACTGTCACTTTAAGGTTGATTTGAATTTACAAAAAACTTTAGGTATTATCTAGTTAAAAGTCTAAATTTTACCAGAGATTACAAGGTAGTGTTTTATTAGCCTGGAGTGTTTGGATTCTTCTTGTAGACATATAAAGAGGTGTTTATTCCGGATAGTCACAGACTCATACAAACATCCATAAAGAGTCCTTCCAGACATAGGGCTGCATAATATTGGTGCTGCTCATTTTCCCAAAATATTTGCTGACAAAGTAATGTTATTCAAACAGGGAAGCCTACTGTACATGGCTGGCCATCACCGTGTTTCTCTTATCTTTTTGTGTGTTGCTGTATTTTTCACATATTCTACCTATTGTTTTATTGTGCTCAGAAGCCCTCAGTGGGTAGTTTCAAGGCCCAGTTTGCCATAAAACACCCAGCCTGTTGATTTTTCAGAGCTAATCGTCTAAACAGATATTTCTAAAAAACACAGTGATAAATCCCTTATGGTACATCTCTTGTCTTTAACCCAGTGGGAAGAAAAGCATGAGGTGGCCTATATATTTAATTTGAACTAGTTTTTCTGTTTGCTTATTTTACAGTTCTGGCTTCATTCCTCTTCAGCCCTGGTAAGCACATTACTTAAAACTTAAAAAATATAATCAAAAGTGTACCGAACATATTACCTAACAGTATAAATATCCAAAAATATACACTACCATTCAAAAGTTTAAGGTCGGTACGATTTCTTAAAAAAAGATATTAACGCTAATTTAGAAGGATGCAATAAATAGATCAAAAGTGACAGTAATGACAAACACACTGTTACAATTGATTTCTGTTTCATTTAAAATTAATAAATGCTGTTCCTTTGAACTTTCTATTCTTTATAGAATTCTGTTTTTTTTTTAGCAAAGTTTTCCACATAAAACTGTTTTCAACACAGATAATAATAAATGTACTAAAATGTATTTTTATAAACCAAAATTATATTTGTAAAATATATTTAAAATGAAAACAGTTATTTCACAATATTACTGTTTTTACAATATTTTTGATCAAATAAATGCAGTCTTTGTGGGCATAAGATACTTATTTTTAAAAACATTGAATAAACTTACCGACCCCAAACTTTTGAACAGAGTAGGGTAACTGCAGCTGCATGACTGAGAACGCTGTAGCTACTTCAAACACCAGTTTACTGGTGCTGTGGCTACTTATGGTTGATAACAGCAGTGCTGCTCCATTTACTTTGGGTAATCACACATGATTAGTGCTTTTCAATGATTAGGCCTAATCTGTGTCCGGGAAACCGGCCCTTTGTGTTTCAGCGCTAGGCCAAAATGATGGCAGTGGCGTGGTGGTGGCCACGTACAATATCAGCGCCCCGCAAGGATCTCAGGCGGAATTGCAGTGCCATAGTCAGCGAATGGTGTGGACACAAGACCGCTTAAAGGATCGCCAAAGGGTAGTGCACTGGGATTTACTTCGTAGTGGCCCAGACCACGCAATGGAACGTGTTATAGACATGTTTTCTGCTGGAGACCAGCGCATCTACAACGGCTACAACCAGGGACGCATTAACATGTCCAAGACTGCTTTTAAGGATGGCAACTTCTCTTTGGTAATCAAAGGTGAGATACTTTTCGGCAATGCAAAGGAACTCCCTGAAAATGAGCCTCAAAACCTTAGCAGCCACCAGTCAATCAGTCTGTCTTTCTGTAAAGAACATCACAGTAAGCTCCAAGAATACCTTAGCAACTGCCTAACAACTACACAGAATGCTTTGGGAGCCACCAGCTATATTCCTTGGAACATCAAATCCATTCAAACTTCTCAAGTATTTAAACTACATAAGGCCTACAGTATAAAACCTTCAAATTTCAGAATTTTCAGGCAAAGCTCTGATGTTCCTTTTCTAGATTTTAGATTCTAAATTAATACATTTTGTCTGGGTTCATACAGATGTTGCAATGAGTGACAAAGGAATCTACTCCTGTAACCTGCATCATCATTACTGCCATCTGTATGAGTCAATCAAAGTTCAGCTCAATGTCACCAGATCAGGTTGGTAAATTTACTTCATATATTTTAGAGGAGGTTTTTGTCTGGCTATTCTTGGCATTTAAGCTGCATCTTGATCATACTGTTTAAGTTCATGCCAAATAAGGAACTGGCTGCCGATTAAAGAATGGAAAGAATGTGAAGACCATTTGAAAAGAAAACTTTGGAACTTTGCAAAAGAAAACTCTTATAGAGAGTGACCATTTGAAAAGAAAACTTTGGAACTTTGCAAAAGAAAACGGCAGCTGTGGTTGCCAGAATACTTTTGTAAAAAATACAGAAAAAACTGTAAAACACATTACGGCCAAAAACTGTAAATTTTACAGTATAAAACTGATATTTACAAACAAGAAAATTTTAATGTAAACCAGTAAATTCAACAACGCACACTGCTATTAAATCTGTTTTGTACCTTTTACATACTGACAACCACCATAATAATGCAGGTGGTAAAAGAGAAAGCCACATGAAGAATCAAAGCTCATCACAAGTAGCTTCGCCACAAGCAGAACTATATATTAATATATAGAAGGTGCACAAAGTCATTCATGCAAACACAAAACACCATCATGGTGACACACTATACTTAAACAATTCAATAAACTTTCATTAAACAGCAGAAGATGTAACATAAAGCCCAAATGTACAACTGATAACAAAAAACTATTAAAAAACATGATTATTTAAACAAAATACTTTCAAATGTGGAGCGTCACACAGGGAATTCTGGGAATATCAGTTTACAGTTTTTGACTGTAAATTATACATTGATTTGTCTCTTTTTATTTCTAAAAACTGTAAAATTAACAGCATTTTACTGTAAAATTACATGAAATGTCTGGTTAGATCTTTTACAGTTTTTTTCCCTGTATATAGTACAGGAACTTACTGTTAACTTATTAACACTTTTTTTTTTGTAGCGTTTTTACAAAATTGTACAGTTAAAATGACACTTATTTTTTTACAGTAAAAGAAAACTCTTATAGAGAGTGTGTAATATTACAGTTTAAAATAACTGTTTTCTATTTTAATATATTTTCAAATTTAATCTATTTTTGTGTGTAAAGTGATCCTTCATAAATCGACTTGCTAATTTGGTGCTCAAGTAACATTTCTTATTATTATCAATGTCAAAAACAATGTCAAAAATACTGCTTAATATTTTTGTAGAAACCATATTTTTTTCTTTGATAAATAAAAACTGAAAAAAATAATAATGGTAGTACTTTATTTTACAGTCCTGTTCCTCATGTACATACTATGTACTTATTTTAGCAATTACAATAACTATGTAATACCTAGGTACTAACCCTGAACCTGCCCCTAAACCTAACCCTACCCCATGTAGTTACCTTTTATTACCAGAACTTTCTTAGATAAATACACCGTAAGTACACTATAAGTACATGTAAGTACACGTACTGTAAAATAAAGTGCAACCATAATAATAATAGAATATCGTTTTTTGTAGCATTATGACTGTCTTTAATGTCAGTTAGATCAATTTAATGGATCCTTGCTGAATAAAAGTATACATTTTTAAAAAGATGTATTTTAATAATTACTTTTAAACAGTAATTATGTATGCATACTCATATATACATGTTGCTGGGGTTTTCTCTCAGCACGTAAGGAGAGGCGGTTTTGGGATGGTCAGAAGGCAGTGTTTGTAGTTCTGGTGGGCGGCACGGTGGCTCTCCCTTGCGTTAACCGCCGGCCCATCTGGACAGAGGGCAACAGTCAGGAGGACCAACAACAAGTGGTGCACTGGGATCGTCAACCTCCAGGGGTCCGACACGACCGTGCCGATCGGCTCATCGACCTGTACGCTTCTGGTGAGAGGCGTCACTACGGACCGCTGTTTGTTCAGCAAAAGATGAATATTTCTGCCACAGCGTTCTCGCAGGGAGATTTCTCCCTGACCATCTCAGACATCCAGCCCCTGGATCAGGGGCTATACTCCTGTCATCTCCACCATCACTACTGCGGCCTGCACGAGAGACGCATCTTCCAGCTTACCGTGATGCCTCCGGTCCCTCAGATCCCTCAGGAACCCACAGATGAACCTCAATATCTTCCCAATGAAGAGCCAAGTAAGAGAAACACCCAGAGTAACAGTGATGTATAATAAAAATCTATTCATTATGAGAATCAAGAGATCAAATATGAGAAGCATAAATTCAGTAAGGTTCATTTATTCAGCTTTCTTTATTTCAACTTTTTACTAATCATATACTACACTTTCACAGCACACAAGGGATTTTCCAGAATTCTCCCAATTTATCACACAGAATAGTTGCTGCGGTCAGGGGTTCTTGTTGCTGCTTTGGCATTATGACTTGTTTGCACCACAGATTCCAGTAAATAGTTTTCTTCTGAATGCATGTCTGCAGGTCATAAAGTGTGTCTAAAATGGTTGTCAGCGGAATTGGCTCTCAACTCAAGTTGCATGTGGATAAATGCCAGTGCAGACCACTTAAACAGGTAGAAGTAAATAAAAGAAAAAAGAACTTCCTTCTTGGAGCATCTTCAGCATGTTCCTGAAGAAATGTGTTGGTTACTATATTTGCAACTTAGAGCCCCAGGCTAAGGAGTTCTCCTAATTTAATTTGCTTTTCTTTATTTGTTCTTGGTTTGTAATTTGCTTGTATTCACAAGAGAAAGAGGCAAGGGTTGATACTCATTACTGCTATAGTCTACACTTGTTTTATAGAAGAGTTTTGTATTACTTAGTCAGCATTTATTGAGCCAAAGAAAACAACATCCACCCACCCTGTGACTCCCTTTTATGTCTTATGAATGTAATCTCTATTGACTAAATGATAAACAAATTGAAGAAAAAGAAATGAGAAAATAGGGCATGAACTTAAATCCTGACCTAAAACAGTCTGAGGTAAGTCTGCAGATCTGGTTACCCTGCTGTCTGGGTTGCCACGTTCACATTCATTTAAATGCAGCATTTCTCTTTTAAAGCTTATTCTTCTTTTGCCTTAAGCACACTTCTTTTTCTCTTGTTTTTTCTCACTTGCATTCCACCGCCTTTCCCTTGCCCACTGTAACAGCTCGCTTTCTCAGTTTGAGTTTTGTTCTGGTCGGATCATTCAATAGCCATATGTTTTCTTTTGAGGTATTGCCAGGCAGACAGGAGGAAAGGAGGATACGAAAGCATTTTTTATCTGCATAAGACAGGGAGGTAGGTGATGTGAATTGGGGGATAAAAAAAGAAGGAAATATATAAGAGGCAGAGAGGAACTGATGCATGAGTTTTAATGATTTTTTACAGAGACAAGAGAAATGGGGGAAAGACGGGTGGGGATTCAGCAGAAAAAACACTAATAAGAGAATGTTAACCTTAGACTACACAAACCTCAGTGGAATCTTGTGGATAACCACAGACTTTTAGGCTAGAAAGGAAAGCGCTAAACACTTTCTTCTAACAACAAAAAAATTCTGGCAAAAAAAAAAAGCGACAGATGGGTTTGTTTTTGATGTAGATCTATAAAAAGGCTGTAAAAGCACATTCAGATTTTGTAAAAAAAAATAAAAATAAAATAAAAACAACAACAACAACAAAAAATTACAAATAAAATAAAATAAATAGTCTAAACAATGTGTGCAGTGTGCACTATATTCCAAGTTTTATGAAGCCTTATGACACATTTGTATTCAGAACAAACTAAAATTGAAGTCGTTATTCACTGAACAACAATGCTCACCATTGCCTATTTGTGAGATGAGTAGATGTGATCAAGTAATCATACTTTTGAGTCATTTGATTCATTCTTTTGAATCATTTTGAAACATTCTTTTAATTATCCTTTTTGATGAATTGGTCAGTCTGGTTCACACTGGTCTGGCTGATTCATTCATGAGATGTTAGGTTCCAGTGACCCAGTTGCAGTGGTTCAGCTCGTTAAAGGGGAAGATAATCAGTGACAAAAGACTGAAGCAGCAGGAAGAAGAAGAAGCTGTAAAAGAAGCATGTGGTACTTTGATGACCAACTAATGACCAAATGTTATTTTTTAGGTGAATTGTTCCTTTAAAGCATCAAATTTCCTCAACTCCCCTAGCTATATTTTGTTGTGTTGTATTTTGTGCAGACTGTTTACAAATGTCATACAAATTGGCAGTCTATTCATTTTCTAAGCTTTCACTTTTTCTCTTTTAACTGTTGCTAAATAGCTTTGTGGTTTGACTTAATCTGCCTATTTTTTCTTTCAGTCTTTCTTTCTTGGTTTCTTTCATGATTTGTGTCTCCTCCCTTGTGCATTCCATTTCCCTTCTTCTGTTTCTTTAATTTTCTGTTGATCTATATGTTGATCTTGCCTGTGTCGCTTTCTTTCTCACTTCTTACTACATAGTTTTCTCTTTTTTACCCTCCGTCTGCATCCTTTCTGGAGTTTTTTTGGACAGCGTCTTGTTTATCTGCAGGAAAAGGGAAGTTTGCTTCATCTGTAAAGCATCTGGCCAGCTGTAGCTAGAGCTCAACATGAGGAGACTGTTGTGGGTTTAGGTCAGCCCACCCTCAACATTCCCTCATTCCCCCTTCAACCTTCCCTCAACCCTTTTTTAAGCCGTCCAAAATGTGTCAGTCCTTTCTTCTGTCTTGTTTAAGCATGAAGAAAAAGACAACTGTCTGGATTCTGCTCAGCCATTACATAAAACCATTTCCTTTTTGGACTTTTCATAATTCTGTTTATCATCTTATAGTTCAGCCATTTTAGACCAGGTGGTTCTAATCACATGAATCACTCAGGATCTGGCATATCAATATAGCTGCAAAGTTGCAAGCTTTGAGCATATTGATGTTTCCCTATGGTCTTAGAAGCAGGACAGTCCAAGCAAAGTCCCCGTGGAAGCCCTGTTCTGGATTGTTTGGCCCATAAATGTTCAGCTTTCATCATGAGCCCAAACTCAACATCTCCATAAACACAGCTATTCATGGAGACATCAGTTCATGAACAAGAGGAAAGACTGCTTCTCAAGATCTGGGAGATGTTTCATTGCTTTTTTGCATTTTATTATTATTATTATTATTATTATTATTTACAACACGAACATGCAAGGGAAGTCTGGAGCTAAGCAAACACATCTTTGCATAATAACCATAAATCACTCTTATGGAACTACTTTTGTGGAGAAGCCTGTTTGTGTTTTAACTGAGGAGAAAGATACAGAAATGAATGTGTTTTGAAATTATGTAGTAGCCATTTTAGTAAAAATGCTTTTTATTCAAGGCAAAGATTTGTGACAGAAATCTTGTCTGCCAGTAAATAGTCATATCTGGCCTTTTTATGAGGTCTTCTGAAAAATGAGGGTAGAGGATCCTTCAGCTGTTACTGATTACAGTAATCTACCCTGCAATATTAGCCTGCATTCCCCTGAGTGCTCTGGGTTCAAACATATATGATAAGATTATAGGGCAGCCGCTGCTTTTCACAGCTTACAATTACTTAATGGGTATGTTTGAACACAGTAGTAGGCAGAATTTGCTTGTTTTCACAGAAAGTGGTGGGTACATTAGAAAGATTTCATTAAAAACATTTGTTATTTGTAGTGGTCTGATGTAAATATTACCACTATTATTATTTTTTTCATGGTAATGAATAAAATTTTATATATATTGCTATTCAAAATTTTGGGCGTTTTCTGTAAGACGTTTCTAGAAAGCTTTAAATAATAATATAACAACTTCATGGCACTAAGACATTAAGAAGCAAGAATCTCTCTCAGATATTCAGGTCCAGGTCCAAACATAATAGTCTCTGTGCGATTTTCCACATCTAATAACACTACTCTTCTAAGACTTATGATATCATACAGTATTTTGTCATCTACTGTCATCATTTTAAGCTGTGTGTCTTTATTATGTCTCTATCGTTGAAGAAGTGGTGCAACTTTGGTTTTTATTTATTTGATTTATTAAATTTTCCCGGGGAAGCAAAATGGCAATGTCATTCAGTAAAATGGACCACATAGAACCTCCCCAATTCCCACAATCATCTTTCTGTTTTCCACCACTCTTCTTATTTAAAGCCATTTTTTCATTCCTGCCAGGAAAAAAAAAATCGAATTCTAGCCCGAAAACACGTGGCAGTTTCCGGTCTTTCTCGCAGAATTCAGAGTGCAATTAAAATAAACAAGTGCACATTCACACATTTGATATTTTTGTCCAAAGCCACTTAGAATGCATTCGAGGTACACATTTATCAGTGTGTGTATTTTCTTTGAATCAATCCCATGACCTTGGTGTTGCCAGTACAATGTTTTGAACTCCAGAAACAAGCAATGCACTCTCTCACCTTCAACATCTGTTTTGCCCTAATACCAGATCTCTCTATACTGCTTCTTCAGTTGTCTTTAGCTGAGGGTCAAGTCCTTACAAGTTGCAGTGCAAGAAAGATGAAAATATCCAAGGAGAAGACCAATGAAAAGGGAAAGACATGCTGTAGATATCCTTATGAATCCAGCTCTTGTGAATATTTGTTAATTACCGGCTTTGTATATTTCTTTCTTTCTTTTTCTTTCCTGGAGTTTGGTGTTTCAATTATTTTTCACTGGAAAATGTATTATGTTTTATAACAGGTTAATCTTTGTTTTGTCGAAAATATACTTTTTTTTATGTAGTATTTCTTTTATGTCATTTATTTTATAGACTATGTAAGCTGATGTGACGCCAAATAAATAGCTCCGGAGCATAGGCGATATTGGTCTCATTTCTTAGAGGACATGAAATTAGATTATGATTAAATCTGTAATATCTCTCCTTCATGAGTGCTTTTTCACTGCAAAAGATTATGTGTAGCATAAGTCTTTAAAAGTAGCACAGGGCCCTCTGGTGGTTACTAAAAATGGCAAAAAGCAATCAAGTTCAATGCAAAACTCGTCAATATATATAATTTATCGTCTTTTCTTTTAGACACCAATATGGTAGAAGTGCCGCCACATGTAATCAACGTCATCTTGCCAGAGCAAAGGAATCACTTCCTGCAGCAGCTGGGCTACATCCTGGCAATTCTCCTCCTACTGGCCCTTGTTGTGTTGGCTATCATTCTCCTGACGTGTCACCGGAAAAGACAAGGTCTTTTATCAGTCCTTTGTATCTGTCGTTTTGCATTTTATTCCTCTAAAATGTCATATAATTATATTTCAGTTGCCTAAATGTAACTGTGGTTAAAATGGTTTCTTTGTGGCACTTCAGAAGTGTCTTTCAACCATATAGTTATATATAACATGTATCAATATATGACATGTGTGTGCTCAAATATTATGTACACTGTACTTGATTTAAAATTTGCATTGCATTTGTTTTGTTTTGTTTTTTAAACATAGGCCTAGATTTTGATCCACGAAAAGTCGAAAGCCCTCCTCTGCCAACGGTGACGTATGTGTGAGTACTCACTGATGTTAAAACGCCATCTGTGAACATTAGTTACTGTATGCATAAAGCATCAGCTGTCAATATTTGTCATATATCTAGGGGCCACACATCATGTGTTAAGAAAGAATGTGAGCGAAGCATCACAGATGTGAAGTCAAGCAACCAAGAGGAGACGAAACTGGGTGAGTTTACCTCATATTTCCTCTCAAAATGCACCACCCATGAAAAGACTTGGACAAATGTATTTCTGTTTCTCTCTGCAGACTACAAGAACAATCTTCTGAAGGAAGCGGAAATGTCCAAACTTTGCTCCCCAAAAGCCATTGACCTGGACAGAGGTAAAATCATTGGTTGTGATTGTTTTAATGTATTTAGAAACAAATAAATGCAGCCTCAGTGAGGAGACTTCTTTTAAATCAAAATTCACAAATTCTCTCTCTTTAACTTTTTTGTCTGCAGAGATGGAGAAGCCTTCTTGGAAATAAGAGGTACTTTGCCACTGGCTGGTCCAGGGGCAGATTTGGTCAAACTTGGGTGACTTTGGGATGAAGAATGAAATGTGGAGAGTGACAATATGGCAAGGATATAAGTGAAAAGGAGAGAAAGACACAGTTGTATAGTTTTTTCCTGACTTAAGATGCTTCATATTTTTTGCTCTTGTGAAGCTTGCAGGAAGCACCAGAGTCTCAACAGCAGTATTTTTGACAACTGTTTCAGAGCACTAAAACAACAAGCAAAAATCTTAAAAATGCAAGAAGATAGTCTGCATTTTTTTTACTGAATTTGCCCAATGCTGCCACACACTTTATGAGTGAGAATTATACACACCCAGAATAATGTGTCTTGAGTGTCAGAATGTTTTTATACTGGTGTGAGATTTGGGCTATGTAAGGATGAGGCCTTGCAGAGGCTTTGACATGAAATGCTAGCTCAGAAGCTTTATGTGAGGAAGAACCTTCTTATTCATTGTGGAATCAAAATAGCTTTGCAGTTTTATATGATTTTGTAATTAAAAGTCCACAGCTGTATGGTACAAATATTGCAGAAGTTATTGCTACATCACAAAATGCATTTTTAATGCTTTGTTCATGTTTTTTTTTTTCTCAGTAGGTTTAAGCTGTGCTTTTTGAAAGCTACAATTCATAAACATACTTTAATGCAAGCATCTGAATACCTTTACTGTGTTATATGAACAGCATGATTATTAAAAGGTCTGTTTTAATAACCTTGCTAGGTCAAGTGTAATTTGCTTAAAATGTTGATCTGTCTCTGTATAATTTAGCCCAGACTCAATTCTGAATTTTATATGCTGGTTTTGTATAACAGTTTTAAACATGATAAATGTTAAGTAGAAAATTAAAGTCTACATTCTTATTGGTGTATGAGAGCACAGTCAGCTTAGCCAAAATATTTCATACTGTAAGTCATCATAATATTATAAACCCATTTAAATAAGTTTTTTTTTTTTCCTTTTGATATTTATTCCCATCACTAACTGTGTTACAACTAAAAAGCTACATTTCATTTAATGTATAACATATTCTATTACAGTTTTTGTATCCTGTTATGCTATCTCTGTTATCAACTTTTTCATGTTATCATTTGTATATTTTCATGCTTACTTTTCTCATGTTACAAACCTTACTACTTGCCGTTGTCACCGTTTATTTGAATATTCTAGCGTTTAATGTATTTGCTTTCATCCATATTTGCAGCTTTGAGTTAATTTGAGGTCAAACAGTTAAGTGTGAAACTGATGCAAATGCATCAAGGTACATGTACAACATACAAATAATTGAATTTTAATAGCATGGCTATGAATATGATAGATGCATACATTTCTTTTGCTCAAATCAATGTTATGTAATGTGTACTGATTATTTTGGTGAAACTGAAGCAATGCTTTTGCCCAGTATAATGATTGTATGACACTCAGTCACCCTTTTAAATTCCTCACAGGCTCCAGATAAGAATGTGTTAATACCACTGATTAAGGTTGCAAATGGAATTTGCTGGGTAGAGCACAATGCTTTCGATACACATAATGGATACTTTATCATTCCCATCCCGATGCAGTTTAATTATTGATGATTTAATTTTCAGTTCTCTCATTCAAATTCAAAACAGAAATAAAATAAACACATTGTAACCTCTAGATTATCTTTTGCATGATATCGGTGGTATTTTTTCAGTTCACAATTGTAGGCGTATGTGCCTATAATGTAAAAGATTTATGATGCTTAAACAAATTCAAGGGTTTTGATACTGGAAATCATAAGTACAGCCATTTGTTATTTATGACCAAACTTAAAAACATAAAATAAAATCTTTACTCATTTGCTCAACAAATTAAGAATGTCTGATGAACTGCAATAAGACTGCAGCTGATTTTTGACAGACATTTCTCATAATTTTACCATAAGTCATATCAGTGCTGTCTAAACAATGAACTCATCAGAACAGAATTTACCTTTGTCACAGCGCTACAAAATTTATATCACATTGTTTTTTTTTTTTTTTTTTTTTTTTTTTGGATTAATTAGAAAAACTGTTTTAAATTAACATTTGTTTGTTTTTTACCATGAACCATAAAATGCAAGCTAATTTGTTAAATACAAAGAAGCAAAAATGTATAACATTTTCTGTAGGTGAGATCAACATTGATCTTTTTTTTAAATTATTATTGTAATCTGTACTGAAATATATAAAATGCATTTACATGAGTTATTTGAATTAATGTGGATGTTCCATTTACATTTTTCAAGTTCTAATTTTCTTTTTAATTATTTGAATGAATTTTTTAGATTAATTTTGATTTTTCAATTTGATTTTTTAATTTCTGAAACTAATTGGACCTTATAGTAAAAATTCAAATCCAACTCGAATCCAGACTATAAAGAGTCCATGGCTTCTTTCTAGCACACGATGGCAGCACTGCGCAGAAGAACGGCTCGGATATTCCAGGCTGATACTCTCAAGGATGTGAACCTTTCCTTCCTGTTTCTGTAACACAGGCAGCGTATCCTCCGCATAGTGGGCTGCAATAGACATATATCAGGCCTCCATAATGGCTGTGTTCTTAGCCTTAGCCTTACAAAGTCGCTTAATTCATAGCCTCAATCGCGCCAAATGCGTGATTATATTCATTTAGCATCCGTTGTTTTAGACATTTTATTTACGTCTGTATAGACAGCATCAGGAACACGCGCTGTTCTCCGGCAATTGTTCCCACTGTATTCTCATGGCGGAGACTAAAATCATTTACCATATAGACGAGGAGGAAACTCCTTATTTGGTGAAACTGTCAGTAGCTCCAGAAAAGGTAACTTTGGCAGATTTCAAAAATGTCCTCAGCAACCGACCGGTCAACAGCTACAAATTCTTCTTTAAATCTATGGATCAAGATTTTGGGTAAGTCGATTGCTGGGAAATGTCATTGTAGGCTTTTGATTCATTCATTGTATTCAGTCCATGGTGCGAATGAAGCTGTCATCGTGGCAGCGATGGTTTGTCATCATTGGCACCTGCCTGTCATTGGTGATGACTGTGTCATCTCCTCCTTTGTGGGATCAGCATCAGAATACAGTCATGCTCTTAGCTGTTCAGTATGCCATGAAAGCACAACATACTGTACGTTAGGCTACATCTGTTTGCTTCTTTGATTTGCTTGGTAACCGAAGTTTGACCTTTAGCAAGAGGAGTGAGAAAGCAACCAGCAATAACACAAAAAATGGCATTAATCTTTGACTGATTCCTGATTCTGATTTTCTGTCTGTTTATGAAATCTTGCTTTGCAAGTTTGGTCAGGCTTGTCTAGTCAGTTTTAGTGTTTTTTCTTGCTGGTCAGACTGGGAGACCATCTTAAATCACCTTAGATGGATTTTCTCCACCTCTATATGTGTCTGCATGGACATTTGTGATGTTATGCTGGTAATTTGTTATGAGATACTTTGGTTGGATTTTTTTTTTTTTTTTGTCTTTTTTGTCCTCCTAATTCCAATGCAGTGTGCATCTGAATGTTGTTTCAAAGTATATTTTGATGAGTTTTGGGATCTGGTTGATGCAGGTTCATTTAATCAGACATTGTAAACCAGATGGAACAGCATTGAACACTATACAATATTCTTTAGGGATTATTGGAATATTATAACTTTGAAGAAATTCTACATAGGCATACAGGTGCCCATTTTCATTAAACAACTTTAACAAATATAATACCATTATCAACCCATTTTTGAAAAAAAAAAAATAATACCATTATCAACCCATTTTTGGTGAAAATTACTAGTCTAACTGGAATATTTGTAATTTTTAATTTTTTTTGAATTGGATTGGA